>NC_090437.1:576770259-577074659 GCF_031143425.1 Pleurodeles waltl
ACATACCAACTCAGAAACACACACACTCAGAGACCCACTTACACACTCATGTACTCACTCAAAGACCCACTCAGAGACCCATGCACCCACTCACAGACCCATAAACACACTCATGCACCTATTCACAGTCCCACTCAGAGACTCATGCCCACACTCAGAGACCCACTCAAAGACTCACACATCCACTCCCAGTCCCACTCAAAGACTCACACACTCACTCCCAGTCCCACTCAGAGACTCATGCCCCCACTCACAGACCCAATCAAACACTCATGCACCCACTCACACATTCACATACCCACTCAGACTCTCACACATATACTCACTGACCCACACAGACACTCTCACACCCACTCACAGAGACACTCTCACATCCAATGTCACACCCAGAGACACCCTTTTACACCTACTCTCACACCCAGACAGTCGCTCTCACACCCACTCTCACATCCACATTGACCCTCCCACATCCAGACAGACACTCTCACACCCACTCTCACACCCAGAGACCTGCTCTCACTTCTGTTCTCATACCCAGAGAAACAGGACCTGAAGCCAACTCCTGCCACATGTGGCCAAAGGCTGTGTGTAGCACAGGGTTGGGTGGCTATGTGGGGTTGGCCACAGGGCCCAGCTGCAGACTGTGTAAGGCGGTGGCTGGATAAACGTATAGTAATGAAAATCAATTTACATTAAAAAAAACATAAAAAGTTATTGAAAAAAAACAAAGGTTGCTGAAAAGTTATAGTTAGGAAATAGAATTGAAAACAAATAGACATTCACTCATTCAAATTAATGTAAGTTGTGGCAAAAGGTAATTATAACGCCCACTCTTGCCATGCACTGCTAATTATCCCAGATATTACAGCTCTCATGACACCTTTTATAACAACAATAAAAATATCAATGAAACATTAGAAGTAAAATAATGTGCATGCCAGGAAGTTATAGTTGGCAGGCATAGGGTTTTTAATGGATGTAGAGAGCTCTTTCTTGGGTGTGGTGCATCTATAAATCCCACTCAATGGGTGGCACTCGGGTTATCTTAGGTGTTACAATGCATGGTGAGTTAGGGTATTTCTGAGTCTCCCAAAAATAGATATGTTTGTGAGCTTACACAAACATTTCACATTTCCTTTACCAGCCTGTGCAGAGGTCTCTGCTGGGAAGACAAGGGGGTAGGGAGCACACTTCCTCTCATCCCAGCACGGTTCACCCTATTGCATCCTGGTAAATGCAGTAGGCTTACTTCAGAGTTGCTGCAGTTTTTCACCAAAGCTGGTGCCAGTAGGGTTGTTATCTCTAGACCTGGGCTTTTGGGTTTAGCCCTTCATCAGTAGAGAGTAGAAGTAGTAGAGAGCAGAGAAATGTCATCTGGGGTTGCTGAAATGCTGCCGAAGTCCTCACAGGTCACAGCACCAGTAGCAGTTGTCTTAAGGAGAAGCATCACAGAGTGTGCGGGTGAAGAACAACCTGGACCAATGACTGAGCTTCCTGGGTAGTTTCAATGGAACACTAATCTGGAGGGAACCCACTAGGGAACTCATACTCTTCATGGGCACATCAGGGGGTGAATGTTTTGGGGCCGTCCTGGGATCAGCTTAGATGGCAGCACATTGGTCCACTGCATGGCATGTGAGCAGGGTAACCAAGAACATCACAGTGGTGGAACTCTTCCCCATAGTTGTTGCCTTCACCATTTGTGGGGACAGACACACAAACAGGCAGATCAAACTAGGGTCCAACAATCACAGAGTGGTGCAGGTGCTAGATATCAGGACAGCACGATACCCGCACGTGGTCCATCTTTCACACCACAGGATGTGAACTAAAAGACAACATTGCAGTGAAGTCTTGGCATCTGCCTGGTTGTGAAAACACAATGGCTGATGCATTGTCTTGTTCTAATGTCAGAAATTCTCCTCATGCAGACTCTTAGCTGACACCTATACCTAGACAGCTGTAGAGACTAGTGAATCAGTCATGATGATGTTGGTAGAGGATGTGCTAGCACTTAAGAGCATCAAAATTCAGTAAGTGATGGGAGGTTTTTCAGGAGGTCACCAGCTCAAGGGGTGGGGCAATGTCACTTCTGAGGAGGTACAGAGTTTTATACACAGGGCCTTTACAAGGGGTAGGAGCAAGGCTTGAGCACAGGCTCACCTCAGTGCAGTCACTTACTATGGAAAATTGTCCTCAGGGATGGATCCTACCAATTTCTTCTACTGCAAGGCGGCAACAAAAGATTGGGGTACACTACAGCCCAAGGAAAAGGACCAATGCATACCAATTGTGTTCTCCTTATTAAGGCAGCTAATAGCCGCTCTGCCACAGGTATGCAGGACAAAACACAAGAATACACTGTTCAGGGCAGCTTTCACCCTGTCTTTCTTTGGGGCGTATTGGGTCAGTGAACTCGTGGCACCCTCCAGGTCAACTCCAGGGGACATTTGCCTGCAAGGTCAGGATGTGCTCATGGGGGATGGAGTCATGACAATCCATCTATACTGGTTAAAGACTGACCAACGGGGTAAAAGGAAATATTCTCTTCTTTACTGCCTGGACAAGGACACTCTCTGCCCGGTGTGCAGCATGTGGGATTTCATGGGGCTGGGCATCCAAAAAGACTTGCCACTTTTTCAGCATAAGGACAGTTCCTGCCTCAGCCATTTTCAATTCACAGCAGTACTAAAAATGGCCCTCGGTAAAGCTGGACTCCCCCTGACAGGTTCAGAACAAACTCATTTCCCATAGGCATGGCCGCGATGGCAGCAGTGAATGGGCTTAGTGAGGATTGGATAAAGAGATTGGGATGCTGGACATAGGGTGCATGTAAAGGTTACATCCAGCCTGTGGTCTCTTAAGTTCTAACCTCTCCCCTTGTTTTTTCTGTTTCCCTTTAGAGACGGATGCAGAATGTGGATTGTAGGCCAATTCTATACCTCGTGGGCACAGTGGTGGGCAGTGTGGAAGAACTATAGTAGATGGGGATTGCAGAGTGCAATGGGATTACGGCTGGGCCAGCCCGGAATGAGATGGACCTAGCCCCTTTCCTCCTTGCAGAGTGCACTGCCTCAGGAAGGCAGGCCGGAAACCGTGGAAATACACGTAGGTGGGAGTGATCTAACCTGCCTGGGTAGAAAGGACTTGATGGGGGAAATTGTATCAGGGCTTATGGCGATGGCAATGTATACGCCATAGACAATCTATGGTATGAAATAATAGCAAGGCCAGAGTGGAGGGGTCCAAGGATCATGACGTAGGAAAGATCCAGCCAGAAGTTAAACATATCTATGTCCAAGGTGTGTAGGGCCACTTCTTGGGGTTTTGTTAGGCATGGGTTCATTAACCGCAGGATACCAGGGTTTTTTGAGACAGATGGCATCCACTTGACAAGGTGGGCATGGATATGTTTTTGTTAAACATGGTGGGGGCTTTAAAACAGATAGGCATTGTTGTAAAATGGGTTATTCGTAAGGGCAGGTAAGTACCTACACTTAACAATAGGCCACTAACCTCCACTTAGGTCCAGTTAGGTCTCAGTAAATTAAACCTAACTCAACCCTTGGTAGCTTGGCAACAAGCAAAAAGGCTTAACTTAGGAGACAAAGCGTAAAGCATTCAAATATCACAAAACAGTAATTAAATAAAACACAGTAAACAATTTAAAAATCCAAAATCAATTTATAAAAATAGGAAATATTTTTAGCTTTAAAATGGCACCAAAACGAATACAATAGGATAAGGGGAACCGGAGACATGAATTTTTAAAGAATTAATGATTTCTAGGGCATAGAAACAAAAAGAGCCAATCTGGTCATCTGGTCGCACCTCGACCGGGGCAAAGTCAACGTTTAAGGCCAACCACGATGGAGGCCTCGGTCAAAAGTTTACCTTAGGACTTAGTCGTTTTTCTGGAGATTTTCTTCAGCAGGACGAACCTTGAAGTCAGACCGGGTTGCGGTTGAGGCAAGCCGGCTAGAGTTGCCGCATCGGGTCGGTCTCTTTATGGAGCTTTTTTCCAAAACTTCTCCAAACTTCTCCAAACTTTTGGATCTTCTTTCAGATGTTCTTTTAAGGTGCTTTTGAGGTCCACAGTTCACCCCAAGGTTCTAAAAGCTCTGAGGTGCTCCTTGACAGTACAGACTACAACTCCCAGAATGCACCTGGCGCAAAATCCTTTTTGGCCACTGGACAGTGGTCAGCTGGTTGGTTTCTTCAGGAGTTGGTGCAAGGGACTCTGCTTAGCAAGTTTTCACCTGTACAAACAGGGAGTCCCTCATTGAACCAGTTCAAGCCAGGCAAAGTCCTTCTTGTGATGAAGCCCAAATGTGCAGCTGGTGTAGTCCTCCAGAGTGCAGGGTCCAGGTGCAGGCCAGGGGTCCAGCAGGGCAGTCCTTCTTCTTCTGTAGTTCTTCCTGGTAGGATCTGGTAGGAAACTGAGGTGTGAGTGCAGGTCTGCCAGTTTTATCCTGGCCCCTGGGTGAAAAACAGGTGGGTCCTAGTTATCCAATCAGGGGTAGGGTCCTTCCCCCTATGATGACCACTTCCTGGGAAGTGTGGCAAAAATAAATCCCAGTGAGCAACATTCCTCAAAAATCCATCATGGCAGAAAGTGATTTTTGGAGGTTACATCTGGCTGAGCCCACCCACTGGTGTGGCTAAAAATACTAAACACACCCCTCTCCTGCCCTCTCCTAATCTAATCAAGGGGGCACCTAATTGTCTGGGTTTGCAGGATGTGAGGGTGTTACTGGGTTGCTCCAAATGTCCTTCTCTGCCTTTGAAGACCAGCTTCGCAGCCCTCCCCCTTCCTGTTTCCCCATCTGCTGAGGGAAGATCTCCTCTCCCAGGCACATCTTTTCGTGTGGAGCCAGGCCACTTCACACCTCATCAAGGCAGCCTGGCCAGGCTGTCAGATGCTGGCCAATCGGAGCAAAGCAGCAAAAACACTGCAGGGCTGAAGTTGGCAACTTTTCAGGTAAAGTTTAAAACTCCTTACCTGAACAAGTTATATTAAATAAACAACTGGAAGTTGTGGGATTTATTATAACAAATAATTTGATAATAAACTTGTGGTATCTGTTACTTAAGGGGACTTTTAAAATTAAAATAAAGTCTCCCCATTCTAGCCTATGGAGGCCATTTACTACAATGAGGGAAAAACGAATGTGGCTGTTTTACCTTACCAGGGCTTATAAAAATATTTGTATAAGGTCCCTGCTTATAGTTACATGCCACCCAGCCCTAGAGGCACATATGGCACACCTTAGGGGTGACTTATATGCACAAATAAGGTAGTTTAAGGCTTTGGAACTACTTTTAATTCCAAAGTCGAAATTGCATGTAACGTTAGTTTAATATCAGCCAGCAAGGCAGGCCTGACTTTAAAATGACACTGGGCACCTCAGCAGTGCACCTATGGGCACTGACTTAGCCAATTATAATTAGCCTAAGTTGCATACTGATTTTACACAGAGTACAGGCCCTGGGACTGGTTAGTAGTACCCAGCGCACTATCAGAGTCAGGAAAACACCAGCAAAAAGTGAAAAATGGGGGCAAAAATTAGGGGGCCTCTGCAATCAGCCCTGTTTTCTCACAGGCATCCATTAGGGCAGGTCAGAAGAGGGATCTGCCTGTGGTCGGGTAACCATATGCAGTGTGGTGAAAAATAAAACACAGCCAGGTGGATAACACAAAAAAGAATTTAATTATGACAGAATTGCATCTAAATGAAACATATCAACATTGTTATCATAACATTAAACAACATCTTTAATGTAACTCCCCTTTTGGTCCTTCCATTCTCCCTGGATCACAAGCTTTCACCCCTACACAACATCTGGCTTACACTCTTCCTTTAAACCTTTCATGTGATAACCACTTTCTATTCCCAATCTCTTTCTTACTTCCTTTACCGTGGCATCCTCCAGTGAAGCCTTGTAAAACTATCCCAAAAATCCTGCACACCTTCATTGTTAATTTGTGCTCCCTTCCTCCCCCTGAGGGATGGATATGCCTGCATCTGACTCGCCACCCCCTAACTACTGCCACTAACCGTACAACCTATCCTACCATGGCAAAACGGTCAAACATAAACATTGTCCACCCAAAATCGAATGAACTTTTATGGTGGGTTACTGATCAAAAATGCACTGATCAGCATGGTAGTGCCTAGGGCTTTTAAATCAAATGCCAGTAGTGGGCCTGCTGCACTGGTTGTGCCATCCTCATGAGTGGCTCAGACCTGCCACTGCAGTGTCTGTTTGTGCAGTTTTAAATTGCCAAATCAACCTGGCAAGTGAACCCACTTGCCAGGCCAAAACCTTCCCTTTTTCTACATGTAAAGCACCACTAAGGAAGGCCCTAGGTAGCCCCATGGGTAGGGTGCAGTTTATGTTAAAGGTGGGACATGTACTGATGTGTTTTACATGTCCTAACTGTCCTAACAGTGAAATACTGCTGAACTCAGTCTTCACTGTTGGAAGGCATATCTCTCTCATAGGTTAACATAGGGGCTGCCTTTAAATAACTTTGAAGTGCAGATTCCCTTTGGGAGCAGTGAGACACCTGGAGTTTAGGGTCTCTGAACTCCTAATTTAAAAATACATCTTTTAGTGAAGTTGATTTTTAGATTGTTAATTTGAAAATTGAACTTTTAGAAAGTAGGCATTTTATTGCTTAAACCATTCTATGACTCTGCCTGCTTGTGGATTGCCTGTCTGTGTCAGTTGGACAGTTGGGCTGTTTGTGAATCCCCTCTAGACAGTGAGACAAAGGGAGCTGGGGTGTAGCTTGCATATCCTGATGAGCCATCTGTGGTAGAGTGGAGGGAGGAGTGGTCACTTACACCTAAATGGGCTGTGCCTGCCCTCTCACAATGCAGTCTCCAGCGCCCTGGTGTGTCTTTGGGGCCTGGCCTGGGCAAGGCAGGATCTTGTGAACAACAGAGACTTTTTTTCAAGTAGGCCTACTTCAAATCCAGAAAGGGGTATAAGTATTGGGCCCAAAACCCCTGAAAATTAGATTACTTCTGCAACCAATAGGAACCTCTGCCAAGGAGAAGAGCTGGAGAGCTGGAGAAGTACTGCCCCTTCACCTGTGACTGTGCTTTGCTTAGTTAGCCTGCAGTAGCTGCTTCTGCCTGACAGAGGACAAAGACTGACTTTTGTGTGACTTCCCACTGGTGAAGAATCTCCAAGGGCTTGAACTGAGCTTGCATCCAGTTGTTGAAGTCTCAGGGACATCAAAGACTTCTCTTTGCCAGCACCTGGACTCTCTTCTGAGATTCCTGCCCTGCCAAAGGGTGCCCTAACCTGTTTCTGGGCCCACGAAAGGTGAAGCTGGTGGAAAAGGACAGAAATCCATGCACAGACTGCTGTGCGCAGAACTCTTCGATGCACCATCGGCAATGCTGCTGATAAACGGCACGTGTCTGGTCTTACGGCTAAAATCGATTCTTCACCTGCATCATGGCTGGGAGATCGATGCATTGTGGCTGGAGAAATGACGTGCAACACCCGCTACCGGCTGCTGATAACGGCACAAGCCCCACACAATTCCGTTTCGTGACACCATGCGACCAGATTTTGATGCAACATCGAAGGGCGTGAAAAATCAATGGAAAGCAGACCCGAGGTGCACACCTGGGAATCAACGCAACGCTCTCTTGTCGAAGAGAAGATACAGCGCACGCTGACCCAAACGGAGAAGGAACGACAACAACATACGGTCTCACTTGGGAGTGAGAAATTGACGCATCACTGGCCTTTTTTGATGAACGTTTGCCTGTGCGGCTTTATTTTTTACGCTAACGAGGTACTTTGTGTAACAACAGTATTCTTACAGGTTTTTATGGATTGAGACTCTTATTCATTTTAAAATTCATACCTTGACTTGTGTATGTTGGATTTTTGTTGTTCTGGTATTGCTTGATTTAGATAAATATTACCTATTTTTCTGGTCTGGTGTCAATTTTGTAGTATTTCACTGTATTACTGTGTGTGTTGCTACAAATACTTTAAACATTGCTTTTGAAGTTAAGCCTGGCTGCTCATACCAAGCTACCAAGGGGGTGAGCGGAGGTTAACTGAGGATGAGTCTCCTTTACCCTGACTAGAGTGAGGGTCCTTGCTTGGACAGGGACCAACCTGACTGCCAACAAAAAGACCACATTTCTAACAGTTCCACATTTAACACTTTATGCTCCAAGTCAGTATGAGTGTTAGTTTTCAGAAAGGCCCATACAGCAAAATATTTAAGCACTGGGCCCATGCCACTGTTACATGATTAAGGAACTCTTAGGCCCAGAAAATCATGTTAGGATATGAATCTCCATCTATAAGGTACTGTATATTGCCCAACAGACATGTTCCACGATCCAATTTCAGCTCATGGTGATTTACCAATTTTAAATTAAACCAATCTTTAAACTAAAATTTAAATAAAACCAATGCACTTTTTTAATGGTATCAAATGTTGTCCCTGGGTTTAAGCTTGTAGGAAAGGCGGTTGATCGACATAACACTTTTCTTCCTCATTCCAAATTCTGCTGGAAATCTGGTACAAACAGTAATTTTTGGGTAACAACTGGAGATTGGTGGACTAGTGCTAACAGTATTTATTTGATTTCAGATTCCAAATCAAGGGTAATTCGACCACAGATATTATACTGCAAACATCTCTGCTTATATGATCAGATAATAAACAAGCACTTACAAAGATAATATGTTTCAGGAATTTAGAAACGTGAGAGCTATAGACATTGGCAATGTAAATGTATTTGTGTATGGCTCTTGGGCTGTTATTATTAATTTACACAAATGCATTAACATTGCCAATTCCTATAACTTTCAGATTGCCAAGACCTATTGGCTTTCCTGGCTTTATGCAAAAGAAATGCATTGAATGGGGTTAAGGAGGATTTCAGTGAATTTGCATTTTAAATGGAGATGGCTGTCCATTTAGTATGCCAATGTATACATATTTACTTATTTTTAACTTCTGGGCCAGATGCATGGTCAGATGCATGGCAAGAAGAAAGTAAAAAAGCAGAATGCTCTCCATTCGTTCAGCAGGCTCTGAGGCCAGGGGAACCCAGTTTGAAATAAACCACTGGGTCCAGGCCTGGTGTATATAAAGAGTCATACACTATGAAATAATGTGTTTCCAATACAATGCTGTGCAATGTTTTGTATTATTACCAAAAGCCTGTGTTCAATCCGATTTTGGAGGCAAGTGGATCAGTGACATCTATGGGTATGCTGTTAGATTTGTGCTTACTACCCCTGTTGGCACAGAGCATTAAAACAATTGTTTCAATTAGCCTTTTGGGAGAATTGAGGGAAAATGCAACAAATGACCCACTCATACTACTGGCTTTAACTAAAAGTACAAGTCTGTAATAATGAAAAGGGAAAACGAGAAAAACCAAAAAGATAAATATAAATATTACTCATTTTTTAAACAAAATCACATAATTATGTGGGCTTGTAAGGTAAGCAACATACAAGGAAACTGAAATATAATAAAGAGTGTTACATACTCAATTAGCAAGTTTATATTTTCAGGCTACTCCAGCAATGTACAAAATATGCATTTACAAGCGTCTATAGTGCCATCCAGGGATGGAAGAGACAAATGCAGGTGACAATACACATAGAACTTAGGGCATGTCCCTAGTTTGGAGGGAAAATACCAAAATTGAAGATAGTGGCATATTCATAGCTGCGGAGGTTTCAAATTGCTTTGTGTGACATTTTCATAATTTCAGTGTAATTATGTGTGACTTTTAAATGACTAAGAGTGACACTTTCTTGCAAGCAAAATCAATAAAATAGCAGAAATGACACCCATGTGTGCCACATGAGAATCTAAGACCATAAAACTGCTGTAAAGCACCTAGTGCCCTTGTAACCTGAACGAACTGTGAGAGGAGCACCTCTGAACTCCAGGCTACTCTGTCCCACGTGGGAACACAGGTCAACCAGGTTGAGTAACAGAATGTGAGAGGTCCCTGAACACGAATCTCAGCCGCCTCAGCCTTCCTATATTTATAAATTATAGAGTCAGGTAACTCGGACCCCAGCAGCCATAGTCAGAACCGCATGGGCATGATTTTGATTCTGCAACTACTAGGAGATGAGAGGCTATGAGTGAGGCGCACACAGCACCGCGGTCACAGGGCTGAGGAGCTGTATTGAAAAAGTCACAGCTCATGGCTTTGTTTATAAACAAAAAAATATATTTTACTTAGCTCAAACAAGTCACACTAATCATTATTAATGAAGCATTTGAGTGTGAGTGCTAGCCTAGTCGCCCTGGCCCAGGGCACACAATAGCACCCACTATATAAATACCACAAGTTTTCACTTCAAGTTGCAAAATAAATCAGAAACAAGGAAGTCAAATGTAATTAAACTTGGGTAAAGAAAGGTATAAAAATTAAAACAGTGTTATAAAGATCCAGAACAGGGCCCATATGGATAACATTTACAGGTGGGGTGTTCTTGCAATGCACGGTGAGCTTCAGTACTCTACATCTCTGCAAGCAGCTGTCTCCTGCACAGGGCAGCCTGCAGCACTCTCGGCAGTGATGAGGAAAGCAGCCCAACAGCCATAAAAAGAGGCCTGAGAGAACATAAGATTACTAATGGACATAGATTTCCTCAGCAGTAGGTTCTGCATGTGTTCATATGTGAGAGGTATGTATGGAGAGTGGGACAAAGCGGAGAAAAACAATAATTACTGAAAGTCTTAAACTGTAAAACACTAGTTACATTTAATACTTGTATCATGCTTATTATTTAACATCATCAATGTCAAAATCAAGCACATGATCAGTTTTGAGTCAATGTGTGCATGTTTGCTGTAGA
Source organism: Pleurodeles waltl (assembly GCF_031143425.1). NCBI lineage: Eukaryota > Metazoa > Chordata > Amphibia > Caudata > Salamandridae > Pleurodeles > Pleurodeles waltl. The sequence continues at coordinate 576,781,135 of NC_090437.1, forward strand.
GAAGAAAGGTACTTTACAGACATTGGAAGTGATTTAATTGCATTCTTTACTTGCTTGCCGGCCATTTAAACGGTAGTTGCTCCATTCTTAGAAGGTCCTCCGCTTGCTACTCCTGTGGGAGTGGAGTGATACAGCCTTATTCTACGTGCAACCTTCTTTTGCAGGACATCTAATCTGTGGTCATCTGAGAATGAGGCAGCCACCCATTGACCTGTGGGGTTGTAATGGGGAACACGATTAGAACACCAAACTATTAGGACTGCAGTGCCTACATGCTGACTGTCAGACACAGCTGCAGGCCCGTCAAGACAAAAAAAAAGAAACAACAGCAGCATGGCCATGGGGTAAGCAAAAATAAAAATGGTGCTCAGAGCGCATGAAATACCTGCGCTCCTGAGGAGGGCTTGGAAACGAAGAGTATCATGGGCACGGGGTAAAAGAAAAAAAAAACGGTGCTCGGAGTGAATGAAAACACTACCGCTCCTGAGCAGGGCTTGGAAACAAAATTTACAAACGTTCCAAAACTGGGCATAACATGAAGGATAGTGGAGGGAAAATGTACTTGGTCCCTTATTGCGGGGAGGGTTAAAGACAGGAAAAGGCAAGACCAAAGCATGCCATGGACAAATGGTGAGAAACAAAAGGAGAGAAATGACGGGGCCAGCTAATGGCAAGCCTATGGGCAGGGTGAAGCCCACAATGTAGATACAGCATGTCTCAGTTTGAGACAGTGGATGTGCCCCGTGGAGAGCTGGGACCTAATGAGGAGGATTTGTACAGGGAGATACTAAATAGGGAAAAAATTTATTGTAACACGTAGTGAAGGTTCAGGAGCAATTTGTTCCCCATTTCAACCTTGAAATCTCAGAAAGCGGAGGTGAAAGCTTCAAGGTTAAATCCTTCATATGACGTGACTGTATTTTACCGCTGGATAATTCCAACAAGGTCAAAATGAGGCTTATGTCTGTTGTTGATTGTTAACACTTACATATGTTTGCATTATAATGCCATTGACTAATTTACAAAATGAAATATTTTTTAACTTACCAGTGTCTTGCCCTACAGGGGGACCCACAGTTCATATTCTTGTTTTTGTGAATCGTTGTCAAGTCACTTTATGTTGCCCTGTACTTCACATGTTGTTATTTAGCCTTTGAAATATGTTGGATGTTCTTGCACTTTTTTCACACTTCATCATCTTTGCTATTTTGTGGGTGGAACTCTTGCTCTAATGTCAGTCGTTATATTGCTTGTTCAGGAATTTAGATTCAAATTAATTATCCCAAGATATCTTCATGTGACATTTCCATGTAGTCATGTAGTGGGACTTGCTCAGGGATTCAAACCAGTAAATATTCTTTAATATCAGCACTTTCCTTATAGATTGTAGAATATATTGAAACATTTTGTTGTACTGTGTTCAGCCACAGCAGTATGCCTGGATTTGTTTTCTTTTTTTATCACCTAGTTTGTGGACTTACCCACGGTAATCACACAGTAAATGGAATGCACATGTTTACTGCCAGTTTCCTCCCTTTATGATAAGCGACTCTGCAGGGATAGGTTTTCACCTGGGATAGGCCTCAAGAGAGTAGTGTACACTATTATGGTTTTAAATATAGTGAAACCTAAGGATGGAACTGCCTTACAGTGTAGAGTGTAGTTTCCATTCTCCTTGGCCTACAGATACCATTGATGTCTTGAATTAGTAACCTGTGTGATAACACCAAATATGCAATTTTTAAAATGATAACTGTACATTGTGGGTTTTTCAGAGTTTTCATATTTTCCTGGCTCAGCTCATGAACATAGCCCATGCCTGTTGTCACCCTGCTGTGTCCAGTAATTACATTTTCTCCAGCAGCAGAAACAAATGCCGACCTCCTGAACAAAAGGAGCAATTAGCACTACTTCTCCTTGCTCCTGAGGAGAAAAGGTGGTGGGGCAGAATACTCTGTGTCAATCATCCAGCTGTCACAGTGAAACAGGGACGGGCCTGTTGAAGCCCACTGAGCAAAGGAGAGTGCCCAGACAACTGGTGCCAAACCACCCGGTTGCCACCTTTGAAATTCTACTCTGCAGGTCCATGGCAGTGATGTCAGCGGGGTGGAGCTGAGACCCCAGCAGCTGATGTGACCAGTGGCTCTTTGATGACTCCATTTTAGATTGTCGCAACATGTTGTGCAGGCGGCTTGGGACGGATGGAGAGGTGATGTGGCACCTCAGGTTTGGTTAGGGGTGCCTATCTTCTGGAACATTCCTCTCCCCTTTATAAACTCTTGCACAAGGGAAAGACCTTCTCTTGCTTTTGGAATTTCCAACTATTGTGCTGCTGGATCATCAGACTGCCTTAAAGGAGGAACACCCTGACTTCCACTCAGGACACAGTACTCTATACTGGAGGCCCCAGGACCAGTGGGTCTCCCCAAGGACCAGGTTGGCCCCTTTACTCCCCCTGAGGACCAGTTGCGGGAGCCCAGGACTTTTGAGAACCCACCAACAAGGCCTCAAAGGAGAACTGGAACAGGGAGCCAGGTGAACCAGCTTTTGGAGGGCTGCACCACTCTCAAGGTAAAGATGGTTGCCACAACTGACCCTGGTGGATAGAGCTCACCACCAGGATTGAAATGAGCTGAGTATCATGCAAAGCAGCGCAACAGGGCCTGAGTTACTGTATTTCAAAGTTTGGCAAACTTTGACCTTTTTCTTGGTGTTGAAGCACATGGAGCTTCACTGTCATTTCATTTCTTACCCCTGGGGAGGGCCCGCGCCAAGGGGGCAGCACAAGATTTATTTGATTAAACTGGGGCAGGGAAGGGGCATGCATGGGGACCCCTCCCCGGACCCTTGCGTGACCCAGGGACCCCATCCCATGGAATGTTCTTACTTAGAGAAGGGGACCCGGACACCATACCTAGCCATGAAGCACAGAAGTCCAGGGGCAACACAATCGCCCCCCCCCCAGTCACAGTGGGCTTCCCCACTCCTCATGTCCATGTCTGGGGGGACTACGCCCACCTCAAACAAAGAGATCCCTGCGTGGGCAGGGGAGAAGAGCTGCTACTTGTGCGGGCACTGACAGTGATGCTGCCCGTGTGGGGAGCCAGCAGGGTCAGCCAGGGGTGGGCTTTCTGAGCTGCCTCCTAAAAAGGAGGAATTAGGAGGTGCTCAGGTGGGACCGGACAACCCCCTGAACAAAAGGAATCAAATAGAAAAAAAACAATGCAATACAATATTTACTGCACTTGGGAAATTCGCCCCATAATGCATTGAAGGGCCTTTCAACTGATTCACATTTTTGCCTTAACTCAGCCTTTGGTGGTCCTAGGATGTTGGGCCCATCCCCAAAACATTCAGCATGATGTGCTATTTCTGTCAAAGCCACCCTCTGGGTCCCCACCTTAAGTTGGGGGGACCTCAAAATCATCAACTTTCCCACTTTTGAAGGCATTTTCATGTTCATAGTAATTGGGTTTTTATGATGGTTGCATATGGTTTGTTGATTTATCCTCATGCAATCATGACAATGACTGTTTAAACTCACTTGATATGTTTGGGTGACCACTATATGGGGTCACTAGTGGTTGCACAATGTTCGCTATGGTATGTTCTATCTGCCAATTAATATTTATAAATTATTAAATAGTATTTAGTAGTGTGTACGTAATAAATGTACTTCTCATTTTTCTAAAGAAAAAGGAAAAAGGACAATAATTTATTGAGTGTTATTATTGCGTGCCAGTGATTAGTGATTGCTAGCCCACACCACCTCCCTTGAGTAGGCCTTAGACTTCTCTGCCTCACTACGCTGTGCGAGCCAAGCACTGCAATGGAGTATTTGGTTCCAACTGAGGAAAACTGAGGAACTATTACTTTTCCTGGCCACACAACTAAAAGCCCAAATTCCAACACATTTCCTCTGCATTTTTAAGGTTCAGGATTAAATGAATAATGACCTTTAACTAGTTTCACATTGTTTACAATTGAAATCTACAGAACACTCTAACTGCTCTAAATTAAATTTGTATTGGATGACTTATGTTTTTCATATATAACAGGATTTGAAATGTTGTTTCTGCTTTTTTGAGATAGCACAAACCTAGGGCCTCATTTACAAGCCCTTTGCGCCACATTTGTTTCGATGCAGTGGTAGTACTAGCAGTACACTGCACTGCTCCAGATTTACAAACTGATGAATTGGACCCAATGTGTCAGTTTGTAAAGCCCTTTATCAGATTATGCTTGCCCCAGTCAAAATATATTCAGGGTAGGCGTTCACAGGCAAAAACCCATGCAGAACTGATGCAGTTCAATTTACCACATTTCCCTGTATCATTCTGCAAATTTACTGCATCAGAATTTTACCACCTGTTCAGAGCATGCACAAAATTGACACAGGGCCTTTTCCAATGTGAGCCTCCTCACATTGCGGGAGTAGCATCATTTTTACGATGCTACTCTAGCAATGCATGAGTTTAGCACCAAAAGATGTATCAGAATTGCTGACGCATCTGTGGAAATCTGGGTCATGGAGCTCTGTATTGTAAATAGAGCCAATACATGGTTAGGGGATCTTAGGGAAGTGCTGGAAATCTCACGCACTGATGCCGATGTGTCAGATTCTTGTATATGAGGCCCCAAGTCTCATGAAGCATCAGTAAACTTTACAGAGAGCACTACTCAATCTGAAGCATTTCAAATTGGACTGTACGAAAAGCAACAGCTTGTGGCCATGGTGTGCAAAATAACTTTAGTTTGTGCAATATTGCATATTAATATACATGTGAGGACCAATAGTCCTAGGGAATATGAGTGGTCAGTCCCACATGCGCATCAAGAGGCAGAAGACTTTGAGAAGAGATTGTCCACACAATGGCAGATCAGCAGAGACATGGCACATTTTTTTCTCAATAAAATGGAAATTACCCCAGTAATGACAGAAACTATGTCAACTTCTCATCTAATAAATGTTTGTTTTGAGCTCATCCATTGTGTGGTATATGTGTGGATGTCAATGTACCTATATAGTCACTCACATCTTGTAAACTAGATACAGGCCTCAAAATGTATAATTTGTATTTTTGAGCATGGGGGCATATTTTCAACTCTTAACAAATCAATGCAGCAAGTCAATGTGATGCAATGCACTGCATGAAAGTGATAGGTCAGGATTGCACCATATCTAAATAGATGTGGTGCATTCCTATCCTCCCAATCCTAAGCATTGTAGTGCAGCTTTGCTGACTTGCTGTGTCCTGCTGCATCAAAGTGTGGTGTTAAATGTGGCACTCAGTGATGGATCATAAATCTCCCAATAAGTCAGTCCATGAGGCAATCTTCAAATTGATGTGTGTTTCACATATGGACTAGCATGCAGAGTGGCAGCACTTTGTTGCTACAAATGTTGCAGCAGAGACCATCACAGATCAAGAGAGACATCTGTCATGGCCAAAGGCCTAGTCTCAGGTGCATATGTCAAAATGTAATTTGTAAAGAATACATTCATGCATATGTGGAGATCACAAAACAGCACACATGTAACACCTTTCAGGGCTGATTGATGTATGTATACATTTGGCTACACTTGATCCAATATACATTTACCATTCTTTGCAAAGCAATGCAAGGAGGCCCATAACAAAACATAATAAACTGTTGTAGTAGCAATGTGTGGCATTTTTTAGAAAAGCAAGACAAGGGAGATATTTGCCAACAATAATATCACATCAGGAAGACAGAGATAGGTAATGGGTGAAGAGTGTATGTCAAAATGCAAGCACAAATAGTTGTAGACATATTCTGTTTTAATAAATATGGTGCAATGGTTGTATTGGGTAGGACATTTCCCCTGCATGGTAAGAGTCATGTATCCCTGCCTATGTGCCCAATTGTATTGGTTTATGGATCACTAATGTTGGTATACTCTTATGGAGGAACATGGAATATGAATGAGTGCCATGACACAGGCCATTACCAAGGATTGCAATTTGGTTCGACCAGGAGTCCCACCCAAAGACCTACCCTCATTGTTGTCCTACACTATTGCCTTCACCATGAGTAAAGCAGGTAAAACATGTGGGTGGTAGAACATTTTGTAATGATAAGTAGTAGAGAACATGACCATTCAAACCTGGGTCACTGCAGTGAGGCCTACTGGTTCACTAATCTCTTTTAAAGTTCTGCTGCTGTGTCTCACTTATCCCTGCCCAGTATCAGGTTGAGCTGGAAGTGTTCATGTGATAAAACCATGCACAGAATGCAAGACATACACAGTACAGAGGCTGAAATGTGAAACAGTGTGCACATGGTTAATGTGTGTGTGCTGATAGTGTGCGTTCAAGAGACTGTAGCACTAAACAACATGCACAGACTGAGTGAGTGTGCTGCATGTCAGTATGCTGCTGGTAATATGATAGATGTGGGTTACAATATTGGTCACTGAATGTCCTGTGACTGAACACTGACTGCAGAAATGGCTACTTTGTTGCATTAGTTGGAGGAGCTTTGACCACTTTGTGTGAAAAACATGGCTACATGGCCAAAACATGAGGATTAGGGGAATCCCACCAGACAGAATTTGATAGTCCTGCAAAGCTGCAAGAAGGGTGGGACATAGAGTGGAGTATGAGAGAGCGAGCCTGTCTCTGTGCTTCCCTGAATGTGTGTCAAATCAGTGATACATCACAAGGAAGGAGCCAGGACACATCTCAGGAAGGGAGTGATTGCACTGAAAAGGGAACGTGGGACACAGGACCCAGGATCAACATTATACTGGACATATGACTGTGGCTGACATCCAGATATGTACCTTGGTTACTCCTATGAATACTGATGTAGGATCAATCAGCTATGAAGTGGCTGATAAGGACTACACATGCATCCCTTGAACACAGAGTAACTCCAAGGCCAATCTGTCTGTCTTCCTATTATGAATTCTCCGGGACATTAAAGACGTCCAGCCACTCTGCCTCAGCATCTGGTCTCTGCCCTCTGTCAGTCTGCACTACCAAATGGTGCTACCCCACTCCTCTAGTCACAGAAATGGGCCTACCATGTTTGCTCTAGCAGAAGCCATACTTCTTCTGTAGATTTGGCACAAAACCTCTGGTGCATGGGTTGGAACCAGCCCATTGGCCTTGTTGTGGGGTCAGAACAAGCACATCTCCTCTTGTGCAGGTGGGCCCCTCCCAATGCCCTTGCTTTGTGGTGAGAACCAGTACATCACCCCTGTTGCGTGTCTCAAAACTGGCGCATCGCAATCATTGCATAGGCTTTAGTGTAGCTACTTAAGTGCAACTGCGTAGTTTATCACGCAATGTATCTTTGCATAGCAATGCGGCAGAAAAATGAACGGTTGGAGCTGGTTATTGTGGAGAGGGAATTTTGCTAAGTCTGTGCATGGTCTTTTGCTGTTCCCTACATATTGTGTACTTATAGGGTCTTTATGTTGTATTTGTCTTTGAATTTTTGGGTGTATGCCCTTTTTGGAGGTTTTATAATTTTGGCATAGTTTGATGTTTAAGTGGTGTTACATTTTGTTTAGAGTTTTAAGGAGGGATAGGGCAATGCCTGGAAAGGGTAGAGGCAAAAACTGTTCTGACTGAGAGGTTGGTGGCTTGATCTGGCTGGTGATGCATTACCAGCCACAGATGATTACTTCCGGGTGTAGGGTGAGTCAAGGCTAGCCCCTAAAGTTTCAAATGGAAAGATGAGAGATGGGGTAGTGGGACATGGCCCAGGTTTCCAGAGAAGACCTGACTGTTTTGCAGCTCAAGCACTGTTAGTCGGATGTGATAGCCCGTGAGGCGTATATGGTGGATCTACTGGGTTTGGAGGTTGGAGACTCCATAGGTATGTTTTTATGTACCATCTGTAGGAGGCTGGCCTAGCTTATAGTGGGTAGCTGATGGTACTTACACCTTGTGCCAGTCCAGTTATCCCTTATTAGTAGATTAGTAGTGTTCTTGCAGCTTAGGCTGATAGAGGTACCTATAGCAGAGCAGCTTAGGCTGAACTAGGAGACATGCAAAGCACCTACTATACCACTCATATCACATAGCACTATATCATGAGAATCACAATACTCCGAGTTACTATAAATAAAGGTACTTTATTTTAGTGAAAATGTGCCAAAAATATCTCAGAGGATATACTTCCTTAGGAGGTAAGTGAAATACACAAAATATACACACAAACCAAAATCAGGTAAGTAAACAGTTAGAAATGTAGTGCAACACTGTAACACTGTAGAATACAATAGGATGCAATAGGCCTAGGGGCAACACAAACCATATACTAAGAAAGTGGAATGCGAACCGCTTAGGGACCCCAGGCGTGCTGGGGGATGCAGAGTTGTTTCCACACAGAAAGACCGCAAACAAGCCTTGCTAGCTGCAAATGTCACAGTTGAAGAAAATGGGTGATGCCCGGGCCCAGGATGGACCAGGAGGTCGCCCCTTGGAGGAGGAGACAGAGGGGGCGCTCAGCAATACAGTGAGCCCACACAAAAGCAGGCAGCACCCGCAGTAGAACTTGAACATGGGTTCAAGAAACTGAGCACAGTGGTCGTCTCAACACTACAAAAGAGGGTCCCACGAAGCCGGTGTTCAACTCAGCGAGTTGAGCAATGCAGGACAGAGTGGTAGGGAAGTAGGATGTGCTGTGTATGAAGGATTCCTTGCAAAAGTGCACAGAAGCCATAGCAGCTGCAGTTCACGCAGTACACATGTTGGAAAATGGGTTATTGGTAAGGGCAGGTAAGTATCTATACTTAGCAATAGGCCACTAACCTCCACTTTGGTCCAGTCAGGTCTCAGTAAATTAAACCTAGCTCAACCCTTGGGAGCTTGGCAAAGAGCAACAGGGCTTAACTTAGGAGAGAAAGTGTAAAACATTCAAATATCACAAAACAGTAATTAAATAAAAACACAGGAAACAGTTTTAAAAACTCCAAAATCAATTTATAAAAATAGATTATATTTTTATCTTTAAAATGACACCAAAACGAATAAACTCGGATGAGGGGAACCGCAGATATGAATTTTTTACGAATTAATGCTTTCTAGCGCAGAGAAGCAGGAGACTCCATAGGTATGTTTTTATGTACCATCTGTTGGAGGCTGGCCTGGCTTATAGTGGGTAGCTGATGGTACTTACACCTTGTGCCAGGTCCAGTTATCCCTTATTAGTAGATTAGTAGTGTTCTTGCAGCTTAGGCTGATAGAGGTAGCTATAGCAGAGCAGCTGAGGCTGAACTAGGAGACATGCAAAGCACCTACTATACCACTCATATCACATAGCACTATATCATGAGAATCACAATACTCCGAGTTACTATAAATAAAGGTACTTTATTTTAGTGACAATGTGCCAAAAATATCTCAGAGGATATACTTCCTTAGGAGCTAAGTGAAATACACAAAATATACACACAAACCAAAATCAGATAAGTAAACAGTTAGAAATGTAGTGCAAACACTGTAGAATACAATAGGATGCAAAAGGCCTAGGGGCAACACAAACCATATATTAAGAAAGTGGAACGCGAACTGCTTAGGGACCCCAGGCCTAGTGTAGTGTGTAGAGGGCTGCTGGGAGTGTAAGAAAACACTAAGGGTGTCCAAGATACCCCACCCAAAGACCCGGAAAAGTAGGAGTAAATTTACCCTACTTCTCCAGAAACACACTAAAGTTGTGATAGGAGATTCTGCAGAGACCACAAGTGGCTGCAAAGCATTGAAGACGGATTCCTGGACCTGAGGACCAGTAAAGGAAGGGAACAAAGTCCAAGAATCACGAAAGTGTCCAGGGGGGGCAGGAGCCCACTAAACCCCGGATGAATGTGCAAAATGGCTGCCTCTTGGTGGAAGAAGGTAAAGATTCTGCAACAACGGAAGATGCCAGGAACTTCTCCTTTGCATAGAAGATGTTCCACGGCGTGCTGGGGGATGCAGAGTTGTTTCCACACAGAAAGACCGCAAACAAGCCTTGCTAGCTGCAAATGTCACAGTTAAAGAAAATGGGTGCTGCCTGAGCCCAGGAAGGACCAGGAGGTCGCCCCTTGGAGGAGTTGACAGAGGGAGCGCTCAGCAATACAGTGAGCCCACACAGAAGCAGGCAGCACCCGCAGAAGAACTTGAACATGGGTTCAAGAAACTGAGCATGGTGGTCGTCTCAACACTACAAAAGAGGGTCCCACGAAGCCGGTGTTCAACTCAGCGAGTTGAGCAATGCAGGATGGAGTGCTAGGGAAGTGGGATGTGCTGTGTATGAAGGATTTTTTGCAAAAGTGCACAGAAGCCATAGCAGCTGCAGTTCACGCAGTACACATGTTGGAAAATGGGTTATTGGTAAGGGCAGGTAAGTACCTACACTTAGCAATAGGCCACTAACCTCCACTTAGGTCCAGTCAGGTCTCAGTAAATTAAACCTAGCTCATCCCTTAGTAGCTTGGCAACGAGCCACAAGGCTTAACTTAGGAGACAAAGTGTAAAACATTCAAATATCACAAAACAGTAATTAAATAAAAGCACAGGAAACAGTTTTAAAAACTCCAAAATCAATTTATAAAAATAGATTATATTTTTATCTTTAAAATGACACCAAAATGAATAAAATCGGATGAGGGGAACCGGAGATATGAATGTTTAATGAATTAATGCTTTCTAGCACATAGAAGCAACCAGCGCTCAAAGGGTTAAAAAAGGTCACACGGGAAAGGAACAAAGTCCAGAGTTCAGGCTGCCCACGAGGTAACACTGACACACTTACTTTCAGAAGTGTTTGATTCAGGAAAGTGGTTCACAGCACCAGCCAAAAGTTCAGAGGCTCTGGTGCGCCTCTTTGGGTCTGGGACTAAAACTCCCACAGTGCACCTCTTCAACTTATGGAGTTGCTCCAAACTTCGGGATCTTTTTCCAGAGGTCCTTTTTGTGTCCTTGAAATGTCGACAACTTGATCCAAGGTTCCAGAAGCTCTGAGTTGCTCCTTGGGAGTTGGGACTACAATTCCCAGAATGCACCTGGTCAGAATCCTCAAATGGCCACTGGACGCTGGTCAGCTGGGCCCTGCTTATAGGACTTGATGCAGGGGACTCTGGGCAGCTCCTTTGTACCTGTAGCAAACAGGGAGTCCCTTCTTGAAGCAGTAGAAGACAGGTAAAGTCCTTTCAGTGGTGAAGCCCAAGTTTTCAGCTGGTGCAGTTCTCCAGAGTGTAGTGTCCAGGTGCCGATCAGGGGTCCAGCAGGGCAGTCCTTCTTCTCCTGCAGTTCTTCCTTGTTGGAATATGATAGGGATCTGAGGTGTGGGTACAGGTCTGCCAGTTTTATCCTTGCTCCTGGGTGAAAAAATAGGGGGGGCCTGGTTCTCCAATCAGGGGCAGGGTCCTTCCCCCTGTGATGATCACTTCCTGGGAAGTGTGGCAAAAATCAATCACAGGGAGCAACATTCCTCAAAAATCCATCATGGCTGAAAGGGATTTTTGGAGGTTACTTCTGGCTGAGCTCACCCACTGGTGTGGCTAAAAATCCTAAACACATCCCTCTCCTGCCCTCTCCTAATCTAATCAAGGGGGCACCTAATTGTCTGGGTTTGCAGGATGTAAGGGTGTTGCTGGGTTGCTCCAAATGTCCTTCTCTGCCTTTGGAGACCAGTTTGGCAGCCCTCCCCCTTCCTGCTTCACCATCTGCTGAGGGGAGACCTCCTCCCCCAGGCACATCTCTTTGTGTGGAGCCAGGCTGCCAGAGGCTGGCCAATCAGAGCACAGCAGCAAAAGCACTGCAGGGCTGAAGTTGGAAACTTTTCAGGTAAAGTTTAAAACTCTTTACCTGAACAAGTTATATTAAATCCAACAACTGGAAGTTGTAGGATTTATTATAACAAATCATTTTATTACCACACTTCTGGTATCTGTTACTTAAGGGGATTTTTAAAATTAAAATAAAGTCTCCCCATTCTAACCTATGGAGGCCATTCACTATAATGAGGGAATAAACAAATTTGGCTGTTATACCTCACCAGGGCTTATAAAACTATTTTAATAAGGTCCCTGCTTATAGTTACATGGCACCCAGCCTTAGGGGCACATAGGGCATACCTTAGTGGTGACTTATATGTAAAAATAAGGGAGTTTAAGACTTTGGAACTACTTTTAATTCCAAAGTTGAATTTGCATGTAACTGTAATTTAAAAGCAGCCAGCAAGGCAGGCCTGGCTTTAAAATGACACTAGGTACCTCAGCAGTGCACCTATGGGTGCACTACCTATGCTAGGGTCCCTAAACCTACATGCCCTACCATATACTAGGGACTTATAGGTAGGTTGACTTAGCCAATTATAATTAGCCTAATTTGCATACTGATTTTACACAGAGCACAGGCCCTGGGACTGGTTAGTAGTACCCAGGGCACCATCAGAGTCAGGAAAACACCAGCAAAAAGTGGACAATGGGGGCAAAATGTTAGGGGTCCTCTGCAATCAGCCCTGTTCTCTCACAATACAGGATTACTGTCTGACGTGGGAGGCAAGGACTCACCTCCACCACATTTGGACAGATGGACCACTGGACTGTCGGGGTCACTTGGATCCAGCTCCTGTGTTTCAGGGACCACGCTCGTCACAATGAGAAGGGACCTAGAGGACCGGTGAAGCAGAAGTTTGGTGCCTGTGTTAGCAGGGGAAAGATTCCGTCGACCCACAGGAGATTTCTTCTTGGCTTCCAGTGCAGGGTGAAGACAGACAGGCCAACAGCATGCACCACCAGGAAACAGTTGTGAAAGGCGGCAGGATTCAGCGCTAAAATGTCGCTGGTAGTCTTCTTGCTACTTTGCTGCAGTTTTGCAGGCGTCCTGGAGCAGTCAGCGGTCAATCCTTGGCAGACGTTGAAGAGGGAGATGCAGAGGAACTCTGGTGAGCTCTTGCATTCAGTATCTGATGAGAAGCCCACAGGACAGACTCTAAATAGCCCTCAGAGGAGGATTGGCCACCTAGTCAGTTAAGCACCTATCAGGAGGGGTCTCTGACGTCACCTGCTGGCACTGGCCACTCAGAGGCCTCCATTGTGCCCTCACACCTCTGCATTCAAGATGACAGAGGTCTGGGACACACTGGAGGAGCTCTGGGCACCACACCTGGGGTGGTGATGGACAGGGGAGCGGTCACTCCCCTTTCCTTTGTCCAGTTTTGTGCCTGAGCGGGGGCTGGGGGATCCCTCAACCGGTGTAGACTGGGTTATGCAAGGAGGGCACCATCTGTGCCCTTCAAAGCATTTCCAGAGGCCAGGAGAGGCTAATACTCTCTGGCCCTTAACACCTATTTCCAAAGTCCCAGAGGATATCCTTTGTACTGCCTTCATGGGACTGGGCTGCCCAGACCCCAGGAGGGCAGAAGCCTGTCTGTGGGTTGGCAGCAGCGGTAGCTGCAGTGAAAACCCCAGAGAGCTGGTCTGGCAGTACCCGGGGTCCATGCTGGAGCCTTGGGATGCATGGGATTGGCACCCCAATACCAGATTTGGCATGGGGGGACAATTCCATTATCTTAGACATGTTATATATCCGGAGTTATCATTGTGAAGCTACACATAGGTATTGACCTATATGAAGTGCACGCATGTAATGGTGTCCCCGCACTCACAAAGTCCGGGGAAATTGCCCTGAAATATGTAGGGGCACCTTGGCTAGTGCCAGAGTGCCCTCACCCTTAGGAACTTTGCACCTAACCTTCGCCAAGTGAGTGTTAGACATATAGCTGATTTATAAGTTACTTAAGTGCAGTGTAAAATGGCTGTGAACTAACGTGGACGTTATTTCACTCAGGCTGCAGTTGCAGTCCTTTGTAAGAATTGTCTGAGCTCCCTATGGGTGGCAAAAGAAATGCTGCAACCCATAGGGATCTCCTGGGACCCCAATACCCTGGGTCCCTAGGTACCATATACTAAGGAATTATAAGGGTGTTCCAGTGTGCCAATCAGAATTAGTAAAAATGGTCACCAGCCTGCAGTGACAATTTTAAAGGCAGCATAAGCACTGAGGTTCTGATTAGCAGAGCCTAAGTGACACAGTTAGGCACCACACAGGGAACACATTCAGGCCACATCTATGAGCACTGGGGTCCTGGCAAGAAAGATCCCAGTGATACATACAAAACACACTGACAAATAGGGTTTTCACTATGAGCACTGGGGTCCTGGCTAGCAGTATCCCAGTGACACAGTAAAAACACCCTGACATATACTCACAAACAGGCCAAAAGTGGGGGTAACAAGGATAGAAAGAGGCTACCTTCCCAGACCATCAACATGTAGTAATGTTGCTATATTAGTCATGCTAAAATTTAAACACAAAATGAAGCTGCAGTGTGTGGATGCTTTGTGATACACAAGGTAAGAGAGAATGACACCAAGTGGCAGAAGTATCAAAGGATCAAACTAAACAGAACACCTGGTATAACATCTGTCTTGCATTATATGGAGCAAGGACTTATGGGGCCAAGTAATGGCAAGCAAGTAGCTCTTTGCCCAATTGAGGGTCACTATTGACAAATAAACTACCCTGATGAATGCTTTGCAATGTCAATGTAATGGTATACATGATGTATTGCTGTTTTGGCTAACGCAGCTGCGACTGACACTGCACACTATTTCAGACATACTTCTCCTAAGGCTAGATTCACATTACATATCACCATCCACACTGCACAAGGTATGTCTGTGTAGAAAGGCTACTATGTATGTACCAAGTTTCACATGCATTATTATCATGCACAGCACAAGACAGCAAGTTACCTTGATGTGCTGTGCCAAAGTTAAAGTGCAGGAATGCATCGACCTTTAACCTGTACAATGCATTCCTGTACTTTCCTATTGCAGGAACACTTTTGTGTGCCAAGTGCCAATGTTTGCACCCTTGTGCATGGTGCAAGGGGGAGTGAGTTGATGCTGGTCAGCAGTACTTAAAATATCACATGCATGAAGCATGATTCAGGCATGTGATGTGAGATATCTCTGGCCTTTTACATCCAGCCAGGTCGGCCTTGGAAGGTGACTAGCTGCAATGCATGTTATGACAGTGTGTGCAAGGGTGAAGAAATGTGCCATTCCACTGGGGTGTCATAGTGCTGAGTTTTGAATTTGAACTGTGTGTAGTTGACCATTTACAATGCAATTTCTATATCAAATCAAATCAAATCATTAACATTTATAAAGCGCGCTACTCACCCGTGCGGGTCTCAAGGCGCTAGGTAAAGGGGGGGGGGGTTACTGCTGCTCGAAAAGCCAGGTTTTTAGGAGTCTCCGGAATGCGGAGTGGTCCTGGGTGGTCCTGAGGCTGGTGGGGCGGGAGTTCCAGGTCTTGGCTGCCAGGAAGGAGAAAGACCTCCCACCCGCCGTGGAGCGGCGGATGCGAGGGACGGCAGCGAGCGCGAGGCCAGAGGAACGGAGGAGGCGGGTGGGGACGTAGAAGCTGAGGCGTCGGTTGAGGTATTCCGGTCCCTTGTTGTGGAGGGCTTTGTGTGCGTGGGTGAGAAGTCGAAAGGTGATCCTTTTGCTGACTGGGAGCCAATGCAGGTGTCTCAGGTGTGCGGAGATGTGGCTGTTGCGGGGTACGTCGAGGATGAGGCGGGCCGAGGCGTTTTGAATGCGTTGCAGGCGATTTTGGAGTTTGGTGGTGGTCCCAGCGTAGAGGGTGTTGCCGTAGTCCAGGCGGCTCGTGACAAGGGCGTGGGTCACGGTTTTTCTAGTGTCGGCGGGGATCCAGCGGAAGATCTTGCGGAGCATGCGGAGGGTGAGGAAGAAGGCAGAGGACACGGCGTTGACTTGCTTGGTCATGGTGAGAAGGGGGTCCAAGATGAAGCCGAGGTTGCGGGTGTGGTCTGTGGGGGTCGGTGCGGTGCTGAGGGCCGTGGGCCACCAGGAGTCGTCCCAGGCGGACGGGGTGTTGCCGAGGATGAGGACTTCTGTTTTGTCAGAGTTCAGCTTTAGGCGGCTGAGCCTCATCCAATCTGCGACATCCTTCATACCCTCTTGTAGGTTGGTCTTGGCGCTGGCGGGGTCCTTGGTGAGGGAGAGTATAAGTTGGGTGTCGTCGGCGTAGGAGGTGATGATGATGTCGTGCTTGCGTACGATGTTGGCGAGGGGGCTCATGTAGACATTGAAGAGTGTCGGGCTGAGCGATGAGCCTTGAGGTACGCCGCAGATGATCTCGGTGGGGTCTGAGCGAAACGGTGGGAGGTAAACTCTTTGGGAACGGTTTGAGAGGAAGGAGGCGATCCAGTCCAGGGCCTGGCCTTGGATCCTGGTGGAGCGGAGGCGGGTGATTAGGGTGCGGTGACAGACGGTGTCGAAGGCCGCCGAGAGGTCGGGGAGGATGAGGGCGACTGTTTCACCGTTGTCCATCAGGGTTCTGATGTCGTCTGTGACTGAGATGAGGGCGGTTTCCGTGCTGTGGTTGGTTCGGAATCCGGTTTGTGAAGGGTCGAGCAGGTTGTTGTTTTCCAGGAAGGTGGTCAGCTGTTTGTTGACGGTCTTCTCTATTACCTTGGCTGGGAAAGGCAGGAGAGAGATGGGGCGGAATTTTTTCAGGTCGCTCGGGTCAGCCGTTGGTTTCTTTAGGAGGGCGTTGACTTCGGCGTGTTTCCAGCATTCTGGGAAGGTAGCAGTAGAAAAAGAAGAGTTGATGATGTCGTCGGCTTTATTAAAGATGAAGTGAGGGCAGGGGTCCGAAGGGGCGCCGGAGTGGATAGAGTTCATGATGGATTTGGTTTCTTCAGTGTTGATGTGGGTCCAGTTGTTGAGGGTGAAGGCCGGGGGTGCGGGTTCGGTGATGTTAGGTTGGGTCTGGTGTCCGAAGCTGTCGTGGAGGTCGCTGATCTTGCGGTGGAAGAAGGTGGCGAGGGATTCGCACAAATCCTGTGAGGGCGTGACGGCGTTTGCGATGGCGTTGGGGTTGGAGAACTCCTTGATGATGCTGAAAAGTTCTCTGCTGTTGTGGCTGTTTTTGTCCAGTCCGTCAGTGAAAAAGTTCCTTTTGGCAGCGCGGATCAGGTGGTGGTGTTCGCGGGTAGCGTTCTTGAGGGCGGTCATGTTGTCAGCGGTGTGGTCCTTGCGCCAGGCCTTCTCGAGGGTGCAACAAGTTTTCTTTGATTCTTTGAGGGTGTCAGAGAACCAGAGGGTTTTTTTGGTGTTGGTCTGTCGATGCGTGCGTTTGAGGGGAGCAAGGTTGTCTGCGCAGTTGGAGATCCAGTTTGTGAGGCTGAGGGCTGCGTCGTTGGGGTCGGTGGTGAGGGTGGGTTGGTTGGCGGCGAGTGCGGAGAGGAGTTGCTCTTCGGGGATCTTGTTCCACTGTCGACGAGGGATGGGTTGAGTGCGGAGGTGGCGGGTCTCGCGTCGGAATGTGAAGTGGACACAGCTGTGGTCGGTCCAGTGTAGAGTGGAGGTGTGGCTGAAGAAGATGTGTTTGCTGGCGGAGAAGATAGGGTCGAGCGTGCGTCCGGCGATGTGGGTGGCGGTGTTCACCAGTTGCTTGAGGCCGAGGTTGGCGAGGTTGTCGAGCAGGGCGGTGGTGTTGAGGTCGTTGTTCTGTTCCAGATGGAAGTTGAGGTCACCTAGGAGGATGTAGTCCGGCGAGGCGAAGGCGTGCGGGGAGATGAAGTCGGCGATGGCGTCGCTTAAAGGGGCGCGCGGTCCGGGGGGACGGTAGACGAGGGATCCTCTGAGGGTGGTCCTGGGGTCGGTGCGGATTTGAAAATGCAGATGTTCAGCGGCGAGAGGGGTGTCTTCGGTGGAGGTGGTGAGGCTGATGGAGTCTTTGAAGACGATGGCGATGCCTCCTCCTACTTGGTTGGTGCGGTCTTTTCTGGAGATCTTGTAGCCTTCGGGGATGGCAGTGGCGATGTCTGGAGCTGATGAGGCGTTCATCCAGGTTTCCGTGATGAAGGCGACGTCCGGAGCTGTGGAGTCCAGGAGGTCCCAGAGTTCAACAGCATGCTTGTGGACAGAGCGAGCGTTGACCAGGATGCACTTGAGGTGGTTGATGGCGCGTGGGCTGGTGGTCGTGGTAGTTGCGTGGTGGAAGATGCGTTTGCAGGAGTTACAGGCGAAGGGTCCATGGGTGCGCTTGGGGTGGGCTTGGAAGCAGGTGTTGGAGCGCCCGGGGTTGAGGGCGTGGAGGGTGGTGGGGTCGTAGCGGGTCAGCGGGTTAGGGGAGGGTTGGGGACCAGGGGTCGTGGCGCTGGGCGCGGGCCAGGTGCGGACGGGCGCAGACGGGCTTGCCTCTGGTGCGCCAGCGGCGCACCCGCTGCGCGGTTTCGCAGCGGCCGCCATAAGAGGGAGGAGGGGGGGAGGGGTCAGCTGGGGGCGAATGGGAGCTGGGGGGCGGGGGCGTGCAGGAGGTCGCGGCGGGAAAGCGCGAGGGAGGGGGGGACAGGTAGAGTGAGAAGAGCTGGGTGAGGGGGGTTTAAGGGTAGAGGGGGGTGAGAGTTTGAGTTTTAGGAGAATAGGGAGATAGATAGGAGTAGGGTTGAAAAGATAGGGGAGGGGGAGTGGTAGAGGTGGGTGAGGGTGAGAGGTAGAGTGAGAGGATAGGGAGATAGGTAACAGAGGGTGTGTCAGGACGGGGGGAGAGATAGGGAAATAGATAGATGGAGAGATAGGTGGAGAGATAGAAAAATAGGAAGATAGGAGGAGGGGGTGAGTGATATAGGTAGAGGAGTGAGGGAGGTAGGTAGCGAAAGGGTAGATGTGGGTGATAGTGAGAGATAGGTGGAGAGATAGAGGGGGGTGAGGCAGGAGCAGGAGGGCAGAGACAAGGGCGGGAAGAGACAGGAGTCGGAGAGGACCGAAGAACAGAAGAAGCGAACAACACAGAAGACCGGAAGAACACAGAAGAACAGAAGAACACAGAAGAACAGAAGAACACAGAAGAACAGAAGCGAAGAACACAGAAGACTGGAAGAACACAGAAGAACAGAAGAGAAGGACACAGAAGACCGGAAGAACACAGAAGAACAGAAGAGAAGAACACACAGGACCGGAAGAACACAGAAGAACCGAAGAACACAGAAGAACAGAAGAGAAGAACACCGAAGAACAGAAGAACACAGAAGAACAGAAGAACACAGAGGAAGATGCAGGGGAAGAAGAAGCAGAAGAGCAGACAAACAGAAGATCAACAAAGAAGATACAGAAGACGAAGAGCAGAAGGCAGAAGACCACAGAGCAAGATGAGGAAGAAGAGAGGCGAAAGGAGAGGCTGAGGAGCACACAGAAGAAGAGAGAAGACGGGGAGAAGAAGAGTGCAGAAGAAGATTGCAGAGGAGGAGCGAGGAGGAAGAGACAGAGAGGAGGAAAAGAAGCAGGAGCAGGAGAGAGGGTGAGTAGCGCGGGGCAGGGCGAGGGGCTGGGAGGTGGGGGGTACTTACTGTGAGGTGGGTCTCAGGAACTCAGGAACCTGGAGGAGCTGGAGGAGCTGCAGCGGCAGGAGGAGCGACCTACCCTTGGGTCAAGGGTCGCTACCACTGTCGCGCAGCGGCCGCCATAAGAGGGAGGAGGGAGGGGAGGGGAGGGGTCAGCTGGGGGAGAATGGGAGCTGGAGGGCGGGGACGTGCAGGAGGTCACGGCGGGAAAGCGCGAGGGAGGGGGGGACAGGTAGAGTGAGAAGAGCTGGGGGAGGGGGGTTTAACGGTGGAGGGGGGTGAGAGTTAGAGTTTTAGGAGAATAGGGAGATAGGAGTAGGGTTGAAAAGATAGGGGGGGTGGTAGAGGTGGGTGAGGGTGAGAGGTAGAGTGAGAGGATAGGGAGATAGGTAACAGAGGGGGTGTCGGGATGGGGGGGAGATATAGGGAAATAGATAGATGGAGAGATAGGTGGAGAGATAGAAAAATGTCTTGCAAATGGACATGTACCTTTCACCCAAAGAGAAATGGACAGGTTCAGGAAATCTGATGTGAAAAGCAAATGGAATGAGTACAGTGTCGTAGCTCTGTGATGTGTGTGTGTGTGTGATCCATGATAGATGTAACAGTGGTATGTGTATGGGGAGGTATTCATCACCTGGCAAGAACTGACATTCAGTGTGCCAACACAACAGCCTGTGTCCACATAATCATTCAAAAGTGACATGGAGGCATGCTAATTTGAATGTAGTGTAAATATAGGCAGGGCCACTAAAATTATGTGGTTGTGTGGCGATGTTTTCAGATTTATTGATTTTATACATTTGCTGCATAATTCATAATCTGGCCCATAATCTTCAGATTGAAAACAAAATCACATGGATTGGTATGTCAATGCCAGCCTCATGGCCAGTATATTCTCTACGTGGCATTTCTGTGAAGCATTAATATTATGCAAGGTGTAAAGCCAAGTTGGATCACTGTGTAAAAGTTAAAATGCAAAAAAGTACAGTGATACCAGGATATGGTGCATTACTATTCTTTCCTGCTGGTCGTGTACTTCTGACTGGCTAGTACCAACGTATGCACCCTTGCATCATGCTGCAAAGAGCCCTGCATTGTAGGCATCATTGGGACTGAATTAGGCTGTGGTGGAGGAAAATACTCCATCGCAAATGTGACGGATATCCCATCTGCCGTGCTACGATGCCATTATACCCCCAATGGGGTTTGTAATATGATGGATGGGATATCTGTCACATTTGTGATGAAGTATTCCAGCCACCAAGACCTAGATCAGGCCCATAGTTCTTATCCAAATGAGTACTGCCTGCATACTCACACTTCTGAGAGGGATTTGCATTTTTGTCTGCATGGATGAATGCACCACAGGGAAATGAGTGTTCAGAAAAGTCAACAAATAAAGTTTCTCCTGTTTTTGTTACAAAGGTATACATGATCCATTATGTCATTGTGAGAAGGTAGCCTCTTTCTAGCCTTGTTACCCCCACTTTTGGCCTGTTTGTGAGTGTATGTCAGAGTGTTTGTCACTGTTTTCACTGTCTCACTGGGATCCTGATAGCCAGGCCTCAGTGCTCATAGTGAAAACACTATGTTTTCAGTATGTTTGTTATGTGTCACTGGGATCCTGCTGGTCAGGACCCCAGTGCTCATAAGTTTGTGGCCTATATGTATGCGTCACTGGGACCCTGTCACACAGGGCCCCAGTGCTCATAGGTGTGCATGCATATGTTCCCTGTGTGGTGCCTAACTGTCTCACTGAGGCTCTGCTAACCAGAACCTCAGTGGTTATGCTCTCTCATTACTTTCAAATTGTCACTGACAGGCTAGTGACCATTTTTACCAATTTACATTGGCTTACTGGAACACCCTTATAATTCCCTAGTATATGGTACTGAGGTACCCAGGGTATTGGGGTTCCAGGAGATCCCTATGGGCTGCAGCATTTCTTTTGCCACCCATAGGGAGCTCTGACAATTCTTACACAGGCCTGCCACTGCAGCCTGAGTGAAATAACGTCCACGTTATTTCACAGCCATTTTACACTGCACTTAAGTAACTTATAAGTCACCTATATGTCTAACCTTTACCTGGTAAAGGTTAGGTGCAAAGTTACTTAGTGTGAGGGCACCCTGGCACTAGCCAAGGTGCCCCCACATTGTTCAGAGCCAATTCACTGAACTTTGTGAGTGCGGGGACACCATTACACGTGTGCACTACATATAGGTCACTACCTATATGTAGCTTCACCATGGTAACTCCGAATATGGCCATGTAACATGTCTATGATCATGGAATTGCCCCCTCTATGCCATCCTGGCATTATTGGTACAATTCCATGATCCCAGTGGTCTGTAGCACAGACCCTGGTACTGCCAGACTGCCCTTCCTGGGGTTTCTCTACAGCTGCTGCTGCTGCCAACCCCTCAGACAGGCAGCTGCCCTCCTGGGGTCCAGCCAGGCCTGGCCCAGGATGGCAGAACAAAGAACTTCCTCTGAGAGAGGGTGTGACACCCTCTCCCTTTGGAAAATGGTGTGAAGGCAGGGGAGGAGTAGCCTCCCCCAGCCTCTGGAAATGCTTTGTTGGGCACAGATGTGCCCAATTCTGCATAAGCCAGTCTACACCGGTTCAGGGACCCCTTAGCCCCTGCTCTGGCGCGAAACTGGACAAAGGAAAGGGGAGTGACCACTCCCCTGACCTGCACCTCCCCTGGGAGGTGTCCAGAGCTCCTCCAGTGTGCTCCAGACCTCTGCCATCTTGGAAACAGAGGTGCTGCTGGCACACTGGACTGCTCTGAGTGGCCAGTGCCACCAGGTGACGTCAGAGACTCCTTGTGATAGGCTCCTTCAGGTGTTAGTAGCCTTTCCTCTCTCCTAGGTAGCCAAACCCTCTTTTCTGGCTATTTAGGGTCTCTGTCTCTGGGGAAACTTTAGATAACGAATGCATGAGCTCAGCCGAGTTCCTCTGCATCTCTCTCTTCACCTTCTGATAAGGAAACGACCGCTGACCGCGCTGGAAGCCTGCATACCTGCAACATAGTAGCAAAGACGACTACTGCAACTCTGTAACGCTGATCCTGCCGCCTTCTCGACTGTTTTCCTGCTTGTGCATGCTGTGGGGGTAGTCTGCCTCCTCTCTGCACCAGAAGCTCCGAAGAAATCTCCCGTGGGTCGACGGAATCTTCCCCCTGCAACCGCAGGCACCAAAAAGCTGCATTACCGGTCCCTTGGGTCTCCTCTCAGCACGACGAGCGAGGTCCCTCGAATCCAGCGACACCGTCCAAGTGACCCCCACAGTCCAGTGACTCTTCAGCCCAAGTTTGGTGGAGGTAAGTCCTTGCCTCACCTCGCTGGGCTGCATTGCTGGGAACCGCGACTTTGCAAGCTACTCCGGCCCCTGTGCACTTCCGGCGGAAATCCTTTGTGCACAGCCAAGCCTGGGTCCACGGCACTCTAACCTGCATTGCACGACTTTCTAAGTTGGTCTCCGGCGACGTGGGACCCCTTTGTGCAACTTCGGCGAGCACCGTTTCACGCATCCTCGTAGTGCCTGTTTCTGGCACTTCTCCAGGTGCTACCTGCTTCAGTGAGGGCTCTTTGTCTTGCTCGACGTCCCCTCTCTCTGCAGGTCCAATTTGCGACCTTCTGGTCCCTCCTGGGCCCCAGCAGCGTCCAAAAACGCCAAACGCACGATTTGCGTGTAGCAAGGCTTGTTGGCATCCATCCGGCGGAAAAACACTTCTGCACGACTCTCCAAGGCGTGGGGGATCCATCCTCCAAAGGGGAAGTCTCTAGCCTTTGTCGTTCCTGCAGTATTCACAGTTCTTCAGCCTAGTAAGAGCTTCTTTGCACCAACCGCTGGCATTTCTTGGGCATCTGCCCATCTCCGAGCTGCTTGTGACTTTTGGACTTGGTCCCCTTGTTCCACAGGTACCCTCAGTCAGGAATCCATCGTTGTTGCATTGCTGATTTGTGTTTTCCTTGCATTTTCCCTCTAACACGACTATTTTGTCCTTAGGGGAACTTTAGTGCACTTTGCACTCACTTTTCAGGGTCTTGGGGAGGGTTATTTTTCTAACTCTCACTATTTTCTAATAGTCCCAGCGACCCTCTACAAGGTCACATAGGTTTGGGGTCCATTCGTGGTTCGCATTCCACTTTTGGAGTATATGGTTTGTGTTGCCCCTATCCCTATGTTTCCCCATTGCATCCTATTGTAACTATACATTGTTTGCACTGTTTTCTAAGACTATACTGCATATTTTTGCTATTGTGTATATATATCTTGTGTATATTTCCTATCCTCTCACTGAGGGTACACTCTAAGATACTTTGGCATATTGTCATAAAAATAAAGTACCTTTATTTTTAGTATAACTGTGTATTGTGTTTTCTTATGATATTGTGCATATGACACTAAGTGGTACTGTAGTAGCTTCACACGTCTCCTAGTTCAGCCTGAGCTGCTTTGCTAAGCTACCATTATCTATCAGCCTAAGCTGCTAGACACCCTATACACTAATAAGGGATAACTGGGCCTGGTGCAAGGTGCAAGTACCCCTTGGTACTCACTACAAGCCAGTCCAGCCTCCTACATTGGTTGTGCAGCGGTGGGATAAGTGCTTGAGACTACTTACCACTCTTGTCATTGTACTTTTCATAAGAGAAAAATATACAAAACAAGGTCAGTGTATATACACATAGCCAAAAAGTTTTGCATTTCCTCTTTTCACTCTTTTCTAAGTGCTGAAAAGTACTTCTAAACTTTCAAAAAGTTCTTAAAAGTTTAAAAAGTTTTTTCTGTCTTTCCAAAAAGTTCTGAAAACTTTTTTCTCTTTGTCTATCACTTTAACTCTCTCTAAAAAATGTCTGGCACAGGAAAAAATGTTGAACTGTCCAAACTTGCATATGATCACCTTAGCTGGAAAGGAGCAAGGAGTCTCTGCATAGAGAGAGGTTTGAGTGTAGGGAAGAATCCTTCCTTAGAACTGTTAATTAATATGCTTAGAGTACAGGATAAGGCCATCAGTGCCCAATCTGTAGAAAAAGTAGCTAATGGTTCTCAATCTGATCCAGGGACTCCCCCAGGAAAAGGTTCAGGAAAGAAACTTCTCAGCCTGCCCATTACTAGACAGTCTAGCATAGTTGGTACAGAGGTTGAATCACACCATACTGATGGTGTGCTCTCACATTATGCTGGTAGCCAAGCTGTTAGGGTGCCCTCTGTAAGGGACAGGTCTCCTTCTGTTCATTCCCATCATACCTCTGTATCTAGAAATGTCCCTCCCACCCACCCTGATGACAGATTGTTAGAAAGGGAGCTCAATAGATTGAGAGTGGAACAAACCAGACTGAAGCTCAAGAAGCAACAGCTGGATTTGGATAGACAGTCTTTAGAAATAGAGAGGGAAAGACAGAAGATGGGTTTAGATACCCATGGTGGCAGCAGCAGTATTCCCCATAGTCATCCTGCAAAAGAGCATGATTCCAGGAATCTGCACAAGATAGTTCCCCCTTACAAGGAGGGGGATGACATTAACAAGTGGTTTGCTGCACTTGAGAGGGCCTGTGTTGTACAGGATGTCCCTCAAAAGCAGTGGGCTGCTATCCTATGGCTATCATTTACTGGAAAAGGTAGGGATAGGCTCCTTACTGTAAAAGAAAATGATGCTAACAATTTCCAAGTTCTTAAGAATGCACTCCTGGATGGTTATGGCTTAACCACTGAACAGTACAGGATAAAGTTCAGAGAGACCAAAAAGGAGTCTTCACAAGACTGGGTTGATTTCATTGACCATTCAGTGAAGGCCTTGGAGGGGTGGTTACATGGCAGTAAAGTTACTGATTATGAAAGCCTGTATAACACAATCCTGAGAGAGCATATACTTAATAATTGTGTGTCTGATTTGTTGCACCAGTACCTGGTAGACTCTGATCTGACCTCTCCCCAAGAATTGGGAAAGAAGGCAGACAAATGGGTCAGAACAAGGGTGAACAGAAAAGTTCATACAGGGGGTGACAAAGATGGCAATAAGAAGAAAGATGGTGAAAAATCTCAAGATAAGCATGGGGATAAGGGTAAAACCAAAGATCCCACTTCAAATCTTAAACACTCTTCAGAGGGTGGGGATAAAACAAATTCTTCCTCTTCTTCCCAACATGCACACATTAAAAAGCCTTGGTGCTTTGTGTGTAAAAACAGAGGCCATAGGCCAGGGGATAAGTCCTGTCCAGGTAAACCCCCTGAGCCTACCACCACTAATACATCAAGCTCTAGTGCCCCTAGCAGTAGTGGTACTAGTGGTGGGACTGCTGGCAACAGTCAAGCAAAGGGTGTAGTTGGGTTCACTTATGGGTCCATAGTGGAAACTGATGTAATCAGTCCCAAGACAGTTTCTGTCACACCTAGTGGCATTGGCCTTGCCACACTGGCTGCTTGTCCCCTTACAATGGATAAGTACAGGCAGACAGTTTCAATAAATGGTGTTGAGGCCTTGGCCTACAGGGACACAGGTGCCAGTTTCACTTTGGTGACTGAAAACCTAGTGCCTCCTGAACAACACATCATTGGACAACAGTATAAGATTATTGATGTCCATAACTCCACTAAGTTTCTTCCCTTAGCTATAATTCAGTTTAGTTGGGGTGGAGTTACTGGCCCTAAGCAGGTGGTGGTATCACCTAGCTTACCTGTAGACTGTCTCTTAGGTAATGACCTAGAGGCCTCAGGTTGGGCTGATGTAGAGTTTTATGCCCATGCAGCCATGCTGGGCATCCCTGAGGAATTGTTCCCTCTCATTTCAAGTGAAATGAAAAAGCAAAGGAGAGAAGGCCTGAAAACTCAGGATCCCTCTCCATCAACAGGTAAAAAGGGTATCACAGTATCCCCTAACCACCCTACCATTCAGGATACTATTCCTGTGGTGGGAGAAACCTTTCCTGGGGTGGCACCTGTTCCAAGGGAATCATCAGCTGGCAAAGCTGGACTCCCTGAGGTGGAAGTACCTCTCTGTGGGATAACTAACATTGGTGAGAAAAACAGCACCATTTTAGTTAACATGGAGCATCCCTCCAACCCTCCCAGAGAAACTTTAGTGCAGAAACCCTGCACTACCTCACAACACTTAGGACAGCATCCCTGCCCTAGTGTGGAGCTCATAGGACAGCATCCCTGCCCTGCTCCAACTCAAGAGAAACAGCATCCCTGTTCTCTCTTCCAGCCAAATGGACAAAGTTTTTGCCCAGCTATGGCTTTACTGAGACAGCATCCCTGTCTGGCATTTCCATCATTACAAATAGGTTCAGTGGATAATTCCCACTGCTCTAAACTAAAACTTACTGATAGAAACTCTGAAAATACATCTT
The DNA here is from genome assembly GCF_031143425.1 of Pleurodeles waltl. Lineage (NCBI taxonomy): Eukaryota > Metazoa > Chordata > Amphibia > Caudata > Salamandridae > Pleurodeles > Pleurodeles waltl. The sequence goes on from NC_090437.1 coordinate 576,807,904, forward strand.
CACATTGTTGGTTAGCTAAAAAACTTCAAACAGGGTGGTTTACATCCCCACAGGGAAGTAACCATATAGTGGATGATAAAGGGAGTAACCAGTCTATTGCAGAGCTACTCTCTAATAATCACCACTTAGACAATAAAGTCTCAACTGGCCAAGGTTAGCCTTATTGTCCTTCGTTTGGGGGGGGGTTGTGTGAGAAGGTAGCCTCTTTCTAGCCTTGTTACCCCCACTTTTGGCCTGTTTGTGAGTGTATGTCAGAGTGTTTGTCACTGTTTTCACTGTCTCACTGGGATCCTGATAGCCAGGCCTCAGTGCTCATAGTGAAAACACTATGTTTTCAGTATGTTTGTTATGTGTCACTGGGATCCTGCTGGTCAGGACCCCAGTGCTCATAAGTTTGTGGCCTATATGTATGCGTCACTGGGACCCTGTCACACAGGGCCCCAGTGCTCATAGGTGCGCATGTATATGTTCCCTGTGTGGTGCCTAACTGTCTCACTGAGGCTCTGCTAACCAGAACCTCAGTGGTTATGCTCTCTCATTACTTTCAAATTGTCACTGACAGGCTAGTGACCATTTTTACCAATTTACATTGGCTTACTGGAACACCGTTATAATTCCCTAGTATATGGTACTGAGGTACCCAGGGTATTGGGGTTCCAGGAGATCCCTATGGGCTGCAGCATTTCTTTTGCCACCCATAGGGAGCTCTGACAATTCTTACACAGGCCTGCCACTGCAGCCTGAGTGAAATAACGTCCACGTTATTTCACAGCCATTTTACACTGCACTAAAGTAACTTATAAGTCACCTATATGTCTAACCTTTACCTGGTAAAGGTTAGGTGCAAAGTTACTTAGTGTGAGGGCACCCTGGCACTAGCCAAGGTGCCCCCACATTGTTCAGAGCCAATTCACTGAACTTTGTGAGTGCGGGGACACCATTACACGCGTGCACTACATATAGGTCACTACCTATATGTAGCTTCACCATGGTAACTCCGAATATGGCCATGTAACATGTCTATGATCATGGAATTGCCCCCTCTATGCCATCCTGGCATTGTTGGTACAATTCCATTATCCCAGTGGTCTGTAGCACAGACCCTGGTACTGCCAGACTGCCCTTCCTGGGGTTTCTCTACAGCTGCTGCTGCTGCCAACCCCTCAGACAGGCAGCTGCCCTCCTGGGGTCCAGCCAGGCCTGGCCCAGGATGGCCCAGGATGGCAGAACAAAGAACTTCCTCTGAGAGAGGGTGTGACACCCTCTCCCTTTGGAAAATGGTGTGAAGGCAGGGGAGGAGTAGCCTCCCCCAGCCTCTGGAAATGCTTTGTTGGGCACAGATGTGCCCAATTCTGCATAAGCCAGTCTACACCGGTTCAGGGACCCCTTAGCCCCTGCTCTGGCGCGAAACTGGACAAAGGAAAGGGGAGTGACCACTCCCCTGATCTGCACCTCCCCTGGGAGGTGTCCAGAGCTCCTCCAGTGTGCTCCAGACCTCTGCCATCTTGGAAACAGAGGTGCTGCTGGCACACTGGACTGCTCTGAGTGGCCAGTGCCACCAGGTAACGTCAGAGACTCCTTGTGATAGGCTCCTTCAGGTGTTAGTAGCCTTTCCTCTCTCCTAGGTAGCCAAACCCTCTTTTCTGGCTATTTAGGGTCTCTGTCTCTGGGGAAACCTTAGATAACGAATGCATGAGCTCAGCCGAGTTCCTCTGCATCTCTCTCTTCACCTTCTGATAAGGAAACGACCGCTGACCGCGCTGGAAGCCTGCAAACCTGCAACATAGTAGCAAAGACGACTACTGCAACTCTGTAACGCTGATCCTGCCGCCTTCTCGACTGTTTTCCTGCTTGTGCATGCTGTGGGGGTAGTCTGCCTCCTCTCTGCACCAGAAGCTCCGAAGAAATCTCCCGTGGGTCGACGGAATCTTCCCCCTGCAACCGCAGGCACCAAAAAGCTGCATTACCGGTCCCTTGGGTCTCCTCTCAGCACGACGAGCGAGGTCCCTCGAATCCAGCGACACCGTCCAAGTGACCCCCACAGTCCAGTGACTCTTCAGCCCAAGTTTGGTGGAGGTAAGTCCTTGCCTCACCTCGCTGGGCTGCATTGCTGGGAACCGCGACTTTGCAAGCTACTCCGGCCCCTGTGCACTTCCGGCGGAAATCCTTTGTGCACAGCCAAGCCTGGGTCCACGGCACTCTAACCTGCATTGCACGACTTTCTAAGTTGGTCTCCGGCGATGTGGGACCCCTTTGTGCAACTTCGGCGAGCACCGTTTCACGCATCCTCGTAGTGCCTGTTTCTGGCACTTCTCCGGGTGCTACCTGCTTCAGTGAGGGCTCTTTGTCTTGCTCGACGTCCCCTCTCTCTGCAGGTCCAATTTGCGACCTTCTGGTCCCTCCTGGGCCCCAGCAGCGTCCAAAAATGCCAAACGCACGATTTGCGTGTAGCAAGGCTTGTTGGCATCCATCCTCCAAAGGGGAAGTCTCTAGCCCTTGTCGTTCCTGCAGTATTCACAGTTCTTCAGCCTAGTAAGAGCTTCTTTGCACCAACCGCTGGCATTTCTTGGGCATCTGCCCATCTCCGAGCTGCTTGTGACTTTTGGACTTGGTCCCCTTGTTCCACAGGTACCCTCAGTCAGGAATCCATCGTTGTTGCATTGCTGATTTGTGTTTTCCTTGCATTTTCCCTCTAACACGACTATTTTGTCCTTAGGGGAACTTTAGTGCACTTTGCACTCACTTTTCAGGGTCTTGGGGAGGGTTATTTTTCTAACTCTCACTATTTTCTAATAGTCCCAGCGACCCTCTACAAGGTCACATAGGTTTGGGGTCCATTCGTGGTTCACATTCCACTTTTGGAGTATATGGTTTGTGTTGCCCCTATCCCTATGTTTCCCCATTGCATCCTATTGTAACTATACATTGTTTGCACTGTTTTCTAAGACTATACTGCATATTTTTGCTATTGTGTATATATATCTTGTGTATATTTCCTATCCTCTCACTGAGGGTACACTCTAAGATACTTTGGCATATTGTCATAAAAATAAAGTACCTTTATTTTTAGTATAACTGTGTATTGTGTTTTCTTATGATATTGTGCATATGACACTAAGTGGTACTGTAGTAGCTTCACACGTCTCCTAGTTCAGCCTGAGCTGCTTTGCTAAGCTACCATTATCTATCAGCCTAAGCTGCTAGACACCCTATACACTAATAAGGGATAACTGGGCCTGGTGCAAGGTGCAAGTACCCCTTGGTACTCACTACAAGCCAGTCCAGCCTCCTACAGTCATGTTTCCAATTTTATACATGATGCTAAATTGGTGAAGTGTTCAAAATCAAAGTCTTGCTGCAGTGAGACCCTCACCCTCCATCTATGGACTGGCTCCCTTATGCAGATTAAGGCCAGGCAGCATTGTGTGCTGCCTTGCTTAACTCCAGATTACTGATTAAATGTATAGTTACACAAGATGGACAAGCTCACCTTAACACCTCTCATGTAGGTTTTGCCAAAACATTGCCACCCCTTGCATGAAGCAAGATCAACACTGTTATAAATGGGATCTCTATTTGGCAGGGGTATGCACCCAGTTCAAGTAGGGACCACCACTTTAGACAGGGTAAGTTAGATACACACAAAAAAATAACCTGTGCTCACCCTCTGGTAGCTTAGCACATATCAGTCAGGCTTCTCTCAACAGACAATGTGTAAAGAATTTGTGCAACACACACTCAGAGTAACACATAGAAAACACCCCAAAAAGAAAAATAGATGATACTTTTATAAATGAATCAATACAAAAACAACAAAAATCTAATGAGTAGAACTTGAGTTATGAATTTTAGAAGAATAAAAGAGTAAAGAAAAGAGTGCTTTAGGAGTTACCTGAGGTCATGCTGGACCAGGGCAAAGTCAACAGTTCAAGCCGACTGTGATGAAGCACCGGCTGGGGCCACTCAGGCCTGAGAAACAATGTAAATTGATTCTGGTCAAAAGCACAAGATGCGGGGAGAATTAATTTGTAGATGTGTTGATGTCACTCTTGCAGTCGAGGGATGTGTTGATTTTGACAATGCACTGAAGATGATGCCCTTGATTTTTGAAGACAAGTGTTGAAGCCACTATGCATTGATTCCTAGGTCAATGCGCCGGGATTCTTCACTCTGTGTAAGGGATGCGTTGATCATCCTCAGTGATGGCGGTGATGTGGTGGTCTCAGTTATGTATCAATACCAATGTGCTGGTTGCTGATTCCAGCAGACAGAGGATGCGTCAGTTGATGCAGTGGTTGCAGAGGTACAGCTTGGGGCCCAAGTGTGATGCACCACTTTTGCTCGAGCAACAAGGTCGATGCGTCAGTTGCTGCATCTAAGAGATAGGAGATGCAGCAATTTCACTGGTGCAAGTATCTATCTGCTTCCAATGAACCAGGCATAGGCGCAGGGGTAGAGACTTTGATATCCCAGTGTCTCTAGCAACAGGAGGCAAGCCAACAAGACCTAGGAGATTGCTTTGGGCGGAAGGCAAAGTTTAGCTATCCCTCAGCAAGGTCAGAGACCATCAAGCAGCAGGGCAGCACAGCAGATGCAGCACTGAAGTTCTTCTGATAGACTACATATGTAGGTCCAAAAGTGTCTGATGTGTGGGGTCTGAAAGGTCATACTTATACCCAAATATGCCTTTGAAGTGGGGGTGAGTTCAAAGAAGGGACTTTGAAGTGCACAAGTCTTTTTTTATCCTCAGCCTTGGCTCCAGACTATCAGTAGGACATAGTCAGCCCTTTGTGTGGTGACAGGCACTGTCTATTCAGGTGTAAATGTCAGCCCCCCCTCTTCCTGCCCAGGAAGAGTCATCAGAATGAAGATGAATGCAGATGAGCAGTCAAACACATCTAACCTTCCTGTCTTTGTGGCTGTCTAGAAGGACTGCACACAGTGTAGCTGTCACCCACCTCAGGTGTGTATTGGAGAGAGGATGCAGGCACACAGAACTGTAAGCAGAGAAATGCCCACTTTCTAAAAGTAGCATTTCTAAAATAGTAATGTTAAATTCGACTTTACCCTTCCAAGATATAAAACGTGACACAGATACTCCTTTGTAATCAGGAATTACAGCTCGAAAGTGTATTATGGAATTCCCAATCCTAACCTAGGAGAGGAGTAGGCCTCACTAAAGTGAAAAACAATGAAACAAATGTAGGTGTTTTTCACTACCAGGACATGGAACATGTAAATTTACATGTCCTACCTTTTACACAGCACAGCCTGCCATATGGGCTACCTTGGGCTCACCTTGGGGTGACTTACATGTCATAAAAGGGTAGTTTAAGGCTTGTCAAGGGTTTTAAATGATACACACAGGCTCTGAAGTGGCTAGCCTGACGCATGTTTGAAGTGCTTATTAAGTTGGGGGCACAATCATTGCTTCAGGTCCACTCTTAACATTTAATTTACAGGCTCTGGGTATGTGGTATGTCACTTTACAATGGACTTACAAGTAAATTGAATATTACAATTGTGTATTCACCAATGTCACCATGTTTTAAGGTGAGAACACAAGCACTTTAGCACTGGTTAGCAGTGGTAAAGTGCAGAGCCCTAAAGCCAACAAAGAAAAGGTTAGAAAAAGAGGAAGAGGAAAGTAAAATTTTGAGGTGGCTCTTGAGGTAGTGCTATTTTCCAACAAACACCAAAAGTGAACTTATCTGGGCCATGTCAAGAATTTTCCAATGACACATCTGAATGAGTTTGAATCACTGGTATGAGTGTTATGCATGCTATTATATTGTTATTGAATAGATATATTGTACACCTACACTGACCTCACTTGGATCACTCTGACATATTGTATTCGGAAATGTCATTGTACTGAAGGTATATTGTACATATATCTATCTCAAGATTCGGTGTAGATGAGGCGTAGCACTTATGATTGCGTGTCAGTGTCAGACAAAATGTGGTAAATGTCCTGTACATTTGCAACTTGAGCAAATATGTTTTTACATTTACTCCCTAGATAACATAACAGCAGACATGGCCAAGAACTTTGAGCTTCAATGGGCACACTAAGTCTACTTTCGTAGGATTACCCATGGCTAATGTAAAATGAGGTGCATGTACAAGAAGGCAAAGGCGAGTGGCATATGGGGATAAGGAACCAAGTCCGGACCACAGATGACCCCTGTGGCACAAGATTCTCAGGGTGGCAAGCAGCAGAAGGGTAGTACACAGCCCACTCTGGGATCCTCAAGTAGATGAAACCAGGAGGTCAAAGGAAAAAGAAGGCCAGACTTGCTCTACCCTCCAATTTCAATTTTGCCATGTGGGAAAAGGACAGGAGGATGGCTGGCACTGAAAAAGAACCGGAGAGCATTCAAGAAATATTATTGACATGCAACACTTGAGCAGATTGCAGCACAGATCTGACTCTCTCCCTCAGAATATTCTCTTGTCAGTTATTTTTATTGCTGATAGTTTTAAATTCTTAGTATGTATAGTGGCAGTTAGGGTTTAGTGTAGGTGTAGGTTTAGTTTAGATAGGTGTTGGATAATTAAGCATGTTTTAGGTAGTAGTTTTTTACTGTGTTCTTAGTATGGTATGCTTGTGGGTGGGTTGGGTTATGTTTTTTGTGTGGGATGAGAACAAATATATATTTGTTTAGGCTTCTATGTGTAGTTAGTGTATATTTAGGATGTAGCTGATGTTTGTGTTGTATTGAAACATGTGTATTAAGGGGATGGGGTTGATGTTCAATTTGTCATGTGTGAATAGTGGATACGATCAGTTAAGGTTTAGACGTAAGTATAGGCTAGTGCTAAGGATAGTTAGTGTAGGATAGGTAGGTTTAGTTTTTGTAGATACTATTCTTTCTATATTAATCCATTTATCGTTGTTCTCTAGTTGGATGTTATTTGTTTGTCAAGAGTTGGTACTATTGTGTTAGGTGAGTAGAGTACATGATGGACAAATTGTGATGAGTTCATTGTTGGTATATGTTGCGTTGTCAGAGGCCTCTGGACAACTGTAAGTCTTCCTCAGATTTCAGTTCTATATGGAATCATTTCCATACTTAAGACACAGAAAGTAAGAGTACACACAGAACAACACAGGTAGGGGCATATTTATACTCTGTTTGCACCGAATTAGTGTCATTTTTTTTACTCTAATTCGGTGCAAAACTAACTCCATATTTATACTTTTGTGCTAGACCCCTCTAGCACCAAATTTATGGAGTTAAAGTCATTTTTTGAAAGTGGAGACCTACTTTGCCTTAATGAGATGCAAGGTAGGCGTTCCCATGCAAAAAATGACTCTATGGCCTTAACGCCATATTTAGGGGCATATTTATACTCTGCGGCATATTTATACTCTGTTTGCACCGAATTAGTGTCATTTTTTTTTACTCTAATTCGGTGCAAAACTAACTCCATATTTATACTTTGGTGCTAGACCCATCTAGCACCAAGGCCCTGATTTAAACTTTTTTTGCACCGCATTAACGTCATTTTATGACGCAAAAGTGGCGCAAACTTACAAAATATTGGCCCTTATTTCTACTTTTTGCTGCAAAACTGCACTAACTCAGTTTTGCACCAAAAAGTTTAGCACCGGCTTGCACCATTTCTGTGCACCAGCCGGGCACCATATTTATGGAATGGTGCAAGCCGGTGCAAAGGGTAGGCTAGAGTTTTAAAAAATGACTTTAGTCGGGTGGGGCTGGCAGTATAGAAGAAGAGGGTTTAGCACCAAAAAATGGCTTTAGGCAGGTTAGAGTAAAAAAAAATGACTCTAACCAGATTAGCGTCATTTTATGGTGCTAAAACTACCATGCCACATGACTCCTGCCTTAGAAAAGGCAGGAGTCATGCCCACCACCTCAGTGGCCAGCACAGAGGGCAGGGGTCCCCTGCGCATGGCCATTGCACCCTGTGCCATGTATGGGGGCCCATTTCACGGCCCCCAATGGCACTTTCAAAAATAAAATGCACTTACCTGTATTTACCTGGGATGGGGTCCCCCATCCTCGCAGTCCCTCTAGTGTGGGTGGGGGTGCCCCTAGGGCCTAGGGAGGGCACCTCTGGGCTTATTCCATGGTGTTCCACCATGGAAATAGGGCCACAGGTCCCCTAACGCCTGCCCTGACCCAGGTCTTAAAAAATGGGGCAAAGCAAGCTTTGCCCCATTTTTTGACCCCTCCTCCCTCCCTTGCACCATTTTTACATGGGAGTATAAATATGGTGTTAAGGCCATAGAGTCATTTTTTTGCACGGGAACGCCTACTTTGCATCTCATTAAGGCAAGGTAGATTTCCACTTCCAAAAAATGACTTTAACTCCATAAATGTGGCGCTAGACGGGTCTAGCACCAAAGTATAAATATGGAGTTAGTTTTGCACTGAATTAGAGTTAAAAAAAAATGATGCTAATTCAGTGCAAACAGAGTATAAATATGCACCTTAGCGTAAAAAAATAATGCTAATCTGGTCAGAATCATTTATTTTGACTCAAAACTGCCTAACGTCATTTTTTTTTAAGCTAGCCTACCCTTTGCACCGGCTTGCACCATTCCATAAATATGGTGCCCAGCTGGTGCTAAAAAATGGTGCAAGCCGGTGCAAAACGTTTTGGGGCAAAACTGCCTTAGTGCAGTTTTGCACCAAAAAGTATAAATAAGGCCTGTAGTCTCTTACTTTAGCAGCCTGTGTGAAAGGGAGTGGGTAGGTGTTTAGTTTGATTTTTTGTTACAGAATGCTGCTCCCTGCCTGCATTGTGACCTGAACTACTGCAAAGCACTGACACTAACACCCTTGTGCCATTGTGCAAGGATGTCTGCATTGTTGTGTGGATTTTCATTGTGCTGGGAGGGAAACCTGCCTAGACAATATTCATCATTATTTGAATTTACTTCTTGCTCAGTGAGCCATGTCATGCAGCTCACTCAGAAAAAGCCAACAACAACTGTTTTTCACATATATCTACCATTCCACCCCAATCCTGGGGATGTGTAGCATTAATACAGGGTCACTGGTCTTCTGCAAATTATTTGATATGTGGATGCACTCACAGTCAACATATGTCAGGCATCTCTGTGACAGAGTAACATAAGTTGTCTATTTTGGCCTGTCTTGAATTATTCAAGGTGCACTTGCATGTCTTGGTCACTTGTATTTACATCATCGGGTTGCCTTTGTGCTTTCTCCTGTGGAACAAGTACACTGATACTCCATGAGGACTATGGGCATGGCTATCTGGCTAGTATTGGTACAACCATCCAGAGTTTTGTATTGTTGATTATGTTTTTTGTGAACAGTGATGTCTTCTCATTTGGGAATAATGTTGTAATCTTTAACATTGCAACATTGATGTTGATTTTTTTTTACAGTCTTTGACCTCACATGTCTCACACATCCCATTTATAGGTGGTAATTTTGTTTCTATTTTGTCAGAGCCTTCTCACTGTGTGTCACTCAAGAAACTGCATCTTTTCGATACACTCTGACATGACATTGATAATGTACACAGTGCTCATCATATGGATGTGAACATACAAAGGCAGCATGTGTAATTAAGTTGAGCTCTGACTTCTTCAGCTTAACAAATGTTACATTGGATTTATTTTTACAATATGTTTGTAGACCACTGAGAAAAAACTACACAAATATCAACATGCTTTCAAAAATGTATATTTATTTTCTTCCAGAGGTACCTATCCTCACATTACAACATGTGAGTAGGTTTATTCTAAGAAGGTTTTGCAAACACATTTGTCAAATCAAATACATATTGTGTGTAAACAATTATGTGTTTACACATGTTACAAAACATTCACACCTACGGTGTGAGATCAATGAGGAGAAAAGCATTGCCATCATTAGGTGTTGCATAGGATTTAGGAGCACAAGTGGACAACATAGAGTAGAGCACACAAAAAGAGTACTGTCCTGGCTTACAAAGAGGGTGGCATGATGTCCTACACAGGTCATATAGGAAAACTTGGCAGGAGGTATTCACAAATGTTTATGGGGACGCTCTTCTATGAATACTGGGGAAGTCTACATCTTCCTCCTCTATTGCATGTTCTGCCTTGCTTGGAAGTTGTTTATATTTGAATGGGAGGAAGTTGATGTAGGAAAGTACCATCTTCCTTGGCATTTTTCACATGTATGTCAGTATGTTTTTTCCTGTCTCACTGGGATTCTGCTGGTCAGGACCCCAGTGTTAATAAATGATGGCCTAATGTGCATGCCTGTGTAGTGCCTAACTGTGTCACTGAGGCTCTGCTAACCAGAACCTCAGTGCTTATGCTCTCTCTGCTTTTAAATTTGTCACTGTAGGCCAGTGACTTCATTTACCAATTTCAATTGGCACACTGGACCCCCCTTATAAGTCCCTAGTATATGGTACCTAGGTACCCTGGGCATTGGGGTTCCAGGAGATCCATATGGGCTGCAGCATTTCTTTTGCCACCCATAGGGAGCTCAGACAAACCCTTACACAGGACTGCCATTGCAGCCTGCATGAAATAGTGCATGTACTATTCCACAGCCATTTTCACTGCACTTCAGTAACTTATAAGTCACCTAATGTCTAACCTTCACTTGCTGAAGGTTAGTTGCAAAGTTACTAAGTGTGAGGGCTCCCTTGCACTAGCCAAGGTGCCCCCACATAGTTCACAGCCATTTCCCCGGACTTTGTGAGTGAGGGGACGCCATTACATGTGTGCAGTACATATAGGTCAATACCTATATGTAGCATCACAATGGTAACTCCAAATATGGCCATGTAACATGTCTAAGATCATGGAATTGTCCCCCCATTCCAACTCTGGTATTGGGGAGCCAATTCCATACATCCTGGGGGCTCCACCATGGACCCCCGGTAATGCCGAAACCAGCTCTCTGAGGCTTGCACTGCAGCAACAGCTGTTGCCACCTCACAGACAGGGTTCTGCCCTCCTGGGGCCTGGGCAGCCCAGTCCCAGGAAGGCAGAACAAATCATTTCCTCTGAGAGCCTGGGTGTTACAACCTCTCCCTTTGGAAATAGGTGTTACAGGCTAGCGAGGGGTAGCCTCCCCCAGCTTCTGGAAAAGCTTTGAAGGGCACAGATGGTGCCCTCCTTGCAAAAACCAGTCTACACCGGTTCAGGGACCCCTTCTCCCCTGCTCTGGTGGGAAACGGGACAAAGGAAAGGGGAGTGACCACTCCCCTGTCCATCACCACCTCAGGGATGGTGCCCAGAGTCCATGTCTTCTGTGTTTTATCTTCTTTTGCCAGTTCCAGAGGAGAATTGTCAAAAGTATCCAGGAGCTCTTGGAAGGTGTTTTCATCTATTGAAGGCAGGATGGTGTCTTCAACAGGTTGGAGATCATAGACAGGCTGATCTCTAGGAGGTGTTGTTTGTCCCAGTGGAAAAAGAAATAGAAATATGTTAAGAGGATTCCATGAATTATTATGACATAAGTGATTTCTTTAACATTCAGACAGTTATTTTCTTTAAAATACACTGAGATATGTGGAACATATGTTTTTACAAGTGTGTTTGCCATATTGTACAATTGTTGCTTTCACATGGCAATACATGTACATTGTTTACACAACCTCAGTATTCACTAGAGGGTTAATTTGTGTAAAATTCAGACAACACAACACTGCTAGGCAGCTTGCTGCCCTGCCCTGCCCTGGCTAAAAGAGTGACTTCAAGAATGGACCACATTTTACATGTTTTTGCTGTCTGACTGCACTGTTGCAAATGTGGCTTCTTAGCACCACTGCAGATTCCATTGCACCATGTAGCAAGTGTGCCTGCATTTGTTCTAGCCATCTGTTTGCAGCCCAGATCTGGCCAAAACATGTCAATTAATGTTGTACCTCACACTATCCTGCACTCTGCCTTTCACACAGCACTACCCACTAAGTTACCTTGCTGTACTGTCTTGCATGTAGTTTGTGCGATATTAGACCCTACGGTTCATCTTTCACAAACATCCACACAACACTGTACGGCAAGCTACCTTGCTGCACTGTGGGTAAGGGGATGGACCTGTAATACTGTAATCCAAAATTGACTTGAGAATCCTGTAGTTTTCTAACACACACAGTCAACTCCAGATTTCGCAACAGTAAGACGTAAGGAACATTTCAGAAATGGATAGCCTCTTTCATAATTGGTGGTATGCAACAGCTCATTCTCATTCCACTCCATTAGAACCCAAGGGACTCATCTCCAGAGTCCAGCAAGTCACTTCACCCTGCCCCACTCTCTTGGACATGTGCATTATTCATCTGGTAATCATAATTCAGACCCAGTGACTGTGCTTCATCTCTTCCACTGATGACACCCAGATCGCACTCTAACTCTCAGGAGACGCTAACACTACCAACAGTAGATATATTATGAGATTAGCTGCTCATTCTCAGCATGACAAGATAGAAGTGATGACATTCGGCAACATGTACTCACTCTGTTTGCCTATATAACTAGGCCCAAAATTCTCATCCTCCAACCACCACAGACATTATGGATACCTACCTCACTATGAAACTTCAAATTGCCATGATCACATCTACCTGCTTTTACTTTATTTGTCAGACATTTCTTCATATGGCTCCCTCCCGACACTTATACAACCATCATCCAGGCCTTCATCACATGTTAGCTGTAGTACACCTGTGTCCTCTACTACAACATGACTGCTCACCTGCTACATAAGAGGCAAACTATCCAATATACCACTCCCAGACTATTACTCAGCCTACCTTGTGGCACACACATCTCATGTCACCTCAGAAAAGTACATTGCCTCACCATTCAGCCACAGTGGCAGTTCAAGATGCTCAGCAACACTTATGTAGCAGTACACTACCAGGGACCCACCTATCTGACATATCATCTACAATTCCACCAACCAATCATGTTCCTCTGCTCTGCATCGCTTGCACTCACCCGCATCCCAAATAGCTGTATGATCATGCCAGTAGGTAGGGTGTTCTCATACATGGCAGCCTACACCTAGAACAACTTCCCCCAGCAAATAAGGTCAGCTGCGTCAAATAACGATTTGTCCTAGAAAATGTACATGAGGATCCCTGAGTAATAGTACTTGCGATGCAGGCACCTCCTCAGCACCTGCAGACCCTTTCAGGTGAAACATTGACACTTTAAAAAGACACATTGACTAATTTTACATTACAGTACACTTTGGGATACCTGGCCCCAACACAAGCTCAATTGTGTGATGGTACAAGGGGGCCCTAATTGGCACTGGCATATCTGCCAAGTTTTTCAGGTCCATATATGATGTGTTGCTCCAGCCCAGGTTTTTTCTTTTTGTATTGTGTAACTTGTAGTTCTGTTTTGTGAAGGAATAAATGACACTACAAGACCCAGTATTGACAGATAATACTTTGACCGGGGCAGCACATCACGCATGGACCTGGGAGACTTGGCAGGCCTGGACCGGGCTGGATAATTGGTACTGTCCATGAAAAGGACAGTTATATAAAGGATGAGTTGACGTGGGACCTTGACCTTGACCTTGCCCTTGCCCTTTTTCTTTCATGCAGCACTGCACAGTGCAGAACAGCAAAGTGTGTTGTTTCATTTCCCTGCTAGACAGTTTATTAATTTATAGTCCCTTGTTTTGACTCACCCTGTAGTTCTTTCTGGTCCTTGCACTTCAGCACTGTCCTGCCTTTCTAATCCAGCTACCAACACTATTGGAGTAAGGGGTGCCACCTGCTTATCCAGTGGTTCCAAGTCCTCCTGAACATAAGGTCCTCCTCCGGTCGTCATGGCTGCCTTAAGGCTCCTGGACAGTTTTTCTTTTGTCCTGCACTTGTAATCCTGCCACCTTTTCTTGCACTCTGGGATGATCCTCTTTGTTTGTGCTACACAATTGATTCTGTCCACTATGGATTGCAAAATTACATCCTTTCGTGCTAATGGCAATTTTGAGGTGACAAAAAGGAGATATTCAGTTTTTGCCACTTCATTTACTAAAATCTGCTTCTTCTCCTCATTGAGGTTAGAATTTTTCTTCCTCTTCCCCTGGGATGATGGCAAGTCTCTGTGTTGGGGCAGTTACCCTTCTGGCTCCCTGAGGCTCCTTCCGTATATCTCATTTTTTTTAAAGTATTGCTGTTTTAATAGCATTGTTTTTTCAAACCCTCCTGAGACACAGAGGGGCATATTTATACATCTTTTGCACCAAATTTGCATCATTTCTTTTACGCAAATTTGGTGCAAAACTAACTCCATATTTATACTTTGGCACTAGCCCCGCCTAGCGCCAAATGTATGCAGCTAAAGTAATTTTTTGGACATTTAAACCTACTTTGAGTCACTGAGGTGCAAAGTAGGCATTCACATTCAAAAAATGACTCTATGGGGTTAGCACCATATTTATGCCCCTGTGCTAAAATCACACACGGGGAGGAGGGGTCAAATAATGGTGCAAAGCTTGCTTTGCACTATTATTTAATGCCTGGGTCAGGCACCTGTGGGCATTTTTCCATGGTGGAACACCATGGAATAAGCCCACAGGTGCCTGACCCAGGACCCAGGGTCACCCCCAACCACACCAGAGGGACACCGGAGGATAGGGGACCCCCATCCCAGGTAAGTATAGGTAAGTAATGGTAAGTATTTTTTTTAAGTGCCATTGGGGGTCCTGAAGTAGACCCCCTTACATGACACTGGGTGCAAAGGCCATGCCCAGGGGACTCTGGTCCCCTGTGCTGGCCATTGGGGTGGTGGGCATGACTCCTTTCTTTTCTAAGACAGGAGTCATGTGGTATGGATGGTTTTGCATCAGAAAATTATGCTAGGCTGGTTAGAGTCAACCTGCCTAATGTAATTTTTTGTGCAGAACCCCCTTCTTCCATACCGCCTGCCCCCCCCCCCCCCCCCAGCTAACGTTATTTTTTTTTACGCTATCCTACCCTTTGCACTGGCTTGTACCATTCCATAAATATTGTGCCCGGCTGGTGCTCAGAAATGGTGCAAGCCGGTGCTAAACATTTTGCTGCAAAACTGCCTTGGCGCAGTTTTGCACCAAATAGTATAAATCAGGGCCAAAGTACACCTGTGTAATGCAATACTGATTTTCAGCCTGCAAAGATGCATTATGGCACATAAATCAACTTTGCGTGACATAGGGTGTGTTGCGTCACCTTGGCCCATTCCCGAAAGTGTTGCATTAGAATTTGTGAAACACATCTTTGGTCCCTGCACTATTGTGGTACATCTCTTAAATGAGGGGCAATCATGGGGCAAGCAAATGCTGCAACATAGCACAGATTTTTCTGACGCAATTTTGCCAACATGCAGTATTGAGTCAGTAGTCCTAAATATGGCCCTTTTCCCTTATGAGTCAACTTATTTCCCCATGTACATTGACTAGGTAAAAGGATTTGATACCTCAGGCTCACTGTATGTGTTTTGGTTATAGTGTTTGCTAGCAAAAGAGTAGCCTCAGGATTCTATTTTCAGCGAGAACTGCCTGTCTAAGCTAAGGCAGAAGAACCTACTTGTAAAACTTAAGCATATCCCTAATATAGCAGACCACAATGCATTTCTATTTGGGAAATGTTTGTTTTTACTGTTATATGCCTGCCCCCCCCCCCCAGCTAACGTTATTTTTTTTTACGCTATCCTACCCTTTGCACTGGCTTGTACCATTCCATAAATATTGTGCCCGGCTTGTGCTCAGAAATGGTGCAAGCCGGTGCTAAACATTTTGCTGCAAAACTGCCTTGGCGCAGTTTTGCACCAAAAAGTATAAATCAGGGCCAAAGTACACCTGTGTAATGCAATACTGATTTTCAGCCTGCAAAGATGCATTATGGCACATAAATCAACTTTGCGTGACATAGGGTGTGTTGCGTCACCTTGGCCCATTCCCGAAACTGTTGCATTAGAATTTGTGAAACACATCTTTGGTCCCTGCACTATTGTGGATCATGGGGCAAGCAAATGCTGCAACATAGCACAGATTTTTCTGACGCAATTTTGCCAACATGCAGTATTGAGTCAGAAGTCCTAAATATGGCCCTTTTCCCTTATGAGTCAACTTATTTCCCCATGTACACTGACTAGGTAAAAGCATTTGATACCTCAGGCTCACTGTATGTGTTTTGGTTATAGTGTTTGCAAGCAAAAGAGTAGCCTCAGGATTCTATTTTCAGCGAGAACTGCCTGTCTAAGCTAAGGCAGAAGAACCTACTTGTAAAACTTAAGCATATCCCTAATATAGCAGACCACAATGCATTTCTATTTGGAAAATGTTTGTTTTTACTGTTATATGTCGAAACTTGAACAATCATATGCCAACTCCCTCCTCATTTTGTATGAAACATGCACGTGAAAGGGTCTCAGTATAGTATACTTACATTAAATATTTTGGGCAATTTTTGGACTTCTTCTACTATATTACGTTTCTTCTTTCCAGTGAAATAATTGATCAATGCTTGCCTTCTTAATCATATTAATTCTCTTCATAGACTTTGGCGGTCATTCTGACCGCGGCGGGTGCCGCCCGCCATGCGGTCACCGCCAAATGGCCGCTCCGCGGTCAGGAGACTGCGGATGCCATTCTGGCTTTCCCGCTGGGCCGGCGGGCGACTGCCAAAAGGCCGCCCGCCGGCCCAGCGGGAAAGCCCCTGCAACATAGAAGCCGGCTCCGAATGGAGCCGGCGGTGTTGCAGGGGTGCGACGGGTGCAGTAGCACCCGTCGCGATTTTCACTGTCTGCAAAGCAGACAGTGAAAATCTTCATGGGGCCCTGTTAGGGGCCCCCTGCACTGCCCATGCAAGTGGCATGGGCAGTGCAGGGGCCCCCAGGGGCCCACGACACCCGTTCCCGCCATCCTGGTTCTGGCGGTGTAAACCGCCAGAAACAGGCTGGCGGGAAGGGGGTCGGAATCCCCATGGCGGCGCTGCAAGCAGCGCCGCCATGGAGGATTCCCTGGGCCAGGGGAAAACCGCTGGTTCCCCTTTTCTGACCGCGGCTTTACCGCCGCGGTCAGAATGGCCCTGGAAGCACCGCCAGCCTGTTGGCGGTGCTTCCGTGGTCCCCGGCCCTGGCGGTCATGGACCGCCAGGGTCGGAATGACCCCCTTTGTCTCCTTCATCAGGAGCACACAAGATCATTTCGTATTTCAAGCCCCTAAAAACATAAAGCAATAAACATGAAACATTTCCTCCGTTATGAAATTATTATGATATTCAGAACCATTAAACGCTATGACCTCTATTAGCCATTCTTTCTGCTTCCCAAAATTCCTAGATCATGAAACACATATCTCCAGTCTGCTCCCCAACAGCAGTCTTTTGCTCATCTCCATTCTAGTTTGTTATAAATAACTACCTAATTTAAAGTGTTAATTATGCCCGTGCAGTGTTAATGTATATCCAGTGCAGTGCTGAATCGTTTTAAGGTGAAACCTACAATGCTGTGTTACTTGTCAATGATCAAGGTATTTTGACTCGTCCTTTAACGAATGAAACAGGATAATAGATAGATCTTCTCAATCAATGTGTAAGAGTTTTCATTCCTAGATAAACAGGCGTTGGCAATGTCAAACTGCCTGGCTTCAATATGCTAATACATTTAAACACAAGCATGCATGCATTTTATGCACGTGAGTTAGCTTATGTAAAATCATAGTGAGGGTGTCTCAGCCCCTAATGCAGGCAAGGAAATTGGACCATCGTAACATATGTAGGATAAGAAAAGAAAGCCGTACATGCAATGCAGAGACCCTTTGCATCCCTAGATCCCGGTGAGACAGCTGCTGCTGAACTAGTGGCGATGTCAAAGCTCCACAATAGTGAAAGACACAACTCAAACAACTTTACTCCAACAACGAGAAAAGAAAGCATATGTCAACTTGAGAACTCAGACCTGCGCCAGAATTTAGGCCTTATTAATCTAGACAAATGTTCTTTTTTCACCCAGAAAATGTGGGCACTTCAAAAGGAGGATGCTTGGGTATGCAGGCTGTTGACATCTCTGTACTCATGTACTTGTGTTGAGGCCAAGTTGGAAAATGATATAGAAGGCGCTGCCTCTGGGCGGCTAGGGCAGAGTGAAGCACACGTCAGGCTCAACTAGCACCTGACTGAATCAAATCTTCAAATTGTCTTATAAGATGGTGCCTATGCAGAGGGGGGTAGGTTGGTCAATTAGGGGATGGGGTGGGCTTTATATATCCCAACAATCACTCTGGTTAAAATACATTTGAGAAGCAGGACAGGAGAAAGACTTAGGAAGGGAGAGGAGTGCGGATTGTGAAGGGTACTTAAAACTCAACATTTTGTAAAGTAACTTGCTTTTAAGACCTTTAAAAGAGAGATGTGTATGTGCATCTGTGTGTTTTTGTCTGCCTGTTTATGTAAAAATGACAAGTGAAATCCGACAAACACCTCCCCATTCCAGGCTTAAAGAACCTGTACTCAACTACTACAACAGGATACATTTATTAGGGGGGTGTAACACCCCAAAAACCCCTGAAGGTACGCTCCACTGTATGCAATGCATTTAGGGCCAAAACATCAAAATCAGTGGTGCCAAAAATGTACAAACCAGCCCCATACTGCAGAGTCATGTGAACAGGATGGGCCATACAGGGTTTTATGGCTGCATCCTGGCAGGTCTGAAGGTAGGCCACTGGGAAGTGAACCTCACCTAAGGCAGTCCCTCTATCTGCATATCATCTTCCATCTAGTCAATCTCCTTATCTCATTGTGTCTTAAGTATTGCATTTTTCTCCCTATGTCTTCGTTTATATGATGACCCTAGAACTCATAAAGAAGGGTTGTAATGCTGTTGTCCCACCCCACTAAATATTAGAATCTACTACTCTGTACTCAGAAGTTCATATCATAACCGATCATTTAGTCTAGTACCTGTATTGACTTACTTTTTCCCTTTAAACATGCACAACCACAATTGTACTTCTACCTTCCATGTGATCCCCAGAGCACTGAGCACGTTTTGGTGCTTATTATTGGCTTGAACATCCTACATTGAAATTGTTTTTGTGGAAGCAATTTTTGCTATTTTATAGACTCCTTATCTGCCTACGAGTTTTTGATTAACTTTACAACTGTTCATCGCCTAGACTCTTTTGTTGCATTTTGTTTTTTTACTGACCTGATATGCATGACTGTAATCCGGTATCTTTAGTTTGCTCAGAAAAGGGGTCTTGCGCTTATTGTGTCCCTGAAACCAGGACACACTCTTCTGAAGAGGTCAGAAAAGGCTGAAATTGGGTTGCTTGGCTTTGAGGGGATCTGATCTGGTAGTTTATGCTAAACAGTTCCCACTGGAGCAGAATCAAGGAATGTTATCGGTTTCTATCTGACATTGTAGGCAAAAAAACAATGGAACAGAACATGGCTCCATGTAATTACCAGTGGCGAGATTACATCAAGCTTTTCACTCATGTTTTTTGTTTCCCTCAGTGATCAAAATTGGGGTAGCCATATTTGTAGTATTTTGCACTTTTGGTGACTCTGAAGCTACAGCTCTGAGCACGCACAGAGGCACCCATCAGTATTTCAACTAGTATGAAGCATGACTGCATAACGGGTATACTCAGCCGGGGCACACAAAAGGTGAGCTGATCTGCACACATTTGTATCTGGTCAAGGGAACATCCATGTGCCCATTTTTTCCTATTGCTCACTGGAGTTAAAACTGTCTAAGTTTTATGGACTTTTGCTCCTGATGCACTGAAGGAAGTAGGGAAAAAGAGCAATGGCTACATCCTCAGCTAGTCCTTCCCTTGAATTAGAAAATGATTCTAACACCTTTTTCTCCAGTGAGTTATCTATATAACATACATATTTATACAATATTAAAAAAGTATTTAAGTCTGGAAATGATAGCTATACTATTCCCACTCCAGTCTGTGCAGCAGTAGGGAAAGTGTTGAACGTTGGAAGGGTTATATATAATTTTCCCACTCCAGTCGGGGAAAAAGTAGGGAAAGCATTGGACTTTGAAGTGTTAACATTTACTATTCCCACTCCACTGCTGAGTTCATGTTTCCTTCATGTATGTGGTGAAGTTTTGTGGACATGATATATATATATATATGATATATATGTGTGTGTGTGTTTACAGCGCACTTGATTCTCCGGTGGTGCTGGTTTGAGGCAGGACGACCATATTTCAAAAAACAAGATTCTCTTTCTGTTTTTACAAGAGAAAAACCGCACTCTGTCGTTGTGCCAACATTTCTTTAACTTTTATTCCATTAGTGAGATCATGAACAAAAACAAAGAGGAATCCCCTGACGCGTTTCGGTCTCACCGGACCTTGTTCACAGGTGTTTCCTGTGTACTAATTTAGCGCTTTAAATAAACTACTCAAAAGTAACAGAAGAAATACTAAGGTTACACCAAATTATCAAAAAATTACTCCTTAACATCACAAAATATATACACTTTAAACTAAATCCTTTTTTATATATATACACACATTTACCAAAATGCCACAATGTTTTCACTACAATCCAAGATGTTTTTCCACTAAGTTCCACATTGCAATGTCTTCTGGTAGATGTGGTTTATAACATCTCATTAAATCAAATGAGTTTTAAATGTATTTTATAAAATCTTATTTCAGCGACTAAAGAAGATTTAGAAAAACACTTATTTCGAGGTATATTCACAAACACTACCATGTTCTGATTTGGGTACCTGATCAATTGCATAGAATGTCATAAGTTCCCACTTGCTGTCATGTTTCTGTTCCATATGTCTCGCTGTTGCATAGCTCCTATCTGTATTGACAGTTGCTCGAATATGTTCTAAAATTAGCTTTTTAGTCTCACATATGGTGCTGCCAACATATTTGAACCCACAAGGACATTCAATTACATACACTGTGAATCGACTTTTACAATTCAAATGCTTGCGTATCACTTTCTCCATGCCAGTATTTGTAGAGTACTCTTTCTTATTCACCTCAATTTTACATGCCTTACAGCTACTACATTTCCAAAAAACAGGTTTCTGTAGCCAGTTTGCTTTTGTAGTTTGGAAATGACTGTGTGTTAATTTGTCCCTTAGGTTTGCTGTTCTTCTGAAAGTCATTAGTGGGTATTGTCCCATGATTTCTCCCACTATTGGGTCCATTTGTAAAATTGCCCAGTGATTTTCCAAACTTTTATGAACTTGTGTAGCACTCTGTGAGTATGTTGTTATAAACCTTAACTGTTGTTGTTTGGCATGTTTAATGGCTAGATTACCTCCATGAATTAGTTGTTCTCTTGATGATTGTTTCAAACGTTTCTTCGCCAACGCTAAGCATTTTTTTGGATATTGTCTTGCCCGGAATCTCTCCTCCGATAGTTTCAAGTGCTTCTCACACTCTTCCGGTTCTGAACGAATTTTCTTAATTCGTAAAAATTCACCATAAGGGATATTCCACTTCGTGCGTGGTGGGTGAAAACTGTTAGCATGTAATATGGAGTTTGTGGCTGTTGTCTTTCTATGCAATGTGGTCTGAATTGTCCCCTCCTTGACATAAATTTCTGTGTCTAGGAATGTCACACGTGTTGCACTAATGTCATAGGTGAAATTAAGTTTTGCTGCATTAGAATTCAAGATCTTGAAATATTCATCAAATTCTGACTCAGTGCCATCCCAGATAAGAAAAAGGTCATCAATGAACCTCAGCCAGATCACTACTTTTTGTTGATAAATCTCATTTTCTTCTGCCCAAGCTATTCGTTGTTCAAACCAACCCATTGTCAAATTTGCAAAGTTGGGGGAAAAAGAAAAACCCATTGCCGTACCCTTTATTTGCAGATATAGTTGTTGGTTAAACAGGAAATAATTATTTGTTAGGCAAATATTAATAATTTTCAAAAGCATCTCATTGTGTTGATAAAAACGTATATTCCTTTGATTAAGGAAGAATTTGCATGCCTGGATCCCTATTTGATGCTCAATGTTTGTGTAAAGCGAAACCACATCCATTGTTACTAATTTATAGGTGTCCTGCCAAGGTATCCCTTCCAATTGTAACAGTAAGTCTCCTGTATCGCGTAAGTAGGAGTTCAGATTTCTTGCCAGAGGTGCTAGAAAGAAGTCTATGTATTCTGACATGGGTTCTAATAGCGATGCTTTAGCTGATATAATTGGTCTACCCGGTGGGTGTTGCAAATTTTTATGAATTTTAGGGAGGAAGTATATTGTTGGGATTACAGGATGTTCCACTAACAAAAATTTAGCCTCTACTTGATCAATGAGGCCTAAATCTTCCCACCTTGAAATACAAAAATGTATCTCCTCCTTCAATTTTATTACTGGGTTCCCAATAGCATGTGCATAACAAGTTTTATCTGACAATTGCCGCATAGCTTCTTTCACATAATCCTGTTTATTTTGTATTACAATATTTCTACCTTTGTCCACGGGTTTGATTTCCACCGTTGTTTCCATCTGAAGTCTGTGCAATGCCTGTTTCTCTGGTATGGTTAAATTCTCCTCTTTTTTGTTCCAATTCTTTTTATAAAGATCATGAATAACCATCTCCGCAAATAAATCTATTTTATTACCTGCTGGCAATACTGGGTAGAACTTGGAACGTGGCCTTTTATCCGTCAGGCCCGCCCCAAGTGGTTTAACTATTTCAGTAACTTCCAGTGGTTCATTTCTCAGATCTAAATTCACAAAAGTCATCAACGTCTCTTTATCTCCCACAGTGAGATCATACTCCTGTGTTGGTAGATCATTTTTCACTTTCATTTTAGTTTCAGCAAAAGTTTTTGC
The DNA here is from genome assembly GCF_031143425.1 of Pleurodeles waltl. NCBI lineage: Eukaryota > Metazoa > Chordata > Amphibia > Caudata > Salamandridae > Pleurodeles > Pleurodeles waltl. Next base: position 576,830,695 of record NC_090437.1, read on the forward strand.
AAGTTTGATTTTGCGTATATACTTATAAAAGTCTATTCGTGTTTGTACTAAATCCAAATCCGTAGAGGGACAGAATTGTAACCCCTTTTTTAGGACAGATTCCTCCGATTGGGACATTTCCCTGGTGGACAAGTTGATAATATTTAACCTCTTGAAAGTTGCAGCTGTTTGAACCCTGGTTTTTCTTTGTCTTCCCTCTTTGTCCCCTTCGTGTGGGTTTATTCCTTTTGTGCCTCGTCCTCTTCCTCTCCCTCTTGTTTTGACTTGTTGATCTTTGGATTGTTGTTGGAGGGCGAGGCGCATCTCATTTAACAGAGTTAATTTTACTCCCTGTGTGTTGGTTACAATTGGTTCTCCTTCACTGGATTCATTATCAGTTGACCTTGATTCATTACTTGATTTATCCGATTTTTCAATTTGAGATACATCAATTTGTTCTTTCAACTTTGCATACTGAAATCTCCTTGCAAAGGTAAAAATTCTCCCCTCTTCATAGTCACTTTTATCCCTTTGAAATTTCGTTTGTTCACGTGTTTTCACAATCTCCTCATGTTGTTGAATCTTTGAAGCCATTTCACTCATTTTACTCTCTTCTTCAGTTAGCTTTATGCCCTCAATTTCTCGTTCCAAAGCCTTCAATTGATTCTGAATTTTGTTCAATGCAATTTCCGCATGTTTGATTAGTATCAAAACTAATCCCTTTGATGAGTCCAAAATATGCGTGCCCCATTCTTCCAACAGTGCACTAATTGCATCTTGGTGACTAGGCATAATACCTATTCGCAGGCCCCTTGGAATTCTATTCACTTCAACATATTTCTTCAGGGTAAACAGTTCCCACCATTTATTAATCTCTTTGCGTGATAGTTTCTCCTATTCACGTAATTTCATCTTCACACCACCGTAACTCTGCGCCACTCCACTATTTTTACCATTAGAATTGGAGCTACTCATTGCCTCATTAAAAATCTCTGCAGCTGTTGCAGTCTGTGTAGCCTCTCTTTCCTCCATTGTACAAAAAAAGCTATTGTTACTTATTGATCCACTAATGTACTTCACTTTTGATTTAATTCCTGTGCACACACGACCACCCCTTTTAAACAACAGCCATGGATTTCCGTTGCCATGTGTGCTTGTAAGGGTTCTGTTTTAAGCCATAAAAAAAAGAGAAAAACAAGAAGAAGCTGATCTTTCACAAACGCGTCTATGCCGTGACTGTTTAATTTACTAAGATGCTAATCTCTCGTTTCCGTAACTTAATACGGCAATTTATAGTTTCAGTATGCTCGGAATTCCCTCAGGGCGTCTGCACTGAAAGCGGCACTTCGCATTTATGTGTGTTCGTCAGTTTCAGAAGAGACAAGCCCATGATTACACACGCGCGCGTTATATTTGAAATAACAGCATTTCTGTTTTCTCCGCTTACCGTTTTGCTCTTACATCGTCGGTTTCAGAAACAAAAGGCTTAACAGATGGCGGCTGCCCACGCAGTTTGATAAGTAGGAAAGAAGGAATGTCCTGATCAGCGTGTTTTACGGCGCACTTGATTCTCCGGTGGTGCTGGTTTGAGGCAGGACGACCATATTTAAAAAAAACAAGATTCTGTTTCTGATCTCACTAATGGAATAAAAGTTAAAGAAATTTTGGCACAACGACAGAGTGCGTTTTTTCTCTTGTAAAAACAGAAAGAGATTCTTGTTTTTTGAAATATATATATGTATATATATATATATATATATATATAATTGTGCATTTTCCTCCAGCAGTTCGGGCTGTAGTCATGTTCAAAACTCCTAGGGGAATTAACATGGGAAACACACTTTTTTTGCTCCCCCCATTTCCCCTGTTTATCTCGGCTCCCAATAGACAGATCACCTCGAACCTCACCATCCACAACAAGAATCACTGCACAATTTTTTTAAACGTTTTGTGATGATTCTTCAAATGGTGTCAATGAAATAGGTGAGTCCAAAAATGCTTTTCCTATGGAATCATGGTCCTAACTATAACTAAGCTAAAATATATCTACATGTACAGGTGTGTGTGTGTGTGTGTGCATGTATATATGTATATATATATATATATATATATATATATATATATATATATATATATATATATATGTAAGAAAAAGAATTCTCTTTCTATTTCTAAAAGAGAAAACCGCACTCCGTCGTTGTGCCAATAATAGTTAAACTTTAATTCCATTAGTGTGATCACGGCAAAAAAACAGGAATCCCCTGACGCGTTTCGGTCACACCGGACCTTGTTCACAGGTGTTTCCTGTGCACTGATTTAGCGCTTTTAATAAACTAACAAGACTCTACAGAAAATACACAGAACTTAAACAAAATTATCAACAATTACTCCTTAACATATCAAAAAACACATATACATTGACAAAGAACAACAAAAATAATAGATGAAAGAGAAGCTAAACGAACAGCCACAGCTGCAGAGATTTTTGCAGTAATCAGTAGCCCTAACCTAAATGGCAATAGTGGTGGAGTGGCGCAGAGCTACGGTGGTGTGAAGATGAAATTACATGAATGGGAGAAACTATCCCGGAAAGAGATCAATAAATAGTGGGAATTATTCACCCTGAGGAAATATGTTGAAGTGAATAGAATCCCAAGGGGCCTGCGAATAGGCATTATGCCTAGTCATCAAGATGCAAGCAGTGCACTATTGGAAGAATGGGGTGCGCATATTCTGGACTCCTCAAAGGGATTACTTTTGATACTGATTAAACATGCGGAAATACCATTGAACAAAATTCTGAATCAATTGAAAGTTTTAGAACAAGAAATTGATGGCATTAAGTTAACTGAAGAAGAAAGTAAAATTAGAAGCGAAATGGCTTAAAAAATTCAACAACATGAGGAGACTGTGAAAACATGTAAACAAACAAAATTCCAAAGGGACAAAAGTGATTATGAAGAGGGGAGAATTTTCACCTTTCCAAGGAGATTCCAATATGCAAAGTTAAGAGAACAAATTGATGTATCTCAAATTGAAAAATCGGATAAATCAAGCAATGAATCAAGGTCAACTGATAATGAATCCAGTGAAGGAGAATCAACTTCAACCAATACACAGGGAGTAAAACTAACTTTGTTAAACGAGATGCGCCTCGCCCTCCAACAACAATCCAAAGATCAACAAGTCAAAACGAGAGGAAGCGGAAGAGGACGAGGCGCAAAAGGAACAAACCCACATGAAGGGGACAAAGAGGGAAGACAAAGAAAAACCAGTGCACAAACAGCAGCAACTTTCAAGAGTTAAATATTATCAACCTCTCTACTAGGGAAATGTCCGAATCGGACTAATCTGTCCTAAAGAAGGGGTTACAATTCGGTCCATCCACTGATTTGGATTTAGTGCAAACACGAATAGACTTTTACAAGTATATACGTAAAATCAAACTTGCAAAAACCTTTGCAGAAGCCAAAATGAAAGAGAAAAATGACCCACCAATACAGGAGTATAATCTAACAGTGGGAGATAAAGACACATTGATGACCTTGGTGAACCTAGACCTGGGAGACAAAGCATTGGAAGTAACTGAAATAGTGACACCCCTTGGGGCTGGCCTTACAGGCAAAAGGCCACCATCTAAGTTTTACCCAGTGTTACCAGCAGGGAATAAAATAGATCTGTTCACTGAAATGGTCATTCATGATCTGTATAAAAAGAACTGGAATAAAAAAGGGGAGAATCTATCTATATCAGAGAAACAGGCGTTGCACAGACTCCAGATGGAAACAATGGTGGAAATTAAGCCAGCTGATAAAGGTGGAAATATTGTGATACAAAACAAATAGGATTATGTGAAAGAAGCCATGTGGCAATTGACAGATAAAACATGTTATGCACAAGCCATGGGGAATCCATTAATAAAATTGAAGGAGGAGATAAGTCTGTGTATTCTGAAGTGGGCAGATCTGGGCCTCATTGATCAAGCAGAGGCTAAATACTTGCAAGTGGAACATCCTGTAGCTCCAACAATATATTTCCTCCCAAAAATCCATAAAAACTTGCAACATCCACCTGGTAGACCAATAATATCAGCCAAAGCATCCTTATTGGAACCAATGTCGGAATATATTTCTTTCTTTCTAGCACCTCTAGCAAGAAATTTGAACTCCTTTTTGCGTGACACAGGAGATTTACTGTTGCAACTGGAAGGCATACCCTGGCAGGATACTTATAAATTAGTAACAATGGATGTGGTTTCACTCTATACAAAGATTGAACATCATATAGGAGTCCAGGCATGCAAATTCTTACTCAATCAAAGGAATATACGTTTCTATCAACATAATGAGATGCTTTTGGAAATGATCAACATCTGTCTAACTAATAATTACTTCCTGTTCAACCAATCATTATATCTGCGAATCAAGGGTACTGCAATGGGTTTCTCTTTTTCGCCAAATTTTTCTAACTTGACAATGGGTTGGTTTGAACAGCGAATAGCATGGGCAGAAGAGAATGAGATTCATTAACAAAAAGTAGTGATTTGGTTGAGGTTCATCGATGACCTTTTTCTTATCTGGGATGGCACTGAGTCAGAATTTGATGCATATTTTAAGATTTTGAACACTAATGCACTAATCTTAACTTCACCTATGACATCAGTGCAACACGTGTGACATTCCTAGATACAGAAATTTATGTAAAAGATGATACAATTCAAACCTCACTACATAGAAAGATAACAGCTACAAACTCTATATTACACGCTAATAGTTTTCACCCCCCACAAACGAAGTGGAACATTCCTTATGGTGAATTTCTACGAATAAAGAAAATCTGCTCTGAATCAAAAGAATGTGAGAAGCACCTAAAACTGTCCGAGGAGAGATTCCTGGCAAGACAATATCCAAACAAATGCCTAGCTCTAGCTAAGAAACATTTGAAACAATCATCAAGAGAACAACTAATTAACGGAAGCAATCAAGCCATTAAACATGTCAAACAACAACAGCTGAGGTTTATAACAACATACTCACAGAGTGCCACACAAGTTCGAAAAGTTTTGGAGAATCATTGGTCAATCCTTTTAATGGACCCAATAGTAGGAGAAATCATGGGACAATACCCACAAATGACCTTCAGAAGAACATCAAATCTAAGGGACAAACTAACACACAGTCACTTTCAAACTAGAAAACCAAACTGGTTACAGAAACCAGGTTTTTGGAAAAGCAGCAACTGTAAGGCATGCAAAATTGGCGTAAACAAGAAAGAGTATTTAACAAACAATGGTATGGTGAGAGTGATACGCAAACATTTGAATTGTAAAAGCCGATTTACGGTATATGTGATTGAGTTCCCTTGTGGGCTAAAATATATTGGCAGTACCATATGTGAGACCAAAAAGCGAATTTTAGAACATATTCGAGCAACTATTAACATAGATAGGAGCTATGCAACAGCGAGACATATGGAGCAAAAACATGATAGCAAGTGGGAACTCATGACATTCTATGTAATTGATCAAGTACCAAAACTAGAACGTGGTGGTGATAGAGAAAAAAAGTTGCGGCAATTGGAATCCAGATACATACTGGATATCCGGTCTCTCACTCCGTTAGGTTTGAACCAGGATGAAGAGTTATTTGTACACTTATAAGGGTCTTCATAGTCAATAACAACTCCGCCACTCCTTTTCCAACTTTAAAACTGTTTTTTTGGGGGCTTTGGCATAGTCAAAACTTCTACTCTCTGGGGAAAAGCTATTGGCCTTTGCCCCTTGTCTTCTCTTTTCTTTCGTTGTTATTATACATATATATATTGTTTTGTAGTGACATGAAATGTTTTCACCCATTGGGGTGTTACATTTACTTTTTGGCACTATAAAAAATTCTGAGAGATGCAGGACTCAGGGAAGATTGAAGTTAAAATAGAATTTGAGGAATGTGCCACTTTAGGCTATACATGACGTTGAATTCTATTTGAATATTAATTGAAAATATTGAAGTTCCCTATAGTGTGAGAGTACACCTTGAGGACTGTTTTAGTAATTTCTTTTACCCCTTGTTTATTTTTAGAAAGAAATCTTAAAATCTAAAAAACTTACAATCTTTTTGCTTAAGGGGATGTTACAAACTACACCTACCAAAAGCCATTGCAATGTAGTAACAAGGAGAGAAACATCTCGGATTTTTGTGAAAACCTTTTTCTGACAGTGTAAGATTATTTGCAAAAAGGTTTTTGTTGTTCTTTGTCAATGTATATGTGTTTTTTTATATGTTAAGGAGTAATTGTTGATAATTTTGTTTAAGTTCTGTGTATTTTCTGTAGAGTCTGGTTAGTTTATTTAAAGCGCTAAATCAGTGCACAGGAAACACCTGTGAACAAGGTCCGGTGTGACCGAAATGCGTCAGGGGATTCCAGTTTTGTTGCTGTGATCTCACTAATGGAATTAAAGTTTAACTATCATTGGCACAACAACGGAGTGCGGTTTTCTCTTTTCGAAATAGAAAGAGAATTATTTTTCTTAAATACGGATGTCCCGCCTTAAACCAGCACCACCAGAGAAAATAAGTGCGCCGCAACATGCCATTCAGGACATTTTTTCTTTTTTATATATATATATATATATATATATATATATATATATATATATATGTGTATTTTTATGTGTATATATAGATATGTATTTTTATGTATATACATATATGTATACACATCTATATAACAATTAAACAATTTAAAAGATTATTGAAAAAAATTAATTAATAATTATGAATTATCAGTGGTAATAATTCATAATTTAATTAAGTTTCCACACTATACCTTGACAAGCCTTGCAACATACACATAGAATATTACTAACATAATTAAGTAGATACTCTATTTCATATTTACTGATCAATTAAATATGTATTAAGTGAATAATTATTTGTTGATGAATTATTAATTGAATGACTACTCACCCTATGCTCCTACAAACACAACAGCCTGCATCTAATATATAATTTTAAAATATAATTAGTACACCATTGATATAATTAATAATAATCAGTTAGGTAAATAATATTAAATTAAAAAAATAATTTTAAATTAATTATTACTTAGCTTTCCACCCTATACCCCTACAAACCCAACAACCCCCACCTCATGTATTACTTAAAAAGAAAATGATTAAATTGTTTACATAATTTATAATAAATAACATAATTATTAATCAATTACAAATTACTTAACAATTAATTATTACGGAATTAACTTTTCACCCTATACCCCTACAAACCCAGCAACCCACACCTAATAAATGCCTGAAAAAAAGATACATAATTAATAAACAATTAAATAATTATGAATCGATTCATAACTAATTGTTGATTAATTAGACTTAATTAGCATCCCACACTGTATCTCTACCAACCTCACAACTCACTACAACACTATGAATTCCTATTTGCAAATACATAAAATACTAGTGATCACTTAAAATTACAAACTATATTTAAAAATATTGTTAACATTTATACAAACAATATTTAAAAAATGAAATTATTATATGAAAACAATACATAAAGATAATTAACCCGTTTGGTGCGGGCGTCAGCCACGGGCCGACGCCCACACTACCTCCCTGGTGCAGGTCACGACCAGTGGCCGACACCAGGGAGGGGGTTAAAAAATCCTCGGGTGCGTTGCATCCGGGGATTTATTATTGTTTTTTTTAAAACCCCTGGGAGACACGGAAGCTCTTCCTTGTCTCCCCCCGCCGTCCACCCACCCTTTTGTGACGTCACATTACGGCTGCTTCCTGCTCCAATGGGGAAAACGGCCTCAAACGGCCTTCCCGACGTTTGGGAAGGCCTCGTATGAAAGGGGAAACTCTCCCCTTTCATACGAGGCCTTCCTGAACGTGTTTCCTGGCCCTTGCTCACAGCACAGCTGCGATTGAGGGCCAGGAAACACCACTAGACACCAGGGATTTCACTTGGGGGGGTCGGCCCCCGGGCCATATTTTTTATTTGAAGATAGATGCCCCCTGGGGGGGCACGATCACGCTCGTCCGTGCCACCCCAGGGACTAAATTCTTTAAAGAAAAGAAAACTAAAGAAATTGTCAGGGGGTCGCCGTGGGCAGGGCGACCCCCTGTGGGGTAATACTTTTTTTAGTAGTTGTAGGGTTTCCCTGGGGGGCATTTTGGAGGGATAGGACAATGGCGCAGACTCTGGTTTTTTTTTTTCAGGCAGAGGACTCCCATTGGATAACTCCTCTTCCAGTAAATTGTGAGGGAGGTAATGAGGGCAGTCCTGTTGTCCCTTCGCAAGCACAGTTTGTGCAATGGGGCAATAGGGGGTAAGCCCAACCCAGAGAGCAGGTGAATGCGAAGGCAATCACAGAGAGGGTGCTCTCTTGGGAGCTCCCCAATTTAGTTCAGCCCCAAATTCCACTGCCCAAATTGTATTGTGGAGACATCAAAATTATCTATCACGAAACAAACTTGTTTTGTAAGGCAGGTACCTGTGTTTTTGGTCCTGCGTTGGGCGGCCATATAGGGAAACATAGTAAACCCAAACATTTCTGGAAACTAGACATCTGGGGAAGTTCACAGAGGTGTGACTTGTGTGGATTCCCCAAAGTTTTCTTACCCAGTATACCATGCAAAGCTGAAATGTTGAAAAAAACCTCTATTTTTCTTGCATTTCTGTCACAGGAATATGCTGCGATCCACAAAATTCCTACCACCCAGTAATTCCTAACCTGTCCTGATAAAAACACTAACCCACTTGAGTGCCTCATGTAAGGACAAACATTGACCGTTGTGTGATCTATTCCTGTCGCGGGCACTAGGCCTACCCACAGGGTGGAATGCTGGGTGGAAGGAAATTTGTGGCTCCTCTCAGATTCCAGAACTTTCTATCACCGAAATGTGAGGAAAAAGTTTTTTTTTTACCAAATATTGATGTTAGCAAAGGATTCTGAGTAACAGAACCTGATCAGAGCCCCACAAGTCACCCCAACCTGGATTCCCCTAGGTGTCTAGTTTTAAAAAATGCACAAGTTTGATAGGTTTCCCTAGGTAGAGGCCAAAATCCACAGCTAGGCACTTTGCAAAAAACAGCTCTGTTTTCTTTGTGAAAATGTGATATGTTCACGTTGTGTTTTGGGGCATTTCCTGTTGCTGGCGCTAGGCTTACCCCCACAACTGAGACACCATTTTTATCAGGAGACTTGGGGGAACGTGGGGTGGAAAGAAAATTTCTGGCTCCTCTCAGGTTCCAGAACTTTACGTCAATGAAATTTGAGGAAAAAGTGTTTTTTTGTCACATTTTGAGGTTTGCAAAGGATTCTGGGTAACAAAACCTGTTGAGAGCCCCACAAGTCAGCCCATCCTGGATTTCCCTAGGTGTCTAGTTTTCAAAAATGCCCAGGTTTGGTAGGTTTCCCTAGGTGCCGGCTGACTTAGAGGCCAAAATCTACACCTAGGCACTTTGAAAAAAACTGCTCTGTTTTCTTTGTGAAAATGTGATGTGTCCACGTTGTGTTTTGGGGCTATTCCTGTCGCGGCCGCTAGGCCTACCCCCACAATTAGGTACCATTTTTATCGGGAGACTTGGGGGAATGTTGGGTGGAAGGAAATTTGTGGCTCCTCTCAGATTCCAGAACTTTCTGTCACCAGCATGTGAGGAAAAAGTTTTTTTTTTTGGCCACATTTTGAGGTTTGCAAAGGATTCTGGGTAACAGAACCTGATCAGAGCCCCACAAGTCACCCCATCTTGGATTCCCCTAGGTGTCTAGTTTTCAAAACTGTGGAGGTGTGCTAGGTTTCCCTAGGTGCCGGCTGAGCTAGAGGCCAAAATCCACAGCTTGGCACTTTACAAAAACAGCTCAGTTTTCTTTGTGAAAATGTGATGTGTCCACGTTGTGTTTTGGGGCATTTCCTGCCACCGGCGCTAGGCCTACCCCCACAACTAAGGTACCATTTTTATCGGGAGACTTAGGGGAATGCTGGGTTTAAGGAAATTTGTGGCCCAGAACTTTCTGTCACCGAAATGTGAGGAAAAAGTGTTTTTTGGGCCACATTTTGTGGTTTGCAAAGGATTCTGGGTAACAGAATCTGATCAGAACCCCACAAGTCACCCCATCTTAGATTCCCCTATGTGTCTAGTTTTCAAAACTGCGCAGGTTTGCTAGGTTTCTCTAGGTGCCCGCTAAGCTAGAGGCCAAAATCCATAGCTAGGCACTTTGCAAAAAACACGTCAGATTTCAATGTAAAAATGTGATGTGTCAATGTTGCCTTTCCTGTCGCGAGCATTAGGCCTACCCACGCAAGTGAGGTACCATTTCTATAGGGAGACTTGAGGGAATACAGAATAGCAGAACAAGTGTTATTTCCCATTGTCTTTCTCTACATTTTTTCCTTCCAAATGTATGACATTGTGTAAAAAAGACGTCTATTTGAGAAATGGCCTGTAATTCACAAGCTAGTATGGGCACCCCGGAATCCAGGGATGTGCAAATAACCACTGCTTCGCAATACCTTATTTTATGCCCATTTTGGAAATACAAAGGTTTTCTTGATGCCTATTTTTCACTCTTTATATTTCAGCAAATGAATTGCTGTATACCAGGTATAGAATGAAAACCCATAGCAAGGTGCAGCTCATTTATTGGCTCTGGGTACTTAGGGATCTTGATGAACCTACAAGCCCTATATGTTCCTGCAAACAGAAGAGTCCAGCACACATTCTGGTATATTGCTTTAAAGAATCTGACATCACAGGAAAAAGTTACAGGGTAAAACGTGGAGAAAAATGGCCTTTTTGTTTTAGCTCAATATTTTTTTATTTCAGCTGTTATTTTATGTAGGAAAACCTTGTAAGATCTACACAAATGACCCCTTGCTGAATTCAGAATTTTCGGAAATGCTTAGCTTTCCAGGATCCAGTATTGGTTTCAGACCCATTCCTGTCACTAACTGGAACGAGGCTCAAAGCACCAAAATAGTAAAAATGAAGTATGTCCCAGTAAAATGCCAAAATTGTGTTGGAAAATGTGGTTTTCTGATTCAAGTTTGCCTGTTGCTGACAGCTGGGAAGATGGTGATTCTAACACTGCAAACCCTTTGTTGGTGCCATTTCCAGGGAAAAAAACTCAAGCCTTCTTAGCAGCCCTATTTTCAATTTTTTTTGAAAAAAAAAATTTTTTAGCTGTATTTTGGCTAATTTCTTCTTCCTCCAGAGGAACCCACAAACTCTGGTACCTTTAGAATCCCTCGGAGGTTGGAAAAAAAGACGCAAATTTGGCGTGGATAGCTTATGTGGACAAAAGGTTATGAAGGCATAAGCGCGAACTACCCCAAATAGCCAAAAAAGGGATCAACACGGAGGCCCAGCAGCTACGGGGTTAAAAAACAATAGTTGTTTAAAACCATAATATTGTAAACAATATTCACAACACAGGTATTCTTTAAGACAATACTACTTAGCTAAATAAATTGATATTCTTGTCAACAATATTTCTGCATCACAATATTTTTGTATCACAATATTTTGGTCAGATATTTCTATATCTCAACATTCAAAACTCATTATTTTGTACAAATAACTTATTTTTGTGCTTTTTCTGTGCTCTTCTGTGAACTCTCTTCATATTCGCTCTTTTGCACACTTCATTCTCACACTTTACTTCACACTCTCTTTGCCACTTTCCTTCGTCTTTGAACTCTTGCCTTTACTTTGTTTCTTTTTGCCTCCTTGTACCTGTTTTTACCTCTTTTCTCCCTACTTCTCCCTCTTGCCCCGACACTTCCTCTCCACGTGTGCTCCCCCCTCCCGCACTCTTTACTTGCTCTTATGATTCAACTACCGACTCCCACCTCTTCTTCCTGCCCTTCCCTAGTCCCATCCCCACATCCCCTCTGTGCTCCTCTCTTTCAGGATCTACGTAAAGGTGGCCGTTGTGCGGCCGCGCCTCTAGCATGCCAAAGGCAAGACCATTAGCCCTTGTCCATGCCTGGTCCACACCGAATTCCACAAACTCTGGTCTGACCGACGACCACAGCTACACCTCCAATGACTTCCACACTCCCAACCAGAGCTGCCACTATCGCTGCCTCCACATTACGACCCATGCAACAATAGTACCTTTCACCTGCGCATACTGTCACTTCACCTGTGCCAACACTCTTCTATGCACCACTCTCACACAGGCCATTACACACACCACACCCCCACCACCTTTCTATCTCACTTGTATGCTCCTTAACACATGCTAACTCAGTAAACACAATACTGAGATCAGGGGCCTAAACTGAACACATGCCGCAGACATCCTCTTGCTCACTGAAACCTGCTCAAACCAGCGTCATCACCCATCATCGCCACAGTCATCCAAATGAGCTACAAGATAGCATACCAAGACAGACCCCCACAAGCCACTAGGAGGCCTCACCATCACCCACAAGGAGACAATTCACTACACCTTATCCACAGACAAGAATACCCCGTTCATGGAAAACATGCACTACAAACTTCAAACACTACCTATCCCTCCAAACCATGCAAATTATTATTGGTCCATTGTTTCAGGTAAGCAGGTACTGTTAGTCAGTCCTAGTTGGGCCTTAATGCTCTTGAGCACCAAATTGAAAATCAGGTACATTTCCCTGCAGTACCATGCTGCCATTCCACTTGTAGCTTTAGTAATTGTTTAACCCATAACAAAGCTGCTCTCAGTGTTTTGAAGCATGATTGGGCAAGGGCCAGCACCAAAGGATGTTTTTTTCACACTATTGCACACATGCAGGAAGTGCAGCTGTAGCATAGATGTGTGTCACTGACCCTTTGATTTTGCAAGTAGGGGAAGGTTAAATGAAAAGGGCATGGAATTTGTGACTGCCCCCCTTCTTGTATTGTTCACTAACTGAAGAAAAAACAGACATGTTAATGATTGCAGTGATAGCAAGCACACCAGAGACTGTAAGTATAATAAGACTACGAAGGGATGTATGCATGGCACAATGCCAGCTGTAACTCATCTTGAGTGCCTGAATAATAATAATAATAATAATAATAATAATAATAATAATAATAATAATAATAATATTTTCTTATTCTTATTCTTATTATTGTTATTTGGCAGTCTCATGAATGCCATGTTGGCGGTCACACAATACACCGCCGGCCCTGCCAGTGCGGTCAGGCCACCACGGACAGCGGTAGCCACCTTCAGTCAGACAGATTACGAGGCTACCGCCGTCAAGGTTTCAACCGCAGTCACACCACCACAGATACCCTGGTGGAAACCAACTTTATAAAAGGAGATCCTCACCTTCAGGAGCACATACCCATCCAGAGCCATTATGGACCCTGAACTACACTTCTTCCCGCTGCTCCTGCTTGATCAATGACTTTAGAACCAGCCATGGTGACAGCAACTCACACTTACCTGACATCGTTACACAATGCCAATGTATAGACGCACACACAACATACACATCCTGAACAGGTGATAATGGTGAAACACACACACGTACCCTCACACTGACATGCACACTCACACACAGCCACATACATACACACACATACATAGTACACACACTACAGCCAACACAAACACACTTTCAAAACACACACCAACACCCAGATAAACAACACAAGTGAATGCCTTCCTGAAGAAACCATTGGCCGGCCCGAGTGTACTTAGCAACTACCAACTCAGCTCACTATTACCTTTCCCCACTAAAATCATGGAGAAGTTGATGAACAAACAACTCTCCAGACTCATAGAACATCACCAACTACTGGCAAGCATGCTTCCAGACCATCCTCAACCACAGAGACACTGCAGGTCTCATCGTGCTTGATCTCTCTGCAGCTTTTGATACCATCTCTCACTATACCCTAGTCTCAGGCCACCCCACACTAGAATACAAAGGTCTAAAGTGTATAGCTTCCTTCCTCACAGGCAGAACACAGAGAGTGAGGCTCTCACCATACACCACAGAACCTAAGAAACTCATCTGTTGAGTCTCACAAGAATCATCTCTCATCCTAACACTCTTCGTCATCTACAGGGTACCCCCCAGAGGCATCATCAGATCCACGGATTCAACATCATATCCTACACTGATGACATGGAGCTCATCCTATCCCTGACAGGCAACGCAAACAACACCAGAAACAAATTCATGAAATGCATGACCAGTGTGGTAAAGATGATGAAACAGAACTGCCTGGAGCTCATGACTAAACAGAAGTACTGCTCTTTGTAATCAAGAGCCCACCCTGGGGCTCCTCCTGGTGGCTAGTGGGACTAGGACCCATGCCAATCCTACTGGATTAGCAAAACTAGGCCTGCATAACAAGCTCTCCTTGGCACCTCAGGTAGACGCATTAACACTTCTTGCTTCCTCATCCTATGAATGCTACATAAGATCTTCAAGTGGGTACCCAGAAACACCAGGCACTCCGTCACTTAAGCCCTCATCACATGCAGGCTGGACTACAACAATGCAGTCTATTCTGGAATCTCAAACCACCACAAAGATTCCAGACCATTTAGAACTCATCCTCGGCTACCCTCACCACACCCACATCTCACCTCAGGGAGCTCTACTGGCTCTCAATCCAGAATTGCTGCCAATTCAAGCTGTTCACCCATAAATTCAAGGCCCTCCAGAACCCTGGACCTACCTACCTCAACCACTACCTACACTTCCACCAACCTGCCAACTGTGCTCTAAGTCCCACTCTCTCTCTTGTACATAACCCATGCATCCACATATAGAGAGCTGGAGGTCAGACTTTCTCCTACATCACCATCAAGAACTGGTAAACACCTCCAATAAAACATCAGGAGATCTTCGCTACTCAACTTCTACAAGAAGCTTTGTATGATTCACACCTACTTTCACTCAACCTATACATCTACTCAAGTGCCTGGATACCCTCATGGGTGACAAGAGTGCTCAACAGGTCTGCATAACATAATATAACATAACATGACATGACATAATATATCATAAAATAGCTTAACATAACAATCATTTATAATCCAAAACTAATTCATAGCAAAAAAAAACCTTGTTGTGCTAACTAGGCTACTGAACCGCCTTTCATTTGTGACAGCAGTAAACCAGCTCAGTTCTTAAGAAAGCGAGCAGAGCTTAGTTGCCCCCATCCCACATATTCTCTAAACCAATACCAGTAGCCCTGAGTGTCCTGCAATAATTTGTGTAGGAAAGGAGGTCATGTCAAAGAAAATATCTCCATTTTCAAATTAGCTTTTCCCGGCCAGGATTCTTATTTCCTTTGAAGGAAGCTTGGATAATACATCTTCCTTTATGCGCATCCCTCCAAACCATGCAAATTATTATTGGTCCATTGTTTCAGGTAAGCAGGTACTGTTAATCTGTCCTAGTTGGGCCTTAATGCTCTTGAGAACCAAATTGAAAATCAGATACATTTCCCTGCAGTACCCTGCTGCCATTCCACTTGTAGCTTTAGTAATTGTTTAACTCATAACAAAGCTGCTCTCAGTGTTTTGAAGCACGATGGGGAAAGGGCCAGCACCAAAGGATGTTTTTTTCACACTATTGCACACATGCAGGAAGTGCAGCTGTAGCATAGATGTGTGTCACTGACCCTTTGATTTTACAAGTAGGGGAAGGTTAAATGAAAAGGGCATGGAATTTGTGACTGCCCCCCTTCTTGTATTGTTCACTAACTGAAGAAAAAACACAGACATGTTAATGATTGCAGTGATTGCAAGCACACAAGAGACTGTAAGTATAATAAGACTACGAAGGGATGTATGCATGGCACAATGCCAGCTTTAACTCATCTTGAGTGCCTGAATAATAATAATAATAATAATAATAATAATAATAATAATAATAATAATAATAATAATAATAATAATAATAATAATAACAATAATAATAATTTCTTATTCTTATTATTGTTATTTGGCAGTCTCATGAATGCCATGTTGGCGGTCGCACAATCCACCGCTGGCCGTGCCAGTGCGGTCAGGCCACCACGGACAGCGGTAGCCACCTTCAGTCAGACAGAGGGCATGTTCCAGCCAGACAGATTACGAGGCTACCGCCGCCAAGGTTTCAACCGCAGTCGCATCACCACAGATACCCTGGAGGAAACCAACTCTATAAAAGGAGATGCTCACCTTCAGTAACACATACCCATCCAGAGCCACTATGGAACCTGAACTACACTTCTTCCCGCTGCTCCTGCTTGATCAATGACTTTAGAACCAGCAACGGTGACAGCAACTGTGAGGACTCACACTTACCTGACATCATTACACAATGCCAATGTATAGACGCACACACAACATACACATCCCGAACAGGTGGTAATGGTGACACACACACACGTACCCTCACACTGACATGCACACTCACACACAGCCACATACATACACACACATACATAGTACACACACTACAGCCAACACAAACACACTTTCAAAACACACACCAACACCCAGATAAACAACACAAGCACAGTCTAACACTACAACACACAACACAAATGACACAAAAACACCACAACTGCAACACTTCCACTTGACAAATCATACATACAGCACAACCTAACAAAACCCGAAAACCAACACACACTATCACATATCCATACAAGCCATATGCCATATCCCCCAACGCACATCACAACGGTTCCAACATAACAATCAACACACACACTCATACACAGAATACAACCAGACAAGGGCACACATCACTCGAAATGACAGATGTCAACACAATCACTACACACAATATTAACAGTAATCCTTAACCCTAACTCATGCATGCCCATCACACAATACACAGATATCACAGAGGGGCAACTATAATGCACACACCCACACATGTTGGGCACACACAACTGGTAGCACTATCAACACACACACAAAACATGCTCACACACAAACTTAAGCAGGCAAGACCAGAACAGCCAAAAGGACTAAAAAGGCAGTACAAAACAGTAAACTTGGAACCAACAACTGGTTGGTTCAGATGTATGGGACTACATTATAATTAAAAATATAACTATATACAATAATATGAGGTGATCAAAAATCCAATAAAACATGTGCAGCACATTCCAGTGCTCCTACTTGACTCGTGACTGTCATACAACCTCCACAGGTAGGGAGATCAAGGGGGCAGGCAGACACCTTTGGGGTTGGGGGGGTTGGGTTTGGGAGGTGGATCCTTGGGCTTTGGAGGGGAGGCTTGGGTCAAGGGTTAGGGGAGGGTTGGGAACACTTGGAGGGTCAACTTCTTGGTAGGAAGGGGCATGGGTACCTGCAAGAGGGCCAGGAGAGGAAGGGCTGGACACTGGGAGGAAAACAGATCTTTGGGGGCCACAGGGGATGAAAGAGGAGTATGGAAAAGGTTTGACTCTGAGAGGAAACATTTCATGGACACATGGGGACAATCATTTCAAAGGGGTTTAGAAGTGGAGGGAGAGGAAGTGGTTATGAGATGGGTTTTGGGGTTGTCTTGGGTGCATGTGTGTGCAAGGTATGCTTGTGTTTGCTGAGTGTGGGTGTTTATGTGCTTTGGGAGGGGGCTGGAGGTGCTGGGAGATGCAGTGGTGGATGGGTGACTGTTTGTTGGGATGGTGACTGCAGGTATGGTAGATGTACTGCATGTGGTCGTGTCTGTGGTTGTGGTGGCTGTAGATGTGGGTACTGGGGTGAATGTCTGAGGGTCTGCTATTGTGGTGACTGTGGGTAGAATAGGACTTGTTGCTGTATCAGTGAATGTGGGTGTGGTGTCTGCAGGTGTGTCCGGTGTAGTGGCTGTGAAGGTGGCGGTGGTGGGGGAGGCAGTGCAGGTAGTGAGTGTTGGTGTGTCTGCAGGTGGGTGTTGTCTGTGTGCATGCCGGTGGTGGGTCTTGTGGTGCTTGTGTTTGTCAGCAGTACACTTGGACGCTGAGGTGGATGCATACTTGTCTGTCTGTGTGCTTTGACCTGGATGGGGAAGAGGGGTTTGGATTGGGAAGAAGATGGTGGATGGGGGACGGAAGACAAAGGGTGACTGGCTGTCATAAGTGTGGAGGCCAGAGCCTGAAAGGATCACTGTAGGCCAGCCAGTGCACTATGATTTCCCTTCAGGAACGCATTACTCTACTGGACTTCAGTTGCCAGTCCCTAGATGGCATTCACGATGGTTGACTGACCCACAGAGATCTACATCAGGAGGACAATAGTCTCCTCACTGAGGGCAGCAGAGCTGACAGGAGCTGGGCAGAATTGCCTGCGGCATAGGAGACACCCACCCTCCTGGGTGAGCGGGCATGGACTACTGGGTGGGGAGCTACAGGGAGGGTGGTGGTAGTAAGTGGGATGGCAGACAAAGACGGTGCTGAGGTGGTCCTAGAAGTCTCCACCACCACCAAGGAGTGTCCACTGGAGAAGGATTCCGAGGATGATGAAGCAGAAGATCCGGTCTCCTCCGTGGTACTCCCCTCACCCTCCGGCCCACTGGGTCCCTCGCAGTCGGTATTATCATTTCTCTGAGTCCTGTGGCCAGCAGCATTCCCACTCGCCTGTGCCCTGTCTCCTTCACCTGCCGATGCCTATTCACACAAATAGAGAGAGAGGGAGGGACAGACAGAGAGTGTCATCACATTCTTCGCATACACACACTAGAACAAAGACAACTGTAGTTATATATCTCCTGGCTAATGTATGTCATCCAATAACCCACATACCATACATCGCGTCACAACATATTGCTCATATCAACCCCATCATGGCTACCTCTCAACTACATCATGATCCAAAAGTGGTAGCACCACTCGAGCATTCTAAGCAATCACCTGAAAAGGTATGTCATCATGCTCATCTTGCCCTGGCTGAAGCAGTAAATGTGTCCTAATCTGGATAATAACTCTCCATACTCCTCTAACTGTAGTTCAAACAATTCACTAATCAGAATATAACATGCCTTAATTGTATTTACACCTGACCTGTCCATGTCCTTTGAGTTAAGTACCATGATAGTAAATAAACTCAATACACAGATCGTACAGCACCTGCCATCCAAATCACATACCTGGCTGAGCCCTCTGTACCTATATGCCATAATGGAAACTATCACTGATATAGCCACAACATGAGGCACTGCCACACAGGTGACATCTGGTGTGTATAATATATGTCTGGAGAACAGTCATGTGACCACATGTGCCAAATTCCAGGAGAACCTCTGCAGACACTGTACACATATACACCACATCACTTCACACATGCATGTGCAGGAAGATGGGCTACATAGTACACATGAGACATCCACTGGCAATCACTAAGTGCAATGTAAGGACACTTTTAGAAATGGGGTCTTTAGTTGGCAGAGGAATACACCCTTGTCCAAGTAGGAACCACAATCCTAGTCAGGTTAAGTCACACACAATCCAAATTATCCTGTGCTCACCCTCCGGTAGCTTGACGCTTGGCAGTCAGGCTCAACTTAGAAGGCAATGTGGAAAGTATTTGTGCAATAAATGATACAGTAACTCAGTGAAAACACCAAAAATACACCACATATGTTTAAAAAAATAGATAATATTTATCTGAATAAAATAAGGTCAAAACTATGAAAATCCAAAGTAGATGAGCAGAGTTATACATTTTTAAAGATTAAATCCGACTAAAGTGCCTAGAAAACACAAAAGATCTAACTGGGGCTATTATGCCGTAGTTGACAGAGTCATTTCCCAACAGTCCCACATCACCGGTGCCGGTCAGGGAGTCACATGGACCCTCAGGTACAGCACCTTTGGAAAACGAAGAACAATGGCATCAGACAGAGTCAGAGAGCAGCATCGATGGAGTAGGTGCGGTGTCAGTCCCTTACAGCAACTGTGGAGGTGAGGCTTCGGTTCCACTCTGTAAAGCAGGTGGAGGTGAGGCGTTGGTTCCGTCTGGAGGTCGGCGGAGTTGAAGCATCGTCATATGCAATGTGTTGGTCTTTTGTGTCCCAGCTGGATTGTTGGTTTGAGTCCGTCAGGACGTGATGTGTTGACTTTGCGGTGTTGCAAGGACCCTGAGTGAGGTCAGTGGAGTTGCTGCAATGTTGGACTTGGGTTGCAGGCTGGAACCGTTGCATGCAGCGAGGTCTATGTAGCGGAAGCAGGCTGTGACGTCGCTGGCATCACTGAAGTCGTTCCACAGTCGCTGGAGTTAGAAACTAGCAAAAAGCTAGCTGGTGAAGTCTTTTTGGCCCTGAGACTTCAGGAAACAGGAGGCAAGCTCAATCCAAGCCCTTGGGGAGCACTTCTCAGCAAAATCAGAGAGCAGCAGGGCACCAGGGTAGCAGTCCTTCTCAGCAAAGCAGTCAAGATGAGTCCCTTGGGCAGCCAGGCAGTTCCTCTTGACAGGTTGCAGGTCCAGATGTATATGAGTTGGTGGAGTCAGAGGCCCACTTATAAGAAGTGGGGGGGAGACTTCAAAGAGTGGTTTTGAAGTGCACAAGTTCCCCTTTCAGTAAATCTCTGTCTGCCAGGGTCCCAGTAGGGGGGTTGGCAGTCCATTGTGTGAGGGCAGGCCACTAGCCTTTGGAATGTAAATATCCGGTTCTCCACCCTTTCAGCCCAGGAAGACCCATTCAGTATGCAGGTGAGTGCAGGTGTGACTGAGTGTCCTGTGTTTGTGGTTTTCTGGGTGGAATGCACAAGGAAGCTATCAACCAGCCCAGCCGAGACATTGATTGGAGACAGACTGTAAGCTACAGATAGATTTTATGTGCAGAGAAATGTTCACTTCATAAAAGTGGCATTTCTAAAATAGTAATGTAAAATCCGACCTCACCTATTACCAACATTTTTGTATTACCCTTCTGGCCATACAAAATGGGACCTGCATACCCCTTTCTGATCAGAATCTATCACTTCGCGCTTGACAAACGGCAGCTCTTCTAGTCTCCCTGGTAATTGACAAGTGCTTGGCAAAGGGCTCTGTCTTTCGCTGCTTTTAACTTTGAATCCGTGAATTGAATGTTATGTTATTCTCTTTTTAAAAACCGCACCGTACTTGCTGACAAGGAGCGCCTGGTAAAGGGCTCCGGTTTTCCTTTAATTACGCACTTCTCGCGCTGTGCTTTCTTAAAGAAAATTAAAACTTTACTCTGATCTGCATTATTTTAACGAACTGTTGGTGAGCACATTATTAGTTTTTTAATCGTTGTCCTACCTGCAATGTGTCCCCGATCCACCGCCAATTGTTTGGGTTGCGTGGAGGGACGATTAGTGCAACAGGAAGTGATTTATCACTTCCGGGTCGCCCACTAATCAGTAGCTCTACAGCTGCAGATTCTGCTTCAATTTAGATGCCTCTCGCGACGCGCAGCGGACGCGCTTGACAAACGGCAGCTCTTCTAGTCTCCCTGGTAATTGACAAGTGCTTGGCAAAGGGCTCTGTCTTTCGCTGCTTTTAACTTTGAATCCGTGAATTGAATGTTATGTTATTCTCTTTTTAAAAACCGCACCGTACTTGCTGACAAGGAGCGCCTGGTAAAGGGCTCCGGTTTTCCTTTAATTACGCACTTCTCGCGCTGTGCTTTCTTAAAGAAAATTAAAACTTTACTCTGATCTGCATTATTTTAACGAACTGTTGGTGAGCACATTATTAGTTTTTTAATCGTTGTCCTACCTGCACTATGTCCCCGATCCACCGCCAATTGTTTGGATTGCGTGGAGGGACGATTAGTGCAACAGGAAGTGATTTATCACTTCCAGGTCGCCCACTAATCAGTAGCTCTACAGCTGCAGATTCTGCTTAAATTTAGATGCCTCTCGCGACGCGCAGCGGCCAAAGGCGCGCCTAAGGCAAGCCCGTCTGCGCCCGTCCGCGGCCATCCGGGGCCAGGGGCCAAAACCCCTGCCCAAAATTTTGTTGCATACACTCGCAATAATCTTTTGACCCTACGACCTGTTCCCAACCCTTTTTGCTCACTCCTTATTCCTGATACAGCCTCACACAGCTGCTTGTGTTGTAGCTTTACCCTCCCTCCCCCCCTTCACTGGAGCTCCATTCGCCATGAGTCTAGTCGAACTCCTCCTTTGACCATCAAGACTAACTTATCCCTTACTCCCTTTACCTTTTTCAGTCTTAATTGCCGCTCACTACCTAAGCATAAGGACGATATTCTGAATATTCCTTTAGAGCTACAACCTGATGCCCTCTTTCTAACTGAAACGTGGCTTAATGAGAGTTCCGGACCCGATATGGCGTATGCGCTTCCTCCCAACTATACCTATCATGGAAGAAATCGTACTGACCGAACTGGTGGGGTATAGCTTTAATTTTCAAAATTGACTATGTATGTAAATGGGTAGACCTGGATTTTAAAAATTGTGAAGCTGGGTTTTTTAAACTTCACCTATCACCTAATTTTACTCTTTCCGGGGCCCTTATGTACCGTCCTCCTGGCCCTGCGGGTCTTTGGGCATCGACCCTTCCTGACCTGATTGCTCCTCTTCTATTAGAAACCACCAACTTTTTGTTCTTAGGTGACCTGAATTTACATCTCAATGACACATCTTGCACCACGAGCTCTACTCTTATAGCTAACTTAGCGGCATTAAATGTTCTCTTACATAATTCAGGCCCCACGCATAAGGCAGGACATTTATTAGACCCCATCTTTTCCAATCTTGATACCATCTCATGTAAACAAGCCACTCCTATTCCATGGTCGGATCATTTTTTGGTGGAATTTACGATTGCACAATCACGGGGTCCTACTCCTTCCGTATCCCTTGCCAAATCCAGTACCTACAGAAACTGGAAAAATTTAGATATTAAGACTCTGAATTTAATGTTGAAAAAAACCCTACCATCGATTACGAGTATAAGAGATGACGGGGTTATCCGTGATTGGCTAACCTCTGCAATAGATGAATGTCTTCCTCTATCTAATAAAAAGAATAAACAGGGCTACCAGCATCCTCCCGCCCCTTGGTTCTCAGAAATACTCAAAATAGAAAAAACTAAGTGCAAGAACTTGGAAAGGAAATGGCGTAAAAACTATGATCCTGACCGGAAATCCACTTACAAACTAGCCCTTCTTAACTATCACCGACTATGTAACATCGCGCGTGCCGAACATGCCACCGAGATTATTTTACAATCTCAGAACTGCCCCAAAGTGCTGTTTGAAGTAGTTAAGGAACTTTCTGGTGATTCCCGCTTATCTAAGCCCCCTGATCTTGACTCTAAAAAATGCAACGATCTGGCAAATTTTTTTGTGGATAAAATTGATAAAATTTATTCTGAATTCCACAACGACTTTAACAATCCCAGCACTAGTATTAAACCTCAATCCAACCACCTTTTATCTTTTCCTATCACTCAAGAAATGACTAAAGTTAATAATATTAATTTACTTAGTGAATGGCTCCCCATGGATACTGCCTCTATTTCTAAGATCCTTACAAGCATCAAGTCTGGCTCCCCGCAAGATCCTATCCCCATTACGATACTTCAAAAGCTAGACCCTCCCATACTTATTTCCATTATGCAGTTCCTTAACATGTCACTTATGGAAACTTATGTTCCTGCTTTATGGAAGCACGCAATGGTCCTTCCTTTATTAAAGAAAACTTACTCTGATCCGGAAATGTTCTCTAATTTTCGCCCAATTTCTCTCCTTCCCCTTTTTTCCAAAATCCTGGAAAAACATGTTAATTTTCAATTGACCCAGTTTGTAGAAACCAGTAATATCCTCCATCCTTCTCAATCTGGTTTTCGTGCCGGCTATTCAACGGAGGCGACTCTACTGGGTGTGACTGAAAATATCCGTCAACAAATTGATAAAGGAGAAACAGTAGCTCTTATCCTATTGGATTTAAGCGCAGCTTTCGATACTGTATCTCACTCTTCTCTTTTAAAAACTCTTAACATCAAGGGTATTGGCGGCAAAGCCCTCTTGTGGCTGTCCAGCTTTCTATCCAATAGGACTTTTCAGGTTTTCTCTCACACAGCTTCCTCTCTGATTCACGCATCCCCTTATGGAGTCCCTCAGGGCTCCATTCTTAGTCCACTACTCTTTAATATATATGTCAGTCCTTTGGCAAGCATAGCAGAACAAGCTGGTCTAACTATCTATTCTTATGCTGATGATACTCAACTTATTTTTTCACTTTCTTCCAAAGAAACCTCTAACTCTCCCTCTTTGCAAATAGGATTATCTAAGATAGCCAACTGGTTGCATTTTAATAAACTCAAACTTAATGGAGGAAAGACAGAACTCCTTATTTTTGGAAACAAAAAATCACTCTGGGGCCCCCAACACTGGCCCTCTGAGATGGGTGCCCCCCCAATCCCCTCTCTTTCTGCATGTAACCTGGGCATCATTATTGATGACCAATTGACTATGAAACAGCAGGTGACCAAAGTAGCTTCTACCTGCTTTGCTATCCTAAAGTGGCTTCGTAAAATTCTTTGGATGCTTCCTGTGGCTGCTCAAAGAACCGTGGTCCAAGCGCTGGTTACTTCTAGACTGGACTACGGAAACGTGCTCTATCTGGGTGCAAATAAAGAAGTACTACACAAACTTCAAGTTGTTCAGAATTCTGCGGCCAGGCTTCTTTGTCAACTTCCCAGAATTGCTCCCACTTCTGGTGCACTTTGTGAACTACATTGGCTGAAAATTGAGAATCGCATCAAATTCAAAGCTCTATGCTATATGCATAGAATTACTATGGGCCTAGCTCCCAATTACCTTAAAACTTTGGTCCAACTCTATCGGCCCTCTCGTTCTCTTCGATCCTCCAATCAACACAAATTCCAGGTGCCCAGATTCAGACGTGTCAAAATGGGGGGACGTTCGTTTGCCTTCCTAGCTCCCTCTCTTTGGAACTCTCTTCCTCTTCACTTACGGCACGAAAGGGTGTTCATTAGATTTCGTGAGGAGCTTAAGACATGGCTTTTTAACCAGTAATCGCCCAAGTTGATCTCCTGACCCTGCCTTTTGTCTTGCATTGTCTCGGCGCCGGGAAACCTCCGGGTAGCTGTGCGCTATATAAATCCAATAAATAAATAAATAAATAATAAATAAATAAATATCACTCAAGCAGAATATGAGGGTAGCCCTAATGCTATCCTATGATAGGAGCAGGCCTCACAGTAATGGAAAAACAAGTTAGGAGTTTTCCACTGCCAGGACATATAAAACACCATGGACATGTCCTGCCTTTTACCTTCATAGCAGCATGCCCCATGGGTTAACTAAGGCCTACCTTAGGGGTGACCTATATAGTAAAAGGGAAGTTCAAGGCTTGGCAAGTACTTTTAAATGCCAAGTCGAAGTGGCAGTGAAACTGGACACACAGGCATTGCAATGGCAGGCCTGGGACATGGTTAAAGGGCTACTTAAGTGGGTGGCACAAGCAGTGCTGCAGGCCCACTAGTAGCATTTAATGTACAGGCCCTGGGCACATGCAGTGCACTGTACTAAGGACTTATAAGTAAATCAAATATGCCAATTGGGAAATAACCAATGTTACCATGTTTAAGAGAGAGAGCATATGCACATTAGCACTGGTTAGCAGTGGTAAAGTGCGCAGAGTCCTAAAACTAATAAAAACAGTGTCAGAAAAGCGGAAAGAGGCAGGCAAAATGTTGGGGATGACCACCCTAAGGCTGTCAGGTCTAACAGACACATGAACATTAGCCAGCCACAAAACATTCATAGGGCACCTAGCATACCACCTGAAATACTGTTACAGTTCCACCCCATGACTACATGATTGAAGCTGCACCACTCACACCTTTCCTGACATGTGATTAGCTGTACCTAAGTGCACACAACACACATATCCCACTGAAAAGATGTAAATACGTGCTGTACACATGGAATTACATGACTGCTGTTGCACTGACAACAGATCCCACAGCCACACCTATGTCAGAAATGGTAATTCAGCTAAACCATTATAGGATGAAATCATAAGTCAGTCTATGACAAATCCTGTTCAAACTGTCTACATCATCTAGGAAGAGGGCAGTAATGATTGACCCTCTCCATTACCTGTGACTCCAAGTAACCATTGAGACATGCTGTAGGCAGTAACAACATATGTGTCACTGTAATTGGTAGGACATTGGCACACATTGCATGGATATTGCATATAGGGTTGCCTAGCCACCTATCATTTAGGGAACAAAGCCTTTGGGCTAAAAGTGATTTGGCCATATGGTAATTCCATGGACATGCTTGTAAATGGCGCATAGAGAAAATCAGACTCCCACAGCTGAATAGCCTTCCCTTACTACCTTCACATACCCCATAGTTTGAAGAAGATGGGAGAGTGGAGATACATTTAGAGACCATTAAGTACAGATTTATTGTGGCCATATCTGTACTGAAGATGGAGAGGCCTGTCTCACACTGAGTCAATACCTGTACCATGATAAATGTGATATAGCCCATGTACAAATCATGTCAGGCACCCAGTGGCTAATACAGATGATCAAGACAGATGGGAGTGATCATATACCTTAGAGCTACTAGAGCATGAATGCTGAAGAATGGACCAGGACATATTCTATGGGTAGGATGAAAATGCTGCTTACAACCATTATATGGCTGGGTGAACTTACACATGTGGCATTGTCATCTGTGCATCTCCACATGCAGTCATAGAAATGTCTTGACACAGGTGAAATAAACATTTGCTAAGCAAACTATGAATGCCAGATCTATATATCATAGTCAGGCAATGTGGGTACAATGTGTTCCCACTAATTTACATAGCTATAGCACCTACAACACTGTCACAGCTGCTACAGTGGGAATGCAAACACCATTGAACCAGAGCCAAGTACAAGGATACAGTCAGTACTTACCCCCTTGTGGCTGCTGTGCTTCCCTCAAATGCCCATCAATCCTCAGGATAGGCCACTGCCAAGATGCAGGCCATTGGGGGGGGGTCAGGGTCTGATGGTCACCCCTCCCTTGTTGGGAGGACATCCCCAGCTAGGCCTCCACAATCTTCTGGGTCCAGCACCTCAGGTCCTCCCACCTCTTGGGACAATGGGAGCTCCGCCAGCTGTGGACCCCACAGCCCAC
Organism: Pleurodeles waltl; assembly: GCF_031143425.1. Classification (NCBI taxonomy): domain Eukaryota; kingdom Metazoa; phylum Chordata; class Amphibia; order Caudata; family Salamandridae; genus Pleurodeles; species Pleurodeles waltl. The sequence goes on from NC_090437.1 coordinate 576,857,771, forward strand.
ACTTGCTTGGCGATGGCACACCATACTCCCTTCTGAAGGGCATTTACCTGTGTGTATGACATAGACACAAGGAGAAAGTCATGCATACATATACCATGGCAAAAGGATTGGTCACTACACTTCTATCACTGCAAGTAGTCACACATACACATCCTCTCTGCTAAGACACCTTCACAACATGGCATTTGCATGCATCTACACACCCACTAGTTCACATGCACAAATAAACATCACACACAACACCAATCACACATAGCAGGGCCATTGTACTCACCTGTTCCTCTGGTGCCCTATAAAGCTGTCCATGCAGGGGTGGGGTGAAGCCAAGGGCCCTATCACCTGAAAGACGTGGCATAATGGCCCCCAAAGGTAGAACATGGCAGCTCACGTCGTGGAGGTCTTGCTAGCAACAGTGTCAGGAGTCAAGTGAGCACAATTGCAGAAAATGTTGGTCACTGCCGAAACATACAGGACTGTCACCACAGGCAGTCATGCCCATTGGCCCCGTGCACCAAAGGCAGCAATGTTAACCAATGACAAGTAGCACAGCAGTTGTGACCGCCTACTGCCATGAGGACTTCTGCCGGCAGACTTAGGTCCAACTGTCCACTACAGTAGGTCAGACACCTGCCATTTTGGCCACATGTAATCATGGATGTACTCCCCCTATTTGCAGCGTAACCGTATGTTGGCCCTGCATGGTTGTGCAACACATTGTGACTATCTTTACACAATGACGTGTTCAGGCTGTCTATATGTGGAGAACAATGTAAACAGACTATGTGGCACATAGGGCACAGCTAGGTATGTGTAGATACTGAAACATATGAGTAATGAGTCTGTCATTGAGTTCACCCACACATGTCCATTGACACATGTTTATTATGTACATTCCAGTTTACAATTAAGGCAATTTGCAGCAATGAGGGTTAAAGTGGTACTTATCTATGTTTTGCATTATATATGTCAGCAGTCCTACACCACCTCTACAGAAGATAGGTGACATGTAATATACAAATTGGTGATGATGTGTTCATACTGCATAACTCATTGTACATTCTCTCCTCTCAACATAGTTATCCTGCCATGAGGAGAGTGAGACAACCACCAGTGTACCACCCATTAGTCGACCTGGCAACCATGGAGGACAGGCATTTCATCCAGAAATATCATCTGAATCGCCATCCCATAATGGGTCTATGTACACAGTTTGAGCCAGATTTGATGTCAGCCATTCACAATACCTATTGCATACCTCTCATCATTCAAGTCTTGTCAGTGCTACACTTCCTGGCCACAAGGTCCTTTGAGAATACAGTGGCCTTAACATCAGGGATGTCTCGGCCCATGTTTAGTCTGGTGTTGAAGGATGTACTGTGTGCATTACTGAAGCACCAGGACAGCTACATCAGGTTCCCCCAAAGAGCGGATTTGGTATTTGTGAAGGCAGAATTTAATGAGATGGGAAACACTCCTCATGTATTAGGAGTCATTGATGGCACCCATGTAGCCCTGGTCCCTCCCAGTACCAATGAACAGGTGTATAGGAACAGGAAGAACCACTACTCAATCAGCATACAGGTGGTGTGTCTTTCAGATAATGTGGAACAGCATTGTCCCAAATCTGATGGCACGACTACAAACAGGAAGGGCCTGGCTGCTTGGTAAGTATGCACAGTATTGTGTGTTTCAGTGTTATGTCCCCTGTCATCACATAATTGGCAGTCGCTGAAGCTATTTGTTTGGTTTTACCATTGTGTTCATAGGTGACTCTGGCTATCCTAACCTTCCTTGGCTGTTGACACCAGTGAGGTACCCAGCCACATCGGGGGAACTCCATTTCAATGAGGCCCACAGGAGGACAAGGCATGGAATACAAACATTCGGGCTCCTAAAGGCAAGAATCAGGTGCCTGGACCAATATGGAGGTGCCCTCCTCTACTCACCTCACAAGGTATGCCAAATAATAGTAGCCTGCTGCATGCTCCACAATCCAGCCCTGAGAGACTAGGGCTAGATTGTGGAGCATGCAGCAGGCCACCATCTGAGAGATCAGATATCATTGATAGCAGATAAGGGGGGGGGCAGCAGGCCCAGTAGCTGGTGATGCTGATATGGCAAGTGATGAAGAGCCAGAGGTAGAAGGAGAAGCTGACTCTAGAACAGAGCCCATTAATCAGTACTTCAACTGACATCCAGGTATGTGAAGTGGACCTTAACAAGTGTTGAATGTGCACATTTTGATGTAGATGGCTGCCAAAACACCTTCTGACTAGATTCATCAGTGTTGGTGTAATTAGCTGAAACACCTATATGTGAGTGGGGGAAGCTGACGGATAGATTGTAAGGTGTCCAGTTATTGATGGTTAGCTCTAACATGTATAATTACATCTGATCCTAACATTCAGTTCTATAATAGACTATCCAGTATTGAGCTATGTGTCTTGCATTCCCCTATCCTCCTATTGTTCCACTCACTGAAATTCCATTTTCCTGTTTGCCTCTGCATCCTGTGGCTTGTGGTATTCATTATCAGTAGCCACTGTTAGTAAATGCCAGATGTGAGAGTTGTTTATGACATAGCAGCTAAATTGGATATAGTTACAGGAGGATGTGAACTCATTTGCACTCCATTCATACATTTGGAAATGTGACTTATTTATCCTTTCGTAATACCAGTGTGGTTGGGGGGATGTGAAATGGTATTGTTCATGTCAGTTGAAGTATGTGGCACTTGTGTGAAGAATAGATCATTGCCATTGGCTACACATTGGGTGGAGTAGCTTGTAATGACTATGGAGCCTAGCTATGTTTGTATTCTGAAGTAGCTGTACAAGATGCAGATTGTGAAGAAGCAGTCGGAAGAATACTCCAGGTATATGCCCTATATTTGTGTACGGTCAGTGTACAGGATCCTCAGTGATGTCATATGTGTCTTCCATGGGATATGTGATCATGTAGCTTTGTTATGTGTAAGTGACGATTCTGTACCTGGTAATTTGTAGGCCTATACTGGCTGCCCCTGCTTTGTAGGTGTGTTATCATGGGCATGGGTTATGTTACCTGTATTTGTGGATTGTGTGCCACCATGTCTTCCATCCTGATGATACTCTGTCATGCTTTATTTGTAGAATGGAATACTGACTATACTGTGGTGTTGGCCTGGATTGCAACCTCTCAGATACCTGTCCTGTAACATCTCTGTTGTAATATGCCTAATGCAGTGGGAGGCTCCGTCTGATGACGATTGCACTGGCTGTTCAATGCAGGGAGGCATGACTTCACCACAGTTGGCAAGCATGGACATTGTTGAGGTATTAATAGACACATATACAGTGGCTGTGCTCAATTGTGGCTTATTGTGCATATCTTGATGAATAAAAGCAAAATAAAAGTGTTAAAATGTGAAAAGGGATGATGAGTTAGGTCATGGTAGATAGATTCCTCAAAATAGCAGCTACACCAGTTGGTTACATTTGGTCCACTGTCCTTGTATCAAGGGAAAATGAAGTCATGTCTCAGGACAGTCTACAGGGTGTCTAGGCGGCACACAAGGGTTTCATATCGGGTGAGGTTCACTTCCTGGCAGCAGGTTTGGTCTTGGCATTTGCTCCAGCCGGATGTTTGGGTGGATGTCCACGTTTGGGTGGGGGGGGGCGGTTTCAGCTACAGCGGGGGGGGTGTCTGAGGCTTGTGGTTCCCCTGGCATGGCTTCCATTCTACTAGCTGCCATTATGTAGATGGGCCAGATGTTAGGTTGCTAGTTGAAGGGGCCTAATAGTGTGTTGAGGAATCACACAGGGTGGTATTGATGTCCCTCAGCAACCCTGCAATGCAAGCCATGGTAGCATTATGTGCCTGCCACTGCTGCATGACTTCCTGGTGTTATTCCCTCTGCAGTCTTTGATTCTCCCCTAACATGGTGATCATTTGGCCTATCTTGTCCTGGGAACATTGGTAGATGTTTTCCTTGTCAGTGGAGTCCCTCTGAGGTCCTACCCTCTGGCTCATAGCATCCCTCCCACTCATCCTAGCCCCAGCTGTCTATTCCCCTGGCACAGTGTGCCCACTCCCAGTGGTGGCAGGGCCTTAATTGTCTGGGATGTCAAGGTTCAGCTCAGATCCCTGTACTGTGGGGACACACAATAGATTGAACTGGCTTTGGGACACAGGTTGGGGGGTGAATGATTACCTGTGATGTGGTTGCACCAGTGGTGGGGGGTGCTGATGTGGGCAGGGTGAGGTAGGGAGTTGTTGACTGACCAGGTGTCCCAGATGGGGCAGGTTGTTAGTCATTGTTCAGACATCCAGGCATGTTGTCCTCACTGGAGCCTTCATCCTGAGGGGGATTGGCAGTTTCAGGTATACTCTCCATGGTGGCAATGGCTAGGTTACCTGTCGAGGAAGTGAGACACAGAGTTAAGGTTGGAATATGTGTTAGATTACCTCTTCAAGAGATGCATGACAGTAGCTCTACATGATTCCCTGCATTGACATTGACAATTGCTGCACAGCCTGCCTTTGTTGTAAATACTACTCTGTGACTTGGTTTCCATACTCTATGTTGGGAGATGTCATACAGCTTTGGTACATATTGCGCTTCTGATGAGTTGTGTTATTGTCTGATAATTGACATTACTGTTCACCTCTGTTACCTACTGATTTGTGAGGCTTGCTAGGATCACAAATTATAGCTGTACAATACACAACTGTATCCTAGTGGAACAAATTATGTGGGCATGCAAGGATTATAGTCCTGTATCTAGATGTGTTGCATGTGCATTGTCTCATTCATCTTATTATCCTACACAGGTGAGTTGATTTCTGGATTGGGATCTCTGATATGCCTCCATTAGGAATGGTCACTGTTAGAAATGGGGTCTTTGGTTGACAGTCAGGTTACCCCCTGTTCAAGCAAGGACCCTCACTCTAGTCAGGGTAAAAGAGAATCACCCTCAGCTAACCCCTGCTTACCCCCTTGGTAGCTTGGCAGAGCAGTAGGCTTAACTTCAGAGCGCTAGGTGTAAAGTATTTGTACCAACACACACAGCAACTTAATGCAAACACTACAAAATGACACAACACCAGTTTAGAAAAATAGGAAATATTTATCTAAACAAAACAAGACCAAAACGACAAAAATCCGACATACACAAGTCAAGTTCTGAATTTCTAAAGATTAAACTCAAAAATAGCGCTTAGAAATAAAAATGCTTTGATGAGATGTTAACACAGCGTTGTGACGGAGTCGTTCCCAACAAGCCGACATCAGCGGCGCCAGACACGGAGTCGTGTAGACCCCCAAGTACAGTACCATTGGTGAAGAGTGAAAACAAGCCTATGCGCAAAGTCGGGGATCGCGGAGTCTGTGCGAAACGTTGAATCCGTGCACTTCGAGCGGCGTCGGTCACGACGTGGTGCAGTCACTTCCACGGAGTCGTGGACTTCAGTGAGGCTGCCGCGGCGTCGGGCCTGCAAAGAGCGTCGCGTTCCAGCGAAGGTCACGGTGTCGGGTGCAGGGAGCGTCACCGGATTCAGCAGCGGCGTCGGTCCGAAGTTGCCCGAAGTCGATTTCCTTGGATTTCCACCAGCTTTCCTTTCAAGGGCCCAGGGACTGGATAGGGCACCACTTGTCAGAGCAGGAGTCTCTCCAGAGACTCCAGGTGCTGGCAGAGAGAAGTCTTTGCTGTCCCTGAGACTTCAAACAACAGGAGGCAAGCTCTAACTCAAGCCCTTGGAGATTTCTTCACAAGATGGAAGGCACACAAAGTCCAGTCTTTGCCCTCTCACTCTGGCAGAAGCAGCACTGCAGGAAAGCTCCACAAAGCACAGTCACAGGCAGGGCAGCACTTCTTCCTCAGCTAACAGCTCTTCTGAAGGCAGAGGTTCCTCTTGGTTCCAGAAGTGTTTCTGAAGTCTGTAGATTTGGGTGCCCTTCTAATACCCATTTTAGTCTTTGAAATCACCTTTCTTCAAAGGGGACTCACACCTACTTGTGAAATCCTGCCTTACCCAGGCAAGGCCTCAGACACACACCAGTGGGTTGGAGTCTGCATTGTCAGAGGCAGGCACAGTCCTTTCAGATGAGAGTGACCACTCCTCCCCTCCCTCCTAGCAGAGATAGCTAATCAGGAAATGCAGGTTGCACCCCAGCTCCCTTTGTGTCACTGTCTAGTGCGGGGTGAAAAACAACCCAACTGTCAAACTGACCCAGACAGGGAATCCACAAACAAGGCAGAGTCAGAATGTTTAAGCAAGAAAATGTTCACTCTCTAAAGGTGGCATTTCCAAACGCACAATCTTAAAATCAACTTTACTAAAAGATGTATTTTTAAATTGTGAGTTCAGGGACCCCAAAACTCTACATGTCCATCTACTCTCTAGGGGAATCTACACTTTAATCATATTTTAAAGGTAGCCCCCATATTATCCTAGGAGAGAGACAGGCCTTGCAACAGTGAAAAACGAAATTGGCAGTATTTCACTGTCAGGACATACAAACCACATTACTATATGGGGCTACCTAGGGCCTACCTTAGGGGTGCCTTACATGTAAGAAAAGGGAAGGTTTAGGCCTGGCTAGTGGGTACACTTGCCAAGTTGAATTTACAGTGTACAAATACACACACAGACACTGCAGTGGCAGGTCTGAGACATGATTACAGGGTTACTTGTGTGGGTGGCACAACCAGTGCTGCAGGCCCACTAGTAACATTTGATTTACAGGCCCTGGGCATCTTTAGTGCACTTTACTAGGGACTTAACAGTAAAACAAATATGCCAATCATGGAGAACCAATTACGTACACATTTTAAACAGGAGCACTTGCACTTTAGCACTGGTTAGCAGTGGTAAAGTGCCCAGAGTAACAAAAACAGTAAAATCAGAGTCCAGCACACATCAACAACCTGGGGAACAGAGGCAAAAAGTTAAGGGAGACCACGCCAAGGATGAAAAAGTCTAACACGTGTCCCCCCAGCTAAAAGTGGGGAGCAACTACCCAACCTCATGGGAGTTCTCATCACTAAGGCGGAAGAACCTGGACAGACCATCAGCATTGGAGTGCTCTGTACCAGGACGGTGTTCCACTGTAAAGTCCATTCCCTGTAGGGAAATGGACCACCTCAACAGTTTTGGATTCTCACCCCTCATCTGCATTAACCATCTGAGGGGCCTGTGGTCGGTCTGAACTCGGAAGTGAGTCCCAAACAAGTAGGGTCTTCACTTCTTCAGTGCCCAGACCACAGCACACGCTTCACGTTCTATGGCACTCCACCTACGTTCCCTGGGTAGTAACCTCCTGCTAATGAAGGCTACGGGTTGATCTAGGCCCACTTCATTAAGCTGTGAGAGTACTGCTCCAATACCATGCTCTGAGGCGTCTGTTTGCACAACAAACTCCTTGGAGTAGTCAGGTGCCTTCAGCACAGGTGCTGTGCACATGGCAGCCTTCAGGGCATCAAAAGCGTTCTGGCAAGCCTCTGTCCAGATCACTTTCTTGGGTTGCTTCTTAGAAGTCAACTCAGTATAAGGGGGTAACAATGGTACCATATCCCTTAACAAACCTCCGGTAATATCCTGTGAGACCTAAAAAGGCTCTCACTTCAGTCTGGGTTTTGGGAGGCTCCCAAGCCAGAATCGTGTCAATCTTAGGTTGTAGGGGTGACACCTGGCCACTCCCCACCTGGTGTCCTAAGTACACCACAGAACCCTGCTCTATTTGGCACTTGCTCACCTTAATAGTGAGGCCTGCCTTCTGCAGGGCCTCTAACACTCTCCAGAGGTGTTGCAGGTGTTCCTCCCATGTGGAACTAAACACAGCAATGTCATCCAGGTAGGTGGCACTGAACTCATCCAGTCCTGCCAACACCTGGTTGACCAACCTCTGAAAGGTGGCAGGGGCATTCTTCATCCCAAATGGCATCACGTTGAAGGGGAAGTGCCCATCTGGGGTAGAGAATGCTGACCTCTCCTTTGCCCCCTCAGTTAAGGCAATCTGCCAGTACCCAGATGTTAAATCAAACGTACTGAGGTACTTGGCAGCTCCTAACCGATCAATGAGTTCATCAGCTCGGGGGATGGGGTGTGCGTCAGTCTTGCTGACCGCATTGAGACCCCGGTAGTCCACACAGAACCTAAGTTCCGGAGTGGCACCAGGAGCAGCAGCCTTTGGGACCAATACCACTGGGCTGGCCCAAGGACTGCTGGAGTGCTCAGTAACCCCTAGGGTTATCATTTTGGAGACTTCCTCCTTAATGCAAGCCCTGACCCTGTCAGTCACCCTGTAAACCTTATGTTTAACAGGTGTACTGTCCCCAGTGTCCACATCATGTGTGCACAGGTGTGTGACTCCTACGATCAGGGAAAACAGCGAGGCGAACTGTCCCAACACGTGGCAACAGTCCCTCTGCTGTTCCTCAGTCAGGGAGGGGGAGAGGATCACTCCCTCCACAGACCCATCTTTCTCTCCTGCAGACAGGAGGTCAGGAAGAGGCTCACTCTCTTACTCCACCCTGTCATCTGTCGCTAGGACCATGGATAGCTCAATTCGCTCAAAGTGTGGTTTGAGGCGGTTGACATGTAGGACCCTCAAAGGGTTCCTGGGGGATTGCATGTCTACCAGATAGGTGACATCGCTCTTTCTTTCCACCACCTCAAAAGGCCCAGTCCACTTATCTTGGAGAGCCCTAGGCTCCACTGGTGCCATGACCCACACGTTTTGTCCAGGCTGAAACTCAACCAGAGTGGCATTCTGGTCGTACCACCGTTTCATATCCTCCTGGCTTGCTTCCAGGTTCTCCTGAGCGAGACTCCTGAAGCGGGCAGTCTGGTTTCTTAGTGCCAGCATGTAGCTAAATACATCCTGGGGTGGTTTTCTAGGAGCTTTCTTCAAAGCCTCCTCCACCACCAGACTGAGCGGTCCCCTCACAGGGTGGCCAAAGATGAACTCAAATGGGCTAAAGCCAAGTCCCTTTTGAGGCACCTCCCTGTAAGCGAACAGAAGGCATGGCAAGAGGACGTCCCACTTACGCCTCAAGGGCTCTGACAGGCCCTGAATCATGCCTTTCAAGGTGCGGTTGAATCTCTCAACCAGACCATTACTTTGGGGGTGGTAAGGTGTGGTTAACTTGTACGTTACCCCACACACCTTCCACAGAGACTTCATATAAGTGGATATGAAGTTTGTACCTCTGTCAGATACCACTTCCTTGGGGAACCCCATGTGGGTAAAAACTCCCATCAAGGCACGTCCTACCACGGGGGCAGTGACCGTCCTTAGAGGAATGGCTTCTGGGTACCATGTGGCATGGTCCACCAAGACCAGGATGAACCTGTTGCCCATTGCTGTCTTGGGATCCAGAGGCCCCACAATCTCAATTCCTACCCTTTCAAAGGGAGTACTGACTACAGGTAAAGGTTGGAGGGGAGCTTTGCATTTCCCCCCACTCTTGCCACTTGCCTGACAGGTCTGACAAGACCTACAATGAGCAGCTGACTGCTTGTGCATCAAGGGCCAGTAAAAGTGGGAGACAAGCCTCTTATAGGTCTTGTCCTGCCCTAGATGTCCTGCCAAAGGCACATCATGAGCCAAACCCAGTAGGAAGGCCCTGAAGCACTGGGGTACCACCAGCATACGAGCTGACCCAGGCTCGGGAACCTTAGGCTCACTATACAGGAGGCCATCCTTCCAATAAATCAGGTGAGTACCTGGCTCCTCGCCAGCCGCCTGGGCTGCAGCCTGCTGCCGCAGCCCCTGATGAGTAGGGCACTCCTGCTGCGCTGTGCAGAATGCTTCCCTGGTGGGTCCCCCTTCTTGCTGCCACTGTGACAGCTCAGGGACCTCCCCCAGTTCAGCCACCTGCTCCCCTGTAGGTTCCGGGGCGTCACCCTCAGGCTCCGCCTCCTCGCGAACCGTGGGAACCTCGAGGGCCGGTTTCCCGCGCCCCCTGCCCTTCCTCTTCTTGGCAGTCCCCTGGGCCACTGTTTCAGGCTCCAGGGGCTCTTGACTACCCTGATTGGCTGCCATAGACCGGGTGGATACGCATACCCACCCAGGCAGACCCAACGTCTCCATGTGAGACCTGTGTTCCAACTCCTTCCAAGGGGAATCCTCCAGGTCGTTACCTAGCAAACAATCAACAGGCATGGTTGGACTCACAGCTACTTTCCAGAAACCTGAGACCCCCCCCCATTCAAAGGGAGCCTGCGCCACTCTGCAGAGGCGCTCAGAGTTGTCTACCGCAACTACTTGGTGAAGCACACGGGGATCAATCTGCTCTTCAGGCACCAGGTGACCCATCGCTGTAGTCACACTGGCTCCTGTGTCTCTCAGAGCCTCCACCCTCTGTCCATTGATGGTCACCCATTGCCTGTACTTCTTAGTGTTATCAGGCACTAGGTTTCTCTGGACCATCTCACTGTCCCCTAGTGAGACAAGAGTCATTTCTGCTGGTTCCCACCCACCTGAAACCAACTCCTCCCCAAGCGCTACACTGGCCAAACCCTGGGACGGTGCACCAGTGGGTGCCGGTGTACTTTTGGGGCATTTGGGGTCCCCCCTTACATGACCCACCTGGTCACATGCATAACACTTACGTGAGGGACCACCTGCCACTGGCTTCCCTTTGGACATCCATGGCTTCTTTTCACTGGGGGTTTGGGAATCCTTACCCTGGGAATCAGTTTGGGGTCCTTTAGAGAACTCCCCCTGTTTGCCCTTACCCCCCCTTTCTTCTGACAGGGACCCTGCCCATCCCTGGCGTGGTCTCCCCCATACCTCTTTTGGACCCTGGTGCTCTCCCAGCGGTCTGCTTCCTATGCAAGCTTCCTGGGGTCAGTCAGCTTGCTGTCAATGAGGTGCTGGCGCAGCTCTGGAAAACATGAACTGTACAAGTGCTCCCAAGCAATTAAATTGTAAAGCCCCTCATACGTGTTTACCTTACTGCCCTTCACCCAACCATCCAGTGACCTGCAAAAAGAATCAACACATTCCAACCATGTTTGGGATTCCTTTCTCTTGTAGGATCTAAACTTGTTCTTGTACTGCTCAGGGGTGAGACCATACCTGGTGACTAAGGCCTCCTTTATGACAGGGTAGGTGAGATCCTGAGCATCCCCTAAGGCTGTCAGTGTGTCCCTCCCCTCTGCCTCAAAATGCTTCCACAGGGCTGCCCCCCAATGAGCTTCAGGGACCAGGTTCATGTGGAGAGCTGACTCATAACCCTTGAACCACAAGTAGATATCATCCTCCCTCTTATAATCCCTCACAAGGTCTTTGGGATGTGTACCCTTCTTTCAGGCTGCACTGTAGGATTGCTGCCACCATCCCTACTGGACTGACTCCTCTGATCTATCTCTTTTAAACTGACCTCATGAGCCATTGCTAACTTCCTTTCCTCAATGGCCAGCCTTCTCTGTACCATCTCTAGACTGAGCTTTTTCAGCTCCAATTGGTACTCCCTCTCTGCCTGTCTGTCCTGTAAGTCTTCAGGTGTCAGACCCTTGGAGGACACACTGCTACTTGCCCTGGAGACTCTCTCCCTGGGAATAACAGGTCCCCCCACTATACCATTATGTACTGATTGCCCTCCGTCCTCATCCACATCCTCCTCTTCATCCTCAGTGTGCCCTCCAGTGCTTCTGGTTGTCACCAAGGCCCTCAGCGCCTTTTTCAGCTCATCCTTCTTGGAAGAGCTCTTAATGGGACAACCAAAAGTTTTACAAAACTGCTTTAGCTGAGCCTTGTTATAACTATCCAATTGCTTCAGGTCAAAACCAGCTTCAACTGATGCATCTCCAAGTAGAGACATGATGAAAGGTAAAAAGAGTGCAAAGTTCCAAATGCAGAAACAAGTTCCCAAATGAAGTTCCAGAAAAGTCAATCACAGGATCAGCGAAAAAAGAAACTGAATGCAGAGCAAAAACAGTCCAAATGGAAAAAAAAAAAAAATCACAAGACTAGTAGTATGTGGTCACGTAGTGGTCTGAACTCAAACAGTAGTGTACACTTAATTAATGTATGTCAAGTACAAATACAAGTCCAAATCCCAACCGCTGATCACCAATGTTAGAAATGGGGTCTTTGGTTGACAGTCAGGTTACCCCCTGTTCAAGCAAGGACCCTCACTCTAGTCAGGGTAAAAGAGAATCACCCTCAGCTAACCCCTGCTTACCCCCTTGGTAGCTTGGCAGAGCAGTAGGCTTAACTTCAGAGCGCCAGGTGTAAAGTATTTGTACCAACACACACAGCAACTTAATGCAAACACTACAAAATGACACAACACCAGTTTAGGAAAATAGGACATATTTATCTAAACAAAACAAGACCAAAACGACAAAAATCCGACATACACAAGTCAAGTTATGAATTTTTAAAGATTAAACTCAATAATAGCGCTTAGAAACAAAAATGCTTCGATGAGATGTTAACACGGCGTCGTGACGGAGTCGTTCCCAACAAGCCGACACCAGCGGCGCCGGACACGAAGTTGTGTATACCCCCAAGTACAGTACCTTTGGTGAAGAGTTAAAACAAGCCGATGCGCGAAGTCGGGGATCGCGGCATCTGTGCGAAACGTTGAATCCATGCACTTCGAGCGGCGTCTGTCACGACGTGGTGCGGTGACTTCCACGGAGTCGCGGACTTCAGCGGGGCTGCTGCGGTGTCAGGCCTGCAAAGAGCGTCGCGTTCCAGCGAAGGTCACGGCGTCGGCTGCAGGCAGCGTCGCCGGATTCAGCAGCGGCGTCGGTCCAAAGTCGTCCGAAGTCGATTTCCATGGATTTCCACCAGCTTTCCTTTCAAGGGCCCAGGGACTGGATAGGGCACCACTTGTCAGAGCAGGAGTCTCCCCAGAGACTCCAGGTGCTGGCAGAGAGAAGTCTTTGCTGTCCCTGAGACTTCAAACAACAGGAGGCAAGCTCGAACTCAAGCCCTTGGAGATTTCTTCACAAGATGGAAGGCACACAAAGTCCAGTCTTTGCCCTCTTACTCTGGCAGAAGCAGCACTGCAGGAAAGCTCCACAAAGCACAGTCACAGGCAGGGCAGCTCTTCTCCAGGCAGAGGTTCCTCTTGGTTCCAGAAGTGTTTCTGAAGTCTGTAGATTTGGGTGCCCTTCTTATACCCATTTTAGTCTTTGAAGTCACCTTTCTTCAAAGGGGACTCACACCTACTTGTGAAATACAGCCTTGCCCAGGCAAGGCCTCAGACACACACCAGGGGGTTGGAGTCTGCATTGTCAGAGGCAGGCACAGTCCTTTCAGATGAGAGTGACCACTCCACCCCTCCCTCCTAGCAGAGATAGCTAATCAAAAAAATGCAGGTTACACCCCAGCTCCCTTTGTGTCACTGTCTAGTGCGAGGTGAAAAACAACACAACTGTCAAACTGACCCAGACAGGGAATCCAGAAACAAGGCAGAGTCACAGAATGGTTTAAGCAAGAAAATGCTCACTTTCTAAAAGTGGCATTTCCAAACGCACAATCTTAAAATCAACTTTTCTAAAAGATGTATTTTTAAATTGTGAGTTCAGGAACTCCACATGTCCATCTACTCTCTAGGGGAATCTACACTTTAATCATATTTTAAAGGTAGCCCCCATATTATCCTATGAGAGAGACAGGCCTTGCAACAGTGAAAAATGAAATTGGCAGTATTTCACTGTCAGGACATACAAACCACATTACTATGGGGGTCATTCTGACCCTGGCGGTAGACTACCGCCAGGGCCAACGACCGCGGATGCACCGCCAACAGGTTGGTGGTGCATCCATGGGCATTCTCACCACGGCGGTACAGCCGCGGTCAGAAATGGAAAACCGGCGGTGTCCCGCCGGTTTCCCGCTGCCCTGGGGAATCCTCCATGGCGGCGCTGCAGGCAGCGCCGCCATGGGGATTCCGACCCCCTTACCGCCAGCCTGGCTATGGCGGTTTTGACCGCCAGAACCTGGCTGGGGGTAACGGGTGTCGTGGGGCCCCTGGGGGCCCCTGCAGTGCCCATGCCACCGGCATGGGCACTGCAGGGGCCCCCTAACAGGGCCCCACCAAGATTTTCAGTGTCTGCCAAGCAGACACTGAAAATCGCGACGGGTGCAACTGCACCCGTCGCACCCCTTCCACTCCACCGGCTCCATTCGGAGCCGGCATCCTCATGGAAGGGGGTTTCCAAGGGGGTCTCTCAGAGCATCCACCCTCTGTCCATTGATGGTCACCCATTGCCTGTACTTCTTAGTGTTATCAGGCACTAGGTTTCTCTGGACCATCTCACTGTCCCCTAGTGAGACAAGAGTCATTTCTGCTGGTTCCCACCCACCTGAAACCAACTCCTCCCCAAGCGCTACACTGGCCAAACCCTGGGACGGTGCACCAGTGGGTGCCGGTGTACTTTTGGGGCATTTGGGGTCCCCCCTTACATGACCCACCTGGTCACATGCATAACACTTACGTGAGGGACCACCTGCCACTGGCTTCCCTTTGGACATCCATGGCTTCTTTTCACTGGGGGTTTGGGAATCCTTACCCTGGGAATCAGTTTGGGGTCCTTTAGAGAACTCCCCCTGTTTGCCCTTACCCCCCTTTCTTCTGACAGGGACCCTGCCCATCCCTGGCGTGGTCTCCCCCATACCTCTTTTGGACCCTGGTGCTCTCCCAGCGGTCTGCTTCCTATGCAAGCTTCCTGGGGTCAGTCAGCTTGCTGTCAATGAGGTGCTGGCGCAGCTCTGGAAAACATGAACTGTACAAGTGCTCCCAAGCAATTAAATTGTAAAGCCCCTCATACGTGTTTACCTTACTGCCCTTCACCCAACCATCCAGTGACCTGCAAAAAGAATCAACACATTCCAACCATGTTTGGGATTCCTTTTTCTTGTAGGATCTAAACTTGTTCTTGTACTGCTCAGGGGTGAGACCATACCTGGTGACTAAGGCCTCCTTTATGACAGGGTAGGTGAGATCCTGAGCATCCCCTAAGGCTGTCAGTGTGTCCCTCCCCTCTGCCTCAAAATGCTTCCACAGGGCTGCCCCCCAATGAGCTTCAGGGACCAGGTTCATGTGGAGAGCTGACTCATAACCCTTGAACCACAAGTAGATATCATCCTCCCTCTTATAATCCCTCACAAGGTCTTTTGGGATGTGTACCCTTCTTTCAGGCTGCACTGTAGGATTGCTGCCACCATCCCTACTGGACTGACTCCTCTGATCTATCTCTTTTAAACTGAGCTCATGAGCCATTGCTAACTTCCTTTCCTCAATGGCCAGCCTTCTCTGTTCCATCTCTAGACTGAGCTTTTTCAGCTCCAATTGGTACTCCCTCTCTGCCTGTCTGTCCTGTAAGTCTTCAGGTGTCAGACCCTTGGAGGACACACTGCTACTTGCCCTGGAGACTCTCTCCCTGGGAATAACAGGTCCCCCCACTATACCATTATGTACTGATTGCCCTCCGTCCTCATCCTCATCCTCCTCCTCATCCTCAGTGTGCCCTCCAGTGCTTCTGGTTGTCACCAAGGCCCTCAGCGCCTTTTTCAGCTCATCCTTCTTGGAAGAGCTCTTAATGGGACAACCAAAAGTTTTACAAAACTGCTTTAGCTGAGCCTTGTTATAACTATCCAATTGCTTCAGGTCAAAACCAGCTTCAACTGATGCATCTCCAAGTAGAGACATGATCAAAGGTAAAAAGAGTGCAAAGTTCCAAATGCAGAAACAAGTTCCCAAATGAAGTTCCAGAAAAGTCAATCACAGGATCAGCGAAAAAAGAAACTGAATGCAGAGCAAAAACAGTCCAAATAGAAAAAAAAAAAAATCACAAGACTAGTAGTATGTGGTCACGTAGTGGTCTGAACTCAAACAGTAGTGTACACTTAATTACTGTATGTCAAGTACAAATACAAGTCCAAATCCCAACCGCTGATCACCAATGTTAGAAATGGGGTCTTTGGTTGACAGTCAGGTTACCCCCTGTTCAAGCAAGGACCCTCACTCTAGTCAGGGTAAAAGAGAATCACCCTCAGCTAACCCCTGCTTACCCCCTTGGTAGCTTGGCAGAGCAGTAGGCTTAACTTCAGAGCGCCAGGTGTAAAGTATTTGTACCAACACACACAGCAACTTAATGCAAACACTACAAAATGACACAACACCAGTTTAGGAAAATAGGACATATTTATCTAAACAAAACAAGACCAAAACGACAAAACTCCGACATACACAAGTCAAGTTATGAATTTTTAAAGATTAAACTCAATAATAGCGCTTAGAAACAAAAATGCTTCGATGAGATGTTAACACGGCGTCGTGACGGAGTCGTTCCCAACAAGCCGACACCAGCGGCGCCGGACACGAAGTCGTGTATACCCCCAAGTACAGTACCTTTGGTGAAGAGTTAAAACAAGCCGATGCGCCAAGTCGGGGATCGCGGCATCTGTGCGAAACGTTGAATCCATGCACTTCGAGCGGCGTCTGTCACGACGTGGTGCGGTGACTTCCACGGAGTCGCGGACTTCAGCGGGGCTGCTGCGGTGTCGGGCCTGCAAAGAGCGTCGCGTTCCAGCGAAGGTCACGGCGTCGGCTGCAGGCAGCGTCGCCGGATTCAGCAGCGGCGTCGGTCCAAAGTCGTCCGAAGTCGATTTCCATGGATTTCCACCAGCTTTCCTTTCAAGGGCCCAGGGACTGGATAGGGCACCACTGGTCAGAGCAGGAGTCTCCCCAGAGACTCCAGGTGCTGGCAGAGAGAAGTCTTTGCTGTCCCTGAGACTTCAAACAACAGGAGGCAAGCTCGAATTCAAGCCCTTGGAAATTTCTTCACAAGATGGAAGGCACACAAAGTCCAGTCTTTGCCCTCTTACTCTGGCAGAAGCAGCACTGCAGGAAAGCTCCACAAAGCACAGTCACAGGCAGGGAAGCTCTTCTCCAGGCAGAGGTTCCTCTTGGTTCCAGAAGTGTTTCTGAAGTCTGTAGATTTGGGTGCCCTTCTTATACCCATTTTAGTCTTTGAAGTCACCTTTCTTCAAAGGGGACTCACACCTACTTGTGAAATACAGCCTTGCCCAGGCAAGGCCTCAGACACACACCAGGGGGTTGGAGTCTGCATTGTCAGAGGCAGGCACAGTCCTTTCAGATGAGAGTGACCACTCCACCCCTCCCTCCTAGCAGAGATAGCTAATCAAAAAAATGCAGGTTACACCCCAGCTCCCTTTGTGTCACTGTCTAGTGCGAGGTGAAAAACAACACAACTGTCAAACTGACCCAGACAGGGAATCCAGAAACAAGGCAGAGTCACAGAATGGTTTTAACAAGAAAATGCTCACTTTCTAAAAGTGGCATTTCCAAACGCACAATCTTAAAATCAACTTTACTAAAAGATGTATTTTTAAATTGTGAGTTCAGGAACTCCACATGTCCATCTACTCTCTAGGGGAATCTACACTTTAATCATATTTTAAAGGTAGCCCCCATATTATCCTATGAGAGAGACAGGCCTTGCAACAGTGAAAAATGAAATTGGCAGTATTTCACTGTCAGGACATACAAACCACATTACTATGGTGGTCATTCTGACCCTGGCGGTAGACTACCGCCAGGGCCAACGACCGCGGATGCACCGCCAACAGGTTGGCGGTGCATCCATGGGCATTCTGACCGCGGCGGTACAGCCGCGGTCAGAAATGGAAAACCGGCGGTGTCCTGCCGGTTTCCCGCTGCCCTGGGGAATCCTCCATGGCGGCGCTGCAGGCAGCGCCGCCATGGGGATTCCGACCCCCTTACCGCCAGCCTGGCTCTGGCGGTTTTGACCGCCAGAACCTGGCTGGGGATAACGGGTGTCGCAGGGCCCCTGGGGGCCCCTGCAGTGCCCATGCCACTGGCATGGGCACTGCAGGGGCCCCCTAACAGGGCCCCACCAAGATTTTCAGTGTCTGCCAAGCAGACACTGAAAATCACGACGGGTGCAACTGCACCCGTCGCACCCCTTCCACTCCACCGGCTCCATTCGGAGCCGGCATCCTCATGGAAGGGGGTTTCCCGCTGGGCTGGCGGGCGGCCTTCTGGCGGTCGCCCGCCAGCCCAGCGGGAAACTCAGAATATCCGCGCCGGTCTTTTGACCGCGCAGCGGTATTCTGGCGGTTCCCGCTTGGCGGGCAGCAAGCTCAGAATGACCCCCTATATGTCCTACCTTATCCATACACTGAACCCTGCCCTTGGGGCTACCTAGGGCCTACCTTAGGGGTGCCTTACATGTAAGAAAAGGGAAGGTTTAGGCCTGGCAAGTGGGTACACTTGCCAAGTCGAATTTACAGTGTAAAAATACACTCACAGACACTGCAGTGGCAGGTCTGAGACATGATTACAGGGTTACTTGTGTGGGTGGCACAACCAGTGCTGCAGGCCCACTAGTAACATTTGATTTACAGGCCCTTGGCACCTTTAGTCCACTTTACTAGGGACTTAACAGTAAAACAAATATGCCAATCATGGAGAACCAATTACGTACACATTTTAAACAGGAGCACTTGCACTTTAGCACTGGTTAGCAGTGGTAAAGTGCCCAGAGTAATAAAAACAGTAAAATCAGAGTCCAGCACACATCAACAACCTGGGGAACAGAGGCAAAAAGTTAAGGGAGACCACAACAAGGATGAAAAAGTCTAACAGTCACTCAGCTGTATTGAGCACATTTAAGGTGGTCATACAATTGTGTTGGTGCATGCTGGAAGTCATAGTGATTTCATTTGGCAGTTGTTAACATCCCATGAAGGTGAGGGGAATTATGTGTATAGGTGGGAGGTGCTGTGGGTAATTAAGTGCTTTTGAGAGCATTTGGGTGATGAGGAGGCATGCTGGACAATACAGTGGTATGACATTACTGTTGTAGGGACTTACCAGACTCCAGTCCCCCAGGTATTCCAGTCAGGCCCTCCAGCTGCAGTAAGTACAAGACCGTCTCCTCCCAAGATGTGAATTGTGGGGGAGTAGGTGCGGGCGCACCATCAGTCTTGTGCACAGCGATCTGGTGGCATGATGCCATGGAACACGCCTTCCCCAGTAGGTCATTCTACCTCTTCCTGGTGTCCTCCCTTGTGTGTGGATTTCTGCCTACTGAGTTAACCCTGTCGACTATCCTTTGCCACAACTTTATTTTCCTGGCAATCGATGTTTGTTGGGCCTGTGCTCTAAACAGTTGTGGCTCTACCCTGACTATTTCACCCACCATGACTCTCAACTCCTCATCAGTGAAATGGGGGTGTTTTTGTGGGGACATGGTAGTGGTGGTAAAGACAGTGAGGAACTGATTAAAAAGATTAATTTTGTTTGTGAAGATGTGTGGGTGCTGTGATATGAGCAGGTGACAGTTGATGTGTATTCTTTGGTTTTGTTATTTATGTGTTGTGTATGTTGTGCAAGTGTGGGAAGTATGTCGAATGTGATGTGTAGGGGTGCCTATTTTTTGTTTTGCTGTATCTTTACATTTTGGCTTGTCACTGGCTGTGTGTGGCATTCTGGCTGCAAAGGATTGTTGTGTGTGTAGCGGTGTGTTGTATAATGCAGTGAGTAGGCATGTCAGGTGTGTGGATGTGCGTCAGGTGTTGGGTATTCAAACTATCCAATGCGGTGTCGTTTTCTGCCTGAAGGAGAGTTATGAGCGCAGCGGTTTGCACCATCTATGGTTTACCACCATGGACGAACCACTGTGCTGGTCTGTGGCTTGTAATCTGGTGGGTGTATTCTTGTAGGGCTGGCAGTGCTGATGGTGGATGGTGTCCTGGCGGTCTCAGATTTTTGGCTTTTTTTTGGCAGTCTTCACTGTGTGAGTCTCAATACGGCAGTCGAATGACTGCCAATATGGAGGTCTTTTGGAGGCTGCCACCGCAGTGGTCCTCTGAAAAGACCGACAAAGTCATAATGAAGCCCAAAGTGTGTAAAGCATTCAAATATCACAAAACTGTAATAAAATAAAAAACAGGAAACAGTTTAAAAATCCAAAACCAATTTATAAAAATAGGAAATATCTGTATCTTAAATTTGACACAAACATGAATAAAATCAGATAAGGGGAACTGGAGATATGAATTTTTAGAAAAGTTATGTTTTTTTAGCGCATACAAACTAAAAGCACCACTCGAGATAGCTGGTCGCATCTCAGCCAGGGCACAGTCAAAGTTTAATGCTGACTGCAATAGAGCCTTGCATGGCTATAGCAAGCAGAAGGCCTCAGTCAAAAGTTTACCTTTGGACTTAGTCTTTTTCTTGAAGATTTTTCGCACTGGGACCCAGTCACCAATCCTATCTGACCTCCCTGGAGCACGTGTCTCAGGAGACCTCGGTGAAGAATTTTACCTTCAGACTTAGTCGATTTTTCAAGATGGAAATCTTCTTCCGGGCCGAAGTTGAATCTGGATCTGACGTTCCTGGAGACCTCCTCGGATACCCTATGCGGGAAGGTCCAATCAACTTTTTACATTCAGACTTTGTTACTTTTTTGGAGCTTTTTACTCCAGATGCAGTCAACCCTGTACAGTAAGCTGATTTCAAGGCGAGGTCGTCAGGTTGCCTTTCACGGAGCCCCAAGTGAAATCCTGGAAGTCTGGGGCTCTGGAGCTTTTTGGCAGGATGAACCTGCAAGGCAGGCCAGTTCCAATCTTCTCCAAACTTCTAGATAATCTTTCAGAAGGATCTTGAAGATCCTTTTGTAGTCCATAGCTCACCCCAAGGTTTCAAGAGCTCTGAGTTGCTCCTTGAGGCTTAGGAATCCAACTCCCATGGAGCACCTGGCTCAAGCTCCAAAATGAGAACTGGACAGTGGTCAGATGGTCTGTTTTTTCAGGATGTGTTGCAGGGGACTATGCTTGGCTATTTAGCATGTGTAGCAAACAGGGAGTCCCTTCATGAACCAGTTGAAGACAGGCAAAGCAGTAGTCAAGCCCAAGTGTGCAGCTGGTGCAGTCCTTCAGAGTGCAGTGTCGAGGTGCAGGTCAGGGGTCCAGCAGGACAGTCCTTGTTCTTGAGACGTTCCTTGTAGGGATCTAATATGTGAGTGCAGCTCTGTCATATTTATACTTGTTCCTAGGGTGGAAAGCAGGGGAGGCAACTGTCTAATCACAGGCAGGCCACCACCCTCTTGGATGACCACTTCCTGGGAAATGTGGCAAAAATCAATCCCAGGGAGCTACATTCTTTAAAAATCCAAATTGGCAGAAATTCAATTTTGGAGGTTAGGTCTGGCTGAGTCCACCCACTGGTGTGGCTAAAATTATTTAAAACACCCCTTTCCTGCCCTCTCCCAATCTAATCAAGGGGACATCTGGTTGTCTACATTTGCAGGGAGTGGTGGGGGGTCTTGAGCTGCTCCCAATGTCCTTCCCTCCCTTGAAGACCAGTTTGGCTGCTCTCCTCCCATCCTGTATCACCATCTGCTGAGGCAGATCTCCTCTCCCAGGTACATCCTTCAACCTCCAGGTTGCTGCTTGCCTTCTTCATGTACTCAGCCATGCATACTTGCAGACTCAACACATAATCAAGCACATTCTGCTTGGACTCTTTGAGAGGCTTCTCCCAGGACTGTCTCACCAAACATGATGGGCCTCTTACAGGGAGCCCAAACAGTAACTCAAAGAGGTAGTTTCCAACTCCCTTTTATGGTTCCTCCCTTTATGGAAATAGTAGGCATGGGAGGAGACCATCCTATCATCTCCTGAGGTTGTCAGACAAACCCATTATCATGCTCTTCAGGGTCTTGTTAAACCTTTCTACCAGACCATTGGTCTAGAGATGATAGCGGGTGGTGAACTTATAGGTAACACCACACTCATCAACATTGCTTTCAGATGGGCAGACATAGGCCCTCATTACAACATTGGCGGTAAAAGCCTCTTACCGCCGTGCAGAAGACCACCAACACACCGCCGCGGCCGTGCAATTCCACTGCAGCTATTATGACCCACAGCACGGAATCCACCAAAATTCAGATACCCACACAAGTCCGCCACACCAAAGGTCAGTGATAAACTGGTGAAAAGAAATGCTCCACCGTCACGCCAACAGAAATACGCCCACCCTATCACGACACACGAATCCATGCGGCGGTCTTTCAACCGCAGTTTTCCATTTACAAAACACTGCCACATTGGACAATTCGAAACACACACACCTGATACAAATACACACACCACTCCCACACACATAATACAATATAAAACACACACCCACATCACCCACAAACCCCTATGACCACGATTACCGAGAGAAGGCCAGAGAGGGACACCACAAACAACTACCAAGCATCCACAGGCACACAATACCATCACCCACATAACTTCCACGCACCTCACTCAAAACACCACTAAATATCACCCCACTTATCACTATACACACCACCCCACACATCTCCCACACCACCACATGGCACGGCAAAGACACCCCAGGTTCTCGGAGGAGGAGCTCAGGGTCATGGTGGAGGAAATCGTCCGGGTAGAGCCACAGCTATTCGGATCACAGGTGCAGCACACCTCCATAGCTAGGAAGATGGAGCTATGGCAAAGAATAGTGGACAGGGTTAACGCAGTGGGACAGCACCCACGAAATCGGAATGACATCAGGAAGAGGTGGAACGACCTACGGTGGAAGGTGCGTTCCGTGGTCTCAAGACACCACCTTGCGGTTCAGCGGACTGGCGGCGGATCCCCACCTCCTCCCCCACAACTAACAAAATGGGAGGACCAGGTCTTGGCAATTCTGCATCCTGAGGGCCTCGCAGGAGTAGATGGAGAAATGGACTCTGGTAAGGCAAATCTTTACTATTACATTCCCCACCCTACCTGCATGCCATCACATACCCCCACCCTCACCCTCAACCCCATCATTCCAACTCCTCGCAAATGTCCCACTATCACAACACACACATCCTAACACCAATCCCTGCATGCAACAACAAAGCAACAACAACAAACCATGAACACCCATCACCAAAGCATGGCCACTGCACATACCCATACACCCCCCTAAACCACCATCACACAAGGTCCCACACAGGAAAGCAAGCACTGGGGTATACGGTCACCCACCTATTGCACACCATGGCACACAGATGTAATAAACATCCTTTTATACCCCTGCAGGACCCCTACCCAACGTCACTGGACAGGAGGGTCCACACATGTCCACACCTCCAACAGAAGAGGCCCACAGTGATGAGAGCAGCTCTGTCCAACTGGATCTAGATGACCAGCCCGGCCCATCGTGGGCCTCGGGACAGTCAGTTCCCCTCACACTGTCGCAGACCACTACAGACCTTCCCCCCTCTGGAAACACCAGCACAGCACCCACCCAGCAGGCCCATACCTCTATCCCCAGGACACGTCAAGCAGCAGTGTGTCCACCAGCACAGGGAACCCAGGCTAACCCACCACCCCAACAAGGGGTGCTGAAGGAAGTACTCAACACCAGGAGGGACACTGTGTCACAACAAGGGGCCCCTGACACTAGCCTGGATGATGAACTGCCCACCACCTCCGCTGGCGCTAGTGGACAGGACACCCCACCACAGGACTACCACACCAGCACCCCACTCCCTGCAGAGGGAGAACCGCCCCGCAAACGGTCCCTGAGATACAGGACTAAGACAGAGAACGATGCCAAGACCCCCAGCAAGAAATGAGACCACCCTGAATGTCATCCTTCTGTCTCACTTTGTCACCCTGTCCATCCTCAAACTGCCCCAGCTCCACTTCCAATGCTCATTTGGGCAATGCACCTGTGAGACTAATAGACTGGACTCTGCCAAGGACATTCCTCCACCATCACCCCTCACCATTTTACATCCACCTCCAATATTGAGCACTTAAATAAACACCCTTGAAGCACAAAACAATCTGGAGTCAGTCTGTGATTTCGAAATAGCGTATTAGCAATTACAGTGACAAAATGATCTTACAATTGTAATGTCAACATACCTATGTCACACAGCTCTAGTCCATGAGGAAACACAGCAGATGTCACACTGTGGGACACACATCTGTGAAATCGTAAGGGAAAGTGACAACTCAGTGACCATACACTGGGTGAAAACGACAGATTGTAGAGAGGTAGTAGTGATAAAGTATATGTAGTAGGCATGTCTGTATTCTTACCTGTGTCTCACTGGAAATATTGCAGGATCACCGAGTTCCTGTTGTCCATGTCCTCTTCTTCTGCTTCCTCGTCTTCACTGTCCACAGGCTCCACAGCTGCAACAACACCGCCATCTGGACCATCCTCCTGCAGAAAAAGCACCTGTCGTCACAAAGCTAAGTTGTGAAGCATACAGCAGGCCACGATGATCTGGCACACCTTCTTTGGTGAGTAGAATAGGGATCCACCTGTCATATGGAGGCACTTGAACCTGGCCTTTAGGAGGCCAAAGGTCCGCTCAATTATCCGTTGAGTTCGCCCATGGGCCTCATTGTAGCGTTCCTCTGCCCTTGTCCTGGGATTCCTCACTGGGGTCAGTAGCCATGACAGGTTGGGGTAACCAGAGTCACCTGCAAATGGCGAGGGACAACTGTTAGACACACACTAACCTGTAGGGATATCCCCAGACCCAGACAACCATTCCCACTGACTTGCTTCCAGGTGCTCACCTAATAGCCAGACACAGTGCCTCTGGAGTTGACCCATCACATAAGGGATGCTGCTATTCCGCAGAATGTAGGCGTCATGCACTCAGCCAGGGAACTTGGCATCAACATGGGAGATGTACTGGTCTGCCAAACACACCATCTGCACATTCATGGAATGATAACTCTTCCGATTTCTGTACACCTGTTCACTCCTGCGGGGGGGTACCAAAGCCACATGGGTCCCATCAATGGCACCTATGATGTTGGGGATATGTCCCAGGGCATAGAAATCACCTTTCACTGTAGGCAAATCCTCCACCTGAGGGAAAACGATGTAGCTCTGCATGTGTTTCAGCGGGGCAGACAACACTTTGGACAACACGTTGGAAAACATAGGCTGGGACATCTCTGACGCTATGGCCAATGTTATTTGAAATGACCCAATTGCAAGGAAATGGAGTACTGACAGCACCTGCACTTGGGGGGGGAATCCTTTGGGATGGCGGATAGCTGACATCAGGTCTGGCTCAAGCTGGCCACACAGTTCCTGGATTGTGGCACGGTCAAGCCTGTAGGTGATGATCACATGTCTTTCCTCCATTGTCGACAGGTCCACCAGCCGTCTGTACACCGGAGGATGCCGCCATCTCCTCACATGTCCCAGCGGACGGTACCTATGAAGGACATCAGCGAGCACAGAGTCAACCAACTCAGAGGTACGTACCCACAGCTTACACAGAACACTAATCATAATCCAAAAAGTGGCCTGTATGTGTGTTGAGGCTAGGCCTAGGCATGTGTGACACAGTTAAAAATTAAGCCATGTGGGCCCCTGAAATGGCGGCTGCCTGACCTGTAAAGTGGGGCAATGGGATGTGAGGTAACTGCGCTGGCGTTGTACACCATCGCGGTGGCAGTCGAAGACAGCGGCGCAATGCTGCATTCATTAACATTGGACCCTATGGGTCCCAGGAGCCAATGACGATGTACGACGGCGGTGACGATACGCACCGCCGTGGACGTGACCGCCATTTTCTATCTGTTCAATCACTCGATACCTGATCTTCGACAGGCGAGGACCTACACTGCAAGTGCTGCTGTGACCTCGGTCTGGAAGAGACAATGGCTCGAGTGTCTGGGGAAAGGGCCCCTACCTTTACATCGGAGGAGTTTGAGAAACTTGTAGATGGGGTCCTCCCCCAGTACTCGCTACTCTACGGTCCTCCAGACAAACAGGTAAGTACACTGGGAGCATGCTGTATGAGCTATGCCTGTGTGGAGTGGGGTGGATGTATGTTGGGCAAGGAGATTGAGGTGTGCATGAAACGACGATGAGTGCATGTGCCACATGGCAAGGGTAGGGATGGGGGGCCAATGACTGTGACGGTGCATTTGGTAATAACTTTTCTTTTCCCCCTGTACAATTCATGTAGATCAGCGCCCAACAGAAAAAATATATTTGGCGTGCCATCGCCAAGGACGTCCGGACCCTGGGGGTCTACCACAGATGGAGCACCCACTGCCATAAGAGATGGGAGGACATTCGCCGCTGGAGCAAGAAGACGGCGGAGGCCCAGCTGTGGATGGTCTCCCAACGTCAGAGGGGTGCCTGTTGCACCATGACCCCCCTAATGTTCAGGATCCTGGCGGTGGTGTACCCGGAGTTGGATGGGTGCTTGGGGGCATCATACCAGCCACAAGGGGGTGAGTACACTCTCATCCTGCTGATTATGCGTGCAGTGAAGGTGTCTGGGTGGGGGAGGTGGGCTGTGGCTTTCCCTAGGCCAGGGCGAGTTTAGTAGGCAAGGTCCCTCCGTAAGGCAGGCAATGTGGCACGCCACCCCACCTGTTTACAGTGCCAAGTACACCTAGTCATGCTCCTGTGTCATCCATGTGTGCAGATGTCGTCCATAGCCTTGTAGGCCATGTCCAAGGGATTGAAGAGTGGACCCCAAGTGCGCGGCGTAGTGCAGGGGGCTTCTGTGTCTGTCGTGTCCGCCAACGGTAGCGGTAATGCATGCACTCAACATGTCTTTCTTCTCTCGTCCCCCCCCTTTTTGTGGTCTCCCTGTTCTTGTGTGCATTAGCATCATCAGGTGGAGGAGCAATGGCACCCGAGCAGGAGGGAGCTGCATCCCACATGGCCCTGGAGGGTGAGACAACGGACTCGGAGTTCACCAGTGGGATGGAGGGCGAGCTCCACGGCGGGGACAGGAGCTGAGACCAGTGATACTGACTCGTCCTCCGATGGGAGCTCCCTTGTGGTGGAGGCAACATCTGTGCCCCCGCATCTACAGGTACAGCCGCCACCCCCCCTACCAGCACCGCCCTCCCAGTAGCCCCTCAGCCTTTGCCCGTGCCCGCTCACCCAGGAGGGTGGGCATCACCTTCGCCCCAGGCACCTCAGGCCCAGCCCCAGTCACCCCTGCTGCCCTCAGTGAGGAGGCCATTGACCTCCTCAGGTCCCTCACTGTTGGGCAGTCTACCATTTTGAATGCCATCCAGGGTGTAGAAAGGCAGTTGCAACAAACAAATGCATTCCTGGAGGGAATTCATTCTGGTCAGGCAGCCCTTCAGCGAGCTTTTCAGACTCTGGCCTCAGCACTGATGGTAGCCATTGTCCCTGTGTCTAGCCTCCCCCCTCCAACTTCCTCCACCCAGACCCAATCCCCTCTACCTCAGCCTATCCCAAGGACACCTTCAGACCAGCATGCACACACGCCAACACACAAGGGAAGCTCAGGCAAACATAAGCACCATACATCCCACAGGCACTCATGCAAGCATCACACACATGCAGACACACCAACATCCACTGCATCCACTGTGTCCCCCTCCTCCTCATCACCCTCCTCCCTCCCAGTCTAGTCTACACTCACACCTGCATGCACTACATCTACAGCCACTACTGCCATCACCAGCACCCACACCACCACACCCCGCTCATGTGCAGTCACCACCCCCACTGCCATTCACACGTCCCCTGTGTCCTCTCCCAGTGTGTCTGTGATGCCACCTCCCAAGATACACAAACGCAGGCACACACCCATCCAACAGCCATCCACCTCACGACAGCCTACAGTGCATTGCACTTTCACCCAAAGTCACCAAACGAACATCTCCCACAACCACAACCTCTTCCTCCTCTCCCAAACCCCCTCCAGCTACCCGTCCCAGTGTCTCAAAAAAACTTTTCCTGTCCAACCTTGACCGCTTTCCCACACCTCGTCCACCCCGTCCGTCTCCTAGGGCCCGACTCTCCAGGTCCCAACCTAGCAGCTCAGCCACAACATCTCCGGGACCATTGGTGCCTGTAGTCACCGGAATCGGGAGTGCACCGGCCACCAGGGCAGCCAGTGTGGCACGGAGCCACAGCACGGACAGTCCCCCACCTGTGAAGCATCAAAAGTTGGCCAGTGCCCGGCGGGACAGGGGGAAGACTCCAGCCACCAAAGCCGCTCCCAGGGGTCCAGGTAGGAGTGTGAAGTCAGCTGCGACACCTTCCAAGGTGGGGAAGGGGCACAAGAAACCCGGCAAGTCTGGGAAGAGCAGCATACTCTGTTTTGTGCCATCATCATGTGTCAATTGGTACTTCGTGCCTTGTGTTATGTTGAGGCCTCTATTTTGCCATACTTACCTTTGCTAATCTGAGGCTATTAAGACAGATTTTACAATGAATCAACTCCTTTCAGCCTGACTTTCATAGTGTAGCAGGTGTTCCATTTGATATCAATATTTTGGTGGAATGAGATATGCTGTCAGTCATTTTGCTGGACTCTAGGTGCATGTGTCCATCATGGTTACATAAGAAGTTGGTCATGTCAGTGTTACTTCAGCCCTAAGATGATAGGTTACACATGTCTGGACAGATGGTAGTGATGCAGGTTTTGTGATGTAGTCATGTAGAGGTTTCTACTCAGCATGAATAGTAGAATTGTATGTGGCCTTTATGCACATGATTAGTGTCCATTGTATTGGAGGTGTTGGTATGCTCCCTGTGGTTGTCTGCGGGTGCATCATATGTGTCCCTGTTGCTGGACATGAATTTGTTGTCTATGTGTCCGTGAGTTAGAAAAGTGGGTCCAGTAACTCTGCCTACCCATTTTTTAAAGACTTTTGATAGATGTTTTAATGACATGCTATGTAATTTTATTAGTCTCACTATTTGGGTATGCCATATGTCGTGATTTCATCTGAGGTATTTGACACTGTGAATGTTATGGACAGAGTCAAATGTTAGGTATGTGATGGCAAACCAACATGCATTGTTGTAGTTAAAGTGAGATGAGTTTACTTTCATGAAACATGAGTACTGGTGATTGACTGGGCAAGTGTGGATTAGGGTTCGACATGACATTATGATATCAGTTAAGAGTATTTGCTAAGGATGATTTGGTGATCTGTATAGGGAGAGACTTTTGATGTTGCCCATTCATCTTGTGCATGAATAGTTTGTGTTGCAGCTGAATTGATGGGATAGTGATGTAGTGGTCAGATGGTTGGCTTATGTTGTGGGCGAGACTTTTATCATATAGGATGGTTGAAAGTATGTAATTATGACATGATATAGGCTCTAAATGGTACTTAACTGGGGCTTTCTAAGACATGGGTGTGATGTTACTGTTGTGTATGATGCAGTGTTTGTGTATGTTAAGAATGTGAAGACCCTCTCTCTCTCTCGCTCTGTTTCTCTGCATCAGCAGGCATAGGAGACAGGGCACAGCCAAGTGGGGAAGCTGCTGGCCACGGGCCCTGAGTGCTGATACCACCAACACGGAGGGACCCAGTGGCCTGGAGGGTGAAGGGAGCGCCACGGGGGAGACAGGATACAGTTCGTCATCTTCAGAATCCTCCTACAGTGGACACTCCCTGGCGGTGCGGACCCATCTCAGTCTACCCCAGCACCATCTCAGTCCCCCACCCACCTTACTACTACTGCTATCCCTGTAGCTCCACACCCAGTTGGCCGTGCCGGCTCACCCAAGAGGAAGAGTGTCTCCTTTGCTGCAGGCACCTCTGCCCCTGCACCTGTCAGCCATTCTGCCCTCAGTAAGGAGGCTATTGACCTCCTGAGGTCCATCTCTGTGGTTCAGTCGACCATCGTGAATGCCATCCAGGGACTGGCAACTCAAGTCCAACAGAGTAATGCATTTTTGGAGGGCATTTTTCGGTGCACTGGCTGGCCTACAGAGATTATTTCAGGCTCTTTCCTCCACACTGATGGCAGCCAGTCATCCTTTGTCTTCCTTCCCCCCCTCCAACTTCCTCTTCACAATCCCAAACCCGTCTTCCCTGACCCAGCCACAGCACCCAGACAGACAAGCATGCATCCACCTCAACATCCAAGGGTAGCTCAGACAAACAGAAGCACCACAAGACACACCAAAGGCATGCACACAAGAAACATACACCGGGACACACAACAGTCACAACCTGCGCTGGCACCCCTACCACCCCCCAGCACCACTGACAGCATGCCTGACACACCTGTAGGCACTGCACATTCACAGTTCCAGCAACTACACCTATCCTTCCCACAGACAGCACCACAGCAGACTCTCAGACATCCACCCCAGTCAATGCACCCGCAGACACTACAAGCACAGACATGCCTACATGCAGCATATCCACCCCAACAGACACTCACCCACCTACTACGGCATCCCCCAGCTCCTCCACCCCTCCCCTCCCAAGACACATAAACACCCTCACTCACCCACCCAACAGACACCCACCACCCACAAACCTACCTCACACTAACATGCACCCAAGACATCCACATCAAAATTTCAGTCAACAAGTCCCTCTCCCTTCAGGGCGGTGACTTGACTGTATTCTGTTGGAAATACCACCATTGTTATAATTTAGCAGTCTACTCCGCCAGCCTGTTGACGGTATGGTCGCCACCACCAACATGGCAGTTCTGAGTCCGCCAAACATGTAATGAGGCCAAAAGTGTGTAAAGCATTCAAATATCACAAAACAGTTTTAAAATAAAACACAAGAAACTGTTTCAAAATTCAAAACCAATTTATAAAAATTACAATATATTTTTTATCTTGAATTTGACACCTAAACAAAGAAATTCGAATAAGGGTAACTGGAGATATAAATTTTTAAAGAATTCATGTTTTTTAGCACATAGAAATTAAAAGCGCCACTCGGATATCTGGTCGCACCTCAAGTAGGGCAAAGTCAAAGTTTAACATTGACCGCGATGGAGCCCTGCTCTGCTACAGCAAGCAAGAGGCCTCGTCAAAAGTTTACCTTTGGACTTCCGAAGACCGCCAGGGCTGCAGTGGCAGTTTCACTGCCGATGGGCCGGTGATGAAGACTGTCACATTATGAGTGTGGCAGTTTGGCCCCTGCCAAACCAACACATCTACACTGGTACCGCCAGGGCGGTTGGACGGCTGGGCCAGAGATCAGCATCTCCGACCTCGCGGTCCACTGAAGACCTCTGGCAGTATAACAAGTCTCCTTTCCTCAACAGTTTCTGCAGCAGTAGCACTGCCATGAAAACCCTGGCGGAAAGGCTACCAGTGAAAGGAAATTTCTTTCCTGTCATCAGCAAACAACTCTCTCAACACCCCTGCAATTACAATAGCCCATGATCCCACCTTCCATAACAGCACCCCTCTTCCCCACCCCCTTCCATAACAGCACCCCCTCCCTGCATACACGCACACGTATACACACACCCACACGTACCCTGCATGCACTCATTCACCAACACTTACATACACGCATTCACTCATACGAATACATACATACGCTCATTCACTTACATGCATACATACACTCATTCACTAACACGCATACGTACACTCATTCACTCACACACATACACACACTCATTCACACAAACATTCCAACATGCACTCACTTCAATAGTCATACATACATTGAAACACCCATACACACATGCATGCACACTTACATTTACACATTCAGACAACACCCACACACGAACACACAACACGCCCCACCCACAAACCCTCCTCTCCTGTTGGACGATCGACTTACCTTGTCCGGTAAGGAGGTCGTCCGCCCAGGAATGGGAACAGGGGCTTCCACTGCTGGCAGC
The DNA here is from genome assembly GCF_031143425.1 of Pleurodeles waltl. Taxonomy (NCBI): domain Eukaryota; kingdom Metazoa; phylum Chordata; class Amphibia; order Caudata; family Salamandridae; genus Pleurodeles; species Pleurodeles waltl. The sequence continues at coordinate 576,889,435 of NC_090437.1, forward strand.
GCCCCGCCTTCAGGACACCACCACACCGTATTACTGCTTGTAATATGGTGGGTGGAGTCCTTTTGGCGTGACAGTGACGGCAGTGGAACCGCCTCTGTGCCTCTGACCACCAGCATGACTACTGGAGGATTTCCACCCAAATTGTGGGAGAAATCCTTCAGTACTCATAATATAGCGGTCGAAAGACTGCCACACTGGCTGTCTTCTGATGCCCGTGGCTTCGGCGGTTTTAGGAAAAGACCGCCAAAGTCATAATGAGGGCCAGAGTCTCTTTCTTGAAGATTTTTTTCACTAGTCTCAAATTCGATCCAACCTCCCCGGAGTCCTCTTCTGATATGTGTTGCAAGAGACCTCAGTGAAGAATTCTAACTTTGGACTTAGTCGATTTTTCAGGACGGAAATCTTCATCTGGCCTACTTTGAATCTGGATCTGGCATCCCTGGAGCCCTCCTCAGGTTCGCTGCATGGGAAGTCCCTGTCAACTTTTAATGTTCAACCTTTGTCACATTTTTGGAGCTTTTTCCTTCTGACGGCAGTTGAACCTCCAGAACAACCCAATTTTGAGGAGAGGTAGTCCGATTCGTTTTCCAGGAGTCCCTGGTGAAATCCTGGAAGTCTGGGACTCCATAGCTTTTCAGTGGAATGAACCTGCAAGTCAGGCTGGGTCACAGTTGAGGTAATCCAGCTTGACTCACGTCGCCAGGTCGGTCCCTTTATGAAACATTTTACAAAAAGATCTCCAATCTTCTCCAAACGTCTCGATCTTTCTCAAAATGGCCTTTGAAGGTCCTTTAAGAGTACACAGCTCACCCAAAGGCTCCAGAATTTCTGAGTTTCTCCTTGAGGGTTAGGACTACAACTCCCAGAATGCACCTGGCTTAAACTCCAACATGACCACTGGACAGTGGTCAGCTGGTCAGTTCCTTCAGGATTTGATGCAGGGGACTCTGGTTAGCTTTTTTTCACCTGTAGCAAGCAGGGAGTCCCTCCTTGAACCAGTTGAACAAGGCAAAGTCCTTTTTGTGGTAAAGCCCAAGTTTGCAGCTGGTGCAGTCCTTTAGAGTGCAGTGTCTTGGTGCAGGTCAGGGGTCGAGCAGGGCAGTCCTTCTTCTGATATTGTTCCTTATAGGGATCTGAGGTGTGGGTGCAGCTCTGCCATAGTTATCCTTGCTCCTGGGGTAGAAAGCAGGGGAGACAACCATCCAATCACAGGCAGGCCACTACCTTCTTGGATGACCACTTCCTATGAAATGTGGCAAAAAACAATTCCAGGGAGCAACATTCTTTAAAAATCCAAAAAGGTGGACACTGGATTTTGGAGGTTAGGTCTGGCTGATTCCACCCACTGGTGTGGCTAGAAATCCTTAACACACCCCTTTCCTGCCCTCTCCTAATCTAATCAAGAGGGCACCTGCTTGTCCGGGTTGGCAGGAAATGGGGTAGGTCTTAAACTGTTGAAAACGTCCTTCCTTCCTTTAAAATCAAGTTTGGCTGCTCTCCCCCATAATGTTTTCCTCATCTGCTGAGGCAGATATCCTGCCCCAGGCACTGCCTGTGTCTTCAGCCCAGGCCACTTTGCACCTCATGAAGATAGCTTGGCCAGGCTGCAAGAGGCTGGCCAATCAGAGAAGGGCATTACAGAGCTGAAGTTGGCAACTTTCAGGCAAAGTTCTAAAACTCTTTACCTGAACTAGTTATATTAAATCCAACAATGAAGGGAAAAACATTTGGGTCTTTTTCCTCACCAGGGTTTATAAAACAATTTTTATAAGGTCCCTGCTTATAGTTACATAGCACCCACCCCTAGGGGCACTTAGGGCACACCTTAGGTGTGACTTATCTGTACAAATAAAGTGGTTTAAGACTTTGGAATTACTTTTAATACCAAAGTCGAATTTGCATGTAACTTTAATTTAAAAGCAGCCAGCAAAACTAAGGCAGGTTAAGACTTTGAAAGTACTTTCAATTCCAAAGTTGAATTTACATGTAACTTTAGTTTAACCCCTTGGGTGCCCTCGGTTACATCCAGATAAGGGCCCTCGGGGGAAGCACTAGCGCTCCACCCGGGGGCCTCGCACCCCCCTCCTCTGGGCAGGGATGGAAGAGGAATCACTTCCCCTTCCACCCGCCTCCCTACCCCTCGTGGTGTCTGATGACATCAGTGTGCAATTGAGCACTGATCTCATCAGAGGCCTACCCCTCCGTGCTGGAAGCTCAGCTTCCAGCGCTGATTGGAGGACAAATGCAAAAGCATTTTGCCTCCGATCATGTGGAAGGGCTGATTGAGGCCTCAAAGGAAAGGAAAGGACTTTCCTTTCCTTTGATGTCTTTCCCAGCATTTCTGCTGCCCGATCGTGATGCCATGGGGCATCAGAAATGCCACTAGACACCAGGGAGTTTGTTATTTTTGTTATTATTGAATGAGGGGAGCGGTCACTTGGGCAAGGGCCGCTCCCCAGGGGAGCAATTTATTTTTAGGCCATTTCTGCCCCCCCGGGGGGCCGAAACCTCTGGACACCAGGGATTTTTATTTATTTTTTGCTTATTTTTTGAGGAGCAACCCTTAGGTAAGGGACGCTCCCCTGGGGGCAAATTGACTTTAAGCCACTTCTGCCCACCTTGGGGGCAGATCAGCCAATTTTTATTACACCAATCTGCCCCCAAAAGAGGGAGAAACCAGTAGACAACAGGGCATTTTAATTTTTTGGGGTCATTTTCACACAAGGGGGGCAGAAACCACTAAGCCCTGGGGTTTGTTTTTTATTCCAATTTCACTCAAGGGACTCCCCTCAGGCAACGGTCACTCCCCTCAGGGGGCACATTTATTTTAGGCCATTTCTGCTCACCTTGGGGCAGATCTGCCTATTTCTATTAGGCCGATCATCCCCCGGGGGCAGAGACCACTTAGGCACCAGGGATTGGTTTGTTTGGGGGGTTGCCCCTTGGGCAAGGATCGCTCCCCATGGGGGCACATTACTGTTGGCCATATCTGATCAGCCTATTTTTGAAAAGCCCATCTGCTTGGGTAGCAGGATATTCCTGACATGGTGTGTTTGGGCTCATAATTGTGTTGAGTTCAATGCAGTATATTTTCATATAACTTGGTGTTGTATTTCCTTTGTGGTGGGGATTGTGTGTCACGTGTGTTGTGCAAATGCTTTACACATTGCCTCTGGTATAGGCCTGACTGCTCGTGCCAAGCTACCAAGGGGGTCAGCAGGGGTTATCTTGGATGTGTGACTCCCTTGCCCTGACTAGAGTGGGTGGGTTCTGCCTGGCTTAGGTGCATACCCTAGCCAACCAGAAACCCCATTTCTAACACAAAAGATTAAGCTTTGGTGTGTCCTCTGCTGCAAAGACATTCCACAATGTTATAGGTAGGACTATTTGGCCAGTGACACATGCCTTTAATTACAGTGATATGCTGGAATGTGGTGCAACACAGAAGGAGCATGAAAAAGCCCTCATACAAGTGTGTCAGTTACTTACTGATGCAGGTCTCACCTTAAATGCCCAAAAGTTTGACTTTCACAAAACAAAGCTCATGTTCTTTGGACATGTATTTTCTGATGGTGGCATGACTCCTGATCCTAACAAAGTATGAGCAATATCAGCCACCAGTCGTCTGCAAGGTGTCACTATGGTACAGTCTTTCTTGGCATGGCCAGCTGTTGTTCGAGGTTCATTTGTGACCTTTCCACAGTGAGTGCCCCATTGCAAGACCTGAAAAAATTTAATTTCCGATGGTCCGCTGAATGTGACATGCAATTGAAAATGGGACTGAGATGGCCTACTTTGATCCTAAATTGCACACTGACATCACTGTTAATGCGAGTCTGGTAGGGTTGGGAGCAACCTTTGCTCAGCATAGAGGACATCCAAATGTTCGGAAACACATTGTGGTGTGCACCAGTCAAAGTTTGTCTAACACAGAACATGCGTAATCCCAGCCAGAAAAGGAGAGTCTGGTGATGGTATGGGTCTTTTAACATCTTGATGTGTTTCTGTATGGAAAGCATTTTACGATCGTCACTGACCACAAGGCATTGCTTACCAATTTTAGCAATCCAAAAGCCAAGGTGAGAAAGTGGATAGGGATTAAAGGAGTGTCATTTATGCAACTGTCTGTCTCCCAAGATGACCCAGCATCAGTGACTAGATAACATCTTTGCAGTGTGGGGCATACTGGACATTCTCAATGTTCAATAGCAAGGAGTTTCCACCCAGTCTTAACGTCAAACGTCAGAAAAGCACACCTTTGTGGCCTCAAGCCAACGGTGTTGTGGAACAATTTATGCAGCACTGAAACAGGTGATTCAACTTGCATCGATAGAGGGACTTTATCTGAGTCAGGCTTTATGCCAAGCCCTCCGTGCCTATCGGTTAACTCCTCAATCCACTATAGGTGAGAGTCCTTCTACTCTGTTCAGGAGAGCCATGAGAATCAAACTACCACAGTGGGCCCCTGAGCCAACCTTAAATGCTGATGTGGTTCATGCTACTGACACTGCTCAGAAGCATCAGATGAAGACAAATGTTAATCGATATCTTCAAACTTGAGAGATCATGTTTGATGAGGGTGACTTGGTTCTCATCAAACAAAACCAAAAGCAAAAGACAGATATTCCATTTGATGTTGAACCTTTGAGTTGTGACACAGAAAAGACTTATGATAACAGCTCATCGTCCCAGCAAATCCATCACAAGGGACTCATCGCACTTCAGACATCTGTCTCATTGATCATAAGTTCCTACAGGTTCAGAGGAAACTGTCCCACTTTATGAACCTTATCAGACATTAGACCCTGTAACCGAGGTCTAACTCTGGTACAACTCAACTATTTCATACCACATGGTCTGGCTGAACTGCATGAGTACCTAGTCAGCTGATTGAAGAAATGCAATGTTGCTTTTAGTTCATGTTTTTTTTAATGTCTTTTTATTTAACAAAGGGGGAGATGTAGGGGCATATGTAAAATATTTTGGAGCCCCCAGCACCACCTTAGCACCGCCATCGCATCATTTTTTCTTTTTATGCTAAGGCAGCGCTAAAGTGGCATTTTCCCAGCGCAATATTTACGAAGTGGTGCAATGCATGCATTGCACCACTTTGTAAACCCTTGTGCCACATTATGCCTGTGCCATTGGGGGGGGGTTAAAAAAGGGAGAAATATAAGAGATTTCCTTGCACCATTTTTTTCAGCACTTTTAATGCCTGCTCAGAGCAGGCGTAAAAAGGGAGCATATCACTATCTATAATGGGACCCTAAGTACTCTGCAGGAGTAGTGCCAAAATGTTGCCAGTACTCCTGTAGAGTACATCAATAGCATAAAAGAAAAATTAGGTTAACTACGAGTTCTGTGTGTTCTTGTGCAATGTACTGGGGAACAGAAGATGCAAAATCCTCTAGGGAAATCAAAAATCCCTGGGTATCTTTAGAATCCCCTTGATGTTGGAAAAAACAGGATGTTAATTTGGCCTGAACAGCTTATGTGGAGGAAAAAGAATGGAGGCCTAAGAGTGAACTATGCCAAATAGCTAAAAAAAAGTCTTATCACTGGTGGGGAAGGCCTAGCAGCGAAATAGTTAAGTAATAGGAACTGGTGCATGTGTTTGCAAATTATACTCACTTGTTTTATTGAAAGAAATTTGCTCTAATAAAATATAAAAATGATTATAATGATTTTCCAAATAGTAAACCTTTATATTCCTACAAGGCAAAATCTTCCTCCACCCATGTCCCTTAGTGATAATACACAACTTTTTAAAACGAAAGTTGTATCATGTTTTTGGAGGACGGGGGCGTTGGTAGAAAACAAACAGCATTGGCATTACCATTACAAGATGTCGAATGTCAAATCACTTTTGTGACCTATTGGTTGTAGGAAGGTGTAATTGGAAAGTAGCAAAGTTAAATATGCAGAAAAAAACAACGGAACCAGCTTTTAAGAAAACTGCTCTGGAGTAATCTTTAACCTTTCAGGAAATGGATAGACAAGCACGTTTTCTCTTTTTTGCTGAAAGCCGTATTATGGTAATGACGATGAAAAATAATGACGTGCCTGTTTTTTCCTTTCCATCAACATGTTGTAGTCATTTATTTTTCAAATAATAAGGATTACTTACCTATTTATCGTCATTGTACACAGTGGAAGACATACAATTCGGACATCAAAATGTCCATGTTCCACAGCTTGGAAAGTCAGCTACATATGTAAATAAACTGAGACACTTAGATAATGCTGAATCTCTTGCTGGATCGTTGTCATGAAAGGTAAATGCTGAAACCAAAGGCTCAAAAAAAGATGGTAGATATGACTTTCACAATAGGAAAGCACAATTTCTCTACACAGCTTGGACAGCTGTTTAAATCGAATACTTGAAAGACAGCTTGGTGGGTTACTTAAGGTGTCTTCTGCAGCAACATATGTGTAATCTGAAAAACAAAAGTAAACAATTTTGAGGGGCCAACTCCGGTTTACACCATTTCATGTTTAAATAATGAAGTAACAGTTTTCTTGGACAGTATGAGATTAATTATGGCTGATGTACAATGTAGGAAGGTCCTCCTTTTTGCCCTGGTCACCCCAAACGTTTTGGACAGTTAGGAGTGATTACTGAGTCTTGGCTGTGCCCTAGGTACTGCTTACCAGTCCCAGAGCTAGTGCTCTGTGTAAAGTGGATATGCTAATTAGGCTAATTATAATTGTCTATGTGAACCTACCTATAAGTCCCTAGTGTATGGTAGGGCATGTAGGTTTAGGGACCCCAGCATAGGTAGTTCATTGCTTGGGTGCCCAGTGTCATTTTAAAAGCAGGCCTGCCTTGCTGGCTGATTGTAACCCTTTTGCTGCCATGCCGTTTCCCCCTCAGGTGTCAGGTCTTTTTTTAGTGATTTGGAGCAGGTCACGCTTAGGCCCTCAGAACTTTTTGTCCACATAGCTACCCACACCAAATTTGCATCTTTTTTTTCCAACATCCTAGGTATCCTAGAGGTACCCAGAGTTTGTGGGCTCCCCTGAAGGAGACTATGAAATTAGTGAAAATACAGCGAAAATTTAGGGGCATATTTATACTCTGTTTGCGCCGAATGTGCGTAAAACTTTTTGACGCACAATCGGCGCAAACCCTGCCCCATATTTATACTTTGACATCCGAGCCCGCGGGCATCAAAATTCCACCATGTGCGTCATTTTTTGGAAGGGGGAACCAGCCTTGCGTTAATTATATGCAAGGTAGGCGTTCCCTTCCAAAAAATGACTTTAAAGCCTGTGCCCCATATTTATACTCTGGCATCATTTTGACGCACAGGAGGGGGTGGGCCTTAAAAAACGGCACACAGCCTGATGTGCGCCGTTTTTTAACGCCTGGGTCAGGGCAGGCGTTAAGGGACCTGTGGGCTCGGAAGGAGCCCAGAGGTGCCCTCCCCTGCCCCCAGGGACACCCCCTGCCACCCTTGCCCACCCCAGGAGGACACCCAAGGATGGAGGGACCCATCCCAGTGAAGTACAGGTAAGTTCAGGTAAGTATTTTTTTCATTTTTTTTTGTAGCATAGGGGGGCCTGATTTGGGCCCCCCTACATGCCACTATGCCCAATGACCATGCCCAGGGGACATAAGCCCCCTGGGCATGGCCATTGGGCAAGGGGGCATGACTCCTGTCTTTGGTAAGACAGGAGTCATGTTAATGGAGGTTGGGCGTCAAAAAAAATGGCGCAAATCTGGTTTGAGGCCTGAATTTTGCCTCAGACCTGACCCCATTTTTTGACGCACAACCCCCATTTTCCCATACGCCGGTGCTGCCTGGTGTGAGTCATTTTTTTTGACGCACATCAGTCCGCAGCGCCGGCTAACGTCATTCCATAAATAAGGCGGTAAAATTTTTGACGCACAACTGCGTTGGCGCAGTTGTGCGTCAAAAAGTATAAATATGGGCCTTCGTTTTTTTCAAAACAAAATGGGGAAATAGGGCTACAGAAGAAGGCTTGTGTTTTTTTCCGTGATAAATGGCATCAACAAAGGGTTTGCGATGCTAAAATTACCATCTTTCCAGCTTTCAGGAACAGGCAGACTTGAATCAGAAAAACACATTTTTCAACACAATTTTGGCATTTTACTGGAACATACCCCATTTTTACCATTTTTTGTGCTTTTAGCCTACGTCCAGTTAGTGACAGAAATGGGTACGAAACCAATGCTGGATCCTGGAGAGCTAAACATTTCTGATAACTAGACAAAATTCTGAATTTATCAAGGGGTCACTTGTGTAGATCCTGCAAGGTTTTCCTATGGAAAATAACAGCTGAAAAAAAAAATAGTGAAATTCAGCTGAAAAAAACAGCCATTTTTCTCCAAAGTTTTACTCTAACTTTTTCCTGCTATGCCAGATTTGTGAAAGCAATATACCGTTACATCTGCTGGACTCTTCTGGTTGCAGGGATACATAGGGCTTGTCCGTTTATCAAGATCCCTAGGTACCCAGAGCCAATAAATGAGGTGAACCTTGAAATGGGTTTTCATTCAATACTGGGTATACAGCAATTCATTTGGTGAAATATAAAGAGTGAAAAATAGGGATCAAGAAAACCTTTGTATATCAAAATGGGCACAAGATAAGGTATTGAGAAGCAGTGGTTATTTACACATCTCTGAATCCTGGGGTCCCCATTCTAGCATGTGAATTACAGGGCATTTCTCAAATAGACGTCTTTTTACCACACTGTCTTACATTTGGAAGGAAAAAATGTAGAGAAAGACAAGGGACAGAAATACTTGTTCTACTATTCTGTGTTCTCCCAAGTCTCCCAATAAAAATGTTACCTCACTTGCGTGGGTAGGCCTAGTGTCCGCGACAGAAAACGCAACATGGACACATCACATTTTTACATTGAAAACTGACGTGTTTTTATCAAAGTACCAAGCTGTGGATTTTGGCCTCTAGCTCAGCCAGCACCTAGGGAAACCTACCAAACTTGTGCATTTATTTTTGAAAACTATACATCTAGGGGAATCCTGGATGGGGTGACTTGTGGGGCTCTTACCTGCTTTTGTTACCCAGAATCCTTTGCAAACTTCAAAATTTGGCCAAAAAAACACTTTTTCCTCACATTTAAATTCTGGAATCTGAGAGGAGCCACCAATTTCCTTAAACCCAGCGTTCCCCCAAGTCTCCCTATAAAAATGGTAACTCACTTGTGTGGGTAGGCCTACTGTGCGTGAAAGGAAATGCCCCAAAACACCATCTGGACACCAAAATTATCAAATACAAAACTACCTGTTTTTGCGGGGGGTACCTGCGTTTTTGTTCCTAGGCGCAGCAGCCATACAGGAAAACCTACCAAACCCAGACATTTATGAAAACTAGACACTGAGGGAGTCCAGGGAGGTGTGACTTGCGTGGATTCCCCAGTGTTTTCTTACCCAGAATCCTCAGCAAACCTCAAATTTAGCGAAAAATCACATTTTCCCACATTTCTGTGTGGGATCACTGCACAGGGAAAAATGATGCCTCACTTGTGTAGGTGGGCCAAGTGCCTGTAACAGGGAAGAGCCAAAAACATGTTGAAGTTGCGGGGGAACCAAAGCGGGTCCAAAAGGGAAGTTTGAAATAAAACATTTCTAGGCTGACAAGTGGGGCAGAATCTTTATTGGTATAGATGAGACAATGCTGGGTGGTAGGAATTTTGTGGATTCCAGCAGATTCCAGAAGGTTCCATCACAAAAATTTGGAAACAATGTGTGATTTCCAGCAAAGTTGGAGGTTTGCAGGGCATTGTGGGTAAGAAAATGGTGCGGGTGCATGTGAAGCACACCACCCTGGACTCACCCTGATGTTTAGTTTTCAGATGTGTCTAGGTCTTGTGGATTTTTCTACATGGCAGCGTCCCAAAGTCCAAAAAGTGCAGCCCTCCCCATTCAAAGTGGGACGATTTTGAGAGTTAGCCAAGCTCTCAAGGCCCAAATGTAAAACCAGAACCCAAAATAATCTAATGTTCTCTTGCTTGCTGTGGGATAAGATGTTTGAGTGTGTGTGGGAAGAGCTGAAAGACTGTTACCCCCTTCAGTTGGGGTGGGGGCATAACCATGCCCAAACTGGTTGGTAGCCACCACCCCACTATTTTTTGTTTAAAAAACATTTCCTGGCATATAGCAGACTTTCTGTCCCTGTGGGTGTGAATCGGGGGTAATTGCCCCACATTATTTACTCTGCAGAACAAGCAGTAGTCACATAACACACAGGTTACTTATTATTCTGCAACATAAGCAGTAGTCAGGAATTATATGACACAATAAATACACTTGTCATTAAAGTAAATGCCCATAACAGGAACATCAGATCCTCAGAATACAAATGGCAAGCTAGCGAACCATGACACCCTAGCTGCGCAGGTCATAGAAGAACACATGAGCATTGTTGAACAACCAATCACCTGAATACCCTTAACACAACAGCACAAATCTATAGGTTCTTTGTCAATATTCTCACCAGATCTGGTGAGTATGATTAATCCTCTGTACTGGAGGTAAACCGAGGTAGGCCAAGATAAGGACGGCTGTGTCCCCACTCTCAGAGCTCCTCCGCTCTGCTTTGCACCCTTGTGACGAAGTGGGAAAATTCTCGTCAGACCGGGGACCTCCATTGAGGATCACCCACCTGGGCCTGGTGAGCAGCTTCCACAGCAGCCTGTGTGGACAGGGACCCGGTGGGGATGTGGGGTCTCCGGTGAAGTTTACACCCCTCACCCTTGAGCTACAACAATGATAAAGAGGGAGGGGGGGCCAGAGAGCCTTGGTCTCTATTCCCAAAAAGGGGTGTGCTCCTCCTGGAGGGGGTACTAAGCTCGCTGGGGCTCCAAGCTGGCTGGCTCAGCCACTCCTCAGGCCAAAGGGAGCCCTCGGTCGGTGGAGACAACCTTGCAGGTTCACCGCTGCGCAGTGGTGCTGCACCCTGGCTGTCCTGCCGAACCGTCAGGCAAATTCACTCTCTCCCTGGGCTGTGGCGGTGAAACACCCAAAGGAGATGCCTGCCGGTACCCAAGGGCACTGGCTTCTGTGCTCGTTGCCCCAGGGACACTATCAGGAGCACCCTCGCTCCTATCTTCGCGTGGCCGTGCCCCAGGGGTCCTCTGTGCAGCACGTTTGTGACACGCTCCCGGCTTCTCTCAAATAAGCTGCCCGGATCATGGAAGTGATCCTTAGAGGTTGGGAAAAGCATGTTCATGCACAAAACACTCAGGAAAAAAGCATTCTTAATGCGCTATGATAATTACTTTAGAGCGCATCTCCCAGCGCTCAACACAGGCGCTATAAGGTGAATTGAAGCACTCCTCATGCTTTAAGTAGTTGCAGTGGTCAGGGGCCACAGAACGCTGCCCCTGGGGGACAAAGTCACAACAAAAGAGCACAGGTGGCAGGGCCCAGCAGCAGGCCAGCATAAGGGGGATGCAGGCAGATGGCAGTCTCTCCAAGTGACCCAGCAGGTCACAGGTCAGCACAGCAGCAGCAGCAGTCCATGGCAGTTCCTGGTGAGTCCTTCCAGCATTCTGTGTCCAGGTCCAAATAAGTTCCAAAATGTCACCAAATTGTGGGGAAAACTCCCCTGTACTTATTCTCAGTTTTACACTGTGTTCACAAAGAAGGGGAGAGGAGGTTCCAACCAGTTACAACTGGTTCTCGGAGTGCCCCCTCTCTTCTCCAGCCCAGACTCCAAACATCAGTTGGGGCTAAATGACCTTATTGTGGAAGCCAGGGCACAGCCTTTACAAATGCAGGTGTGCTCCACCTCTCCCTTCTCTCAGCCCCGGAAAACTATTTAGTATTCAGATGCACTTTTGAGACTCGAGCATCCTCCCTGTGTACAGGCAGTCTGAAAAGTATGCACAAAACCCAAATGTCACTCTGCCCAGACGTGGATTGGAGTCAAGGTACAAAACACCAAAGTCCTACGCACAGAGAAATGTTCACTTTCTAGAAGTGGCATTTCTATAATAGTAATAAAAAAGTCCACTCACACGAGTAAGCAGCATTTCTTACTATCATTACAACCATACCAAACATGCCTACGCTACCGCTCAAAAATCAGGCAATGCCCCCTATTCATGAGGCAGGGTATTTCTGATGCAATCCTATGAGAAGGCAGTACTCACAGCAATGAGAAACCAAATAGGCTGTTTGTCACTACCAGGACATGCCACGCAACCTGGCACATGTTCTTCCTTCTACTTACATAGCACCCTGCCCATAGGGCTAGCTAGGGCCTACCTTAGGGGTGACGTACATGTAGTAAAAGGGGTAACTTTTGATGCCAAGTCCCTATGGCAGAAAACTGCGCACATGGGCCCTGTGCTAGCAGGCCTGAGACAGGTTTGAAAGGCAACTTCAGTGGGTGGCGCAAGCAGCGCTGCAGGCCCACTAGTAGCATTTCATTTACAGACCCTGGGTATGGAGATAGCACCTTACAAGAGACTTACAGGTAAATGAAATATACTAAATAGGTTAAAGCCAATCATGCCAACTTTAGAAGGGAGAGCACCTGCACTTTAGTACTGATCACCTGTGATAAAGTGCTCAGAGTCCTAGAGCCAACAGCGAGAGGTCAGGAAAAATAGGAGGAAGGAGGCAAAAAGTCAGGGGATGAACCTGCCACAAGGGACAGGTCAAACGTTTTGGATCTAAATAAACCAATGTTAGACATGGCATCCTTGGCGTGGTCTCCTCTGTCTTTTTGGCTTCTGCTTCCCATATTTTGACTGTGTGCTGGACTCAGTTTTTGCTGTATTTGTTACTCTTGGCACATTACCACTACTGACCAATGCTAAAGTGCGAGTGCTCCTGTGTAAATTATATGTGGAATTGGCCTGTAAATCAAATGCTGCTAGTGGGCCTGCAACACTGGTTGTCCCACCCACATGACTAGCCTTGTAAACATGGCTCAGACCTGCCACTGCAGTGTCTATGGATGCAGTTTTAAAACTGCCAGTTCAACTTGGCAAGTGTACCCACTTGCCATGCCTATACCTGCCCTTTTTATACATTTAAGGCATCCTTAAGATAGGCCCTAGGTAGCACCATGGTTAGGGTGCAGTCTATGTTAAATGTGGGACATATACTGATGTGTTTTATATGTCCTAACAATGAAATACTACCAAGTTTGGTTTTTACTGTGCAAGGCCTATTTCTCTCATAGGTTAACATGGGGGCTGCCTTTAAATATTAGTAAAGTGCAGATTCCCTTTGAGAGCAGACAGAAATATGGAGTTTGGAGACTCAGAACTCACAATTTAGAAATACATCTTTTAGTGATGTTGTTTTTTGGATTGTTAATTTGAAAATGCCACTTTTAAAAAGTAGACATTTTCTTGCATAAACCATTTTGTGACTCTGCCTGTTTGTGGATTCCCTGTCTGGGTCAGTTTGACAGTTGGGTTGTTTGTCCATCTCCTCTAGACAGTGACACAAAGGGTGCTGGGGTGTAGCCTTCATATCCTGATCAGCCATCTGTGCTAGAGTGGAAGGAGTAGTGGTCACTCGCACCTGAAAGGGCAGTGCCGGCCCTCACACAATGCAGCCACCATCCCCCTGGTGTGTGTCTGGGGTCTGACCTGGGAAAGGCAGGACCTTGTGAACAACAGACACTTTCCTTCGAAGTTTGCCTACTTCAAAGGCAGAAAGGGGTATAAGTAGTGGACCCACAACCCTGGCCTTTAGATCACTTCTGGAATCAAGAGGAACCTCTGCCAAGGAGAAGAGCTGATGAGAAGTACTGCCCCTGCCTGTGACTGTGCTTTGTTAGGTTATCATGCAGTTGCTGCTTCTGCCTGTGAAAGGGGACAAAGACTGGACTCTGTGGTGCATTCCTGCTTGAGAGGTATCTCGGAGGTAGCTTGAAGTAGAACTTGCCTCTGTTATGTAGCAATTATTATCTACGGTTTTATACATGTTATTTTTAGCAAACTAGGTCTGCCGCTGTGCACTTTTACTTAAATATATTTTATTCAGCTTAGTTTTTATTATTTTAATAATAGCCACATTTGTGGTCTTGTTCTATTTTCTCTATCTAGCTGTTCTTCGCCTAGGCCAGCACTGCGTTCTTAAACAAGACATTTCTTTCTCTCTGTGCTTTTCTCTGTGCTTTTCTCAAGGCTGCAGTAAGATAGGTTGCCAACAAAAGTGGTATGCTTTGTCTGTAATGTTCACAGAAACATACACACTCTTACGTGGGATCCTTACTTGGCACATCAGCTGTTTTATTATAAAAACACTACTTTCACCCATGTACATTAGCGGGAGATTCCAGCCAGATGACTACAACTGCATAATGATTGCTGAGTGCTTCACTGCAGCTGCTTATGTAGACTACAGGCCTCTTGGTCAGGTATGAGGGATGGTGTCTCCCCAGGGAAACCTGAAGGGCAGAATTAGAGCTTAACATGCTATGCTCTAACATAGCCTTGGTAGGACCTATTTTTAACGATCTTAGTGACAATATGTTAGTGTTATTTTTATGATTTACTCTCCTTGTCACAATTTTAATCCTGTCATGCTTTATCGTCCTAGTTATTGCAATACATACTTCATTATCTAAGATGCAGTTACTTCAATAAAACCTTATTGAACTATACTCTGCCTCTGATTGTCCTTGCATATGTGAGACTAATGTAACTGAGAGAAATGGATGAGATCTTAGTGACCACGATTTCCCTGAGGAGTCATTTGTGTCATGCGCTGGGTTGCCCAATCATCCCTGCTCTTGGGTAGAGATGAGGCACTGCTAGTTAGCCAGAAGAAAACCCAGATTAGGAAGACAGGTGTCACCTTGTGAATTAGTCATGTTTTTAAGTGCTAAGATCATATTTTTAATGGTGTATTGTGGATTTTTATCATATGCGGTTTTGTCTAATTAGATAAAATATTTACTATTTTCCTAAACCTGTGTTGTGTCATTTTGTAGGTGTTCACTGTATTACTGTGTGGGTGGGTACAAATACTTAACACATTGGGGGTTATTCTAACTTTGGAGGAGGTGTTAATCCGTCCCAAAAGTGACGGAAAAGTGACGGATTTACCACCAGCCGTATTACGAGTCCATTATATCCTATGGAACTCGTAATACGGCTGGTGGTATATCCGTCACTTTACCGTCACTTGTGGGACGGATTAACACTCCTCCAAAGTTAGAATAACCCCCATTGTCTTTGAGTTAAGCCTGCCTGCTCATGCCAAGCTAACAAGGGGGTGAGTGGGGGTTAACTGAGTGTTATTCTCCTTTACCCTGACTAGACTGAGGGTCCTTGCTTGGACCGGAGGCAATCCGACTGCCAACCAAAGACCCCATTTCTAACAACCAACATGAGTCAAAAAAGTGATAATGTACGTGCAGTTTTCTTCCAGTTTAAGCTTATGGTAGCCCTTGTTCAGGTCAAGATGGCAGAATACTTTGTCTCCATTCAACTGAATTTTCATATCTGCAATGTGAGGACCAGGATGTCTCTCTCTCTTGATTGCTTTGTTGGCTTGGCACATAACCACACAGTCACACATTGGCACCTCCACTCTCATTTTTTGGCACTACCATAGTGGGTGACACCCATGGTGGGGGACCAATAGAGAGCTCAATAAAGTCATGTTTCAGCAAAGCTTCGAGCTCCTTCTCGACTGCTTCTTGCAGATGAAATGCTTTCCTACGATGTCGCTGTGCAACAGGCCTGATGTCTTCATTAATTTGAAGGTGCATGACTATCAGTTACAAAAGTTACAAGGCAACCATCGACTTTCAATTTGATTTTGGGGCTATGTTCATCTGAATTCTTTTATTTTCTCAGCTCACTTGTTTCTGCCCTTCTTTCGTCTTCTTTACAAGTGTCAAGGACCATTTGTGTATGTTGTTATCTTTCTTTGTGATCATCGCACTTTCACTGTCTTCACTGTTGCTCGATGGTGATGTCAAGGAACTCCGGTAGGATGAACTTGACAACAATTGCCTACATTTAGTTTCAACCTGTTGCAGTTGAAGTTTTGTCCTTGTGGGTGTGGCCAAACTGCTTCTGGAACCTTCTAGTATCCATGGTCCCCTCCTGCTGTGACACACTTTGTTTTTCCTTCACTTTACAAATGGTTCTAAAGTGGTTCCCCTTTTTGCACCCTTTACATATTTGTCTAAGGTTGGGATATTTATTCTTGTGTGAAAATGAATATCCACATAAAAAACACAGTTTTTCGTTTTTGGAGGATGTCAACTTAGGGCATCTGCTTGGCACTGATGTCTACACTTCATGACTAATGGCGGTTCACTTTTTGCTGTTCCCGCTTGCATGTTGGCTGTTTGTGGATCTGCTCGTTTCTCAGCTCTAGCAGCCAGTAACAACTTTTCTAGACTGAGGTGGTCAGTACAACCCTGGCGGTCGGTTTTAAAGCGGCGGTAAGACCGCCAACAGGCCGGCGGTAAAAATACTTTCAATTACGACCGTGGTGGAAACCGCCAACAAAGACAGCCACTTTAACACTCCGACCGCCACGGCGGTACAAACAAATAGCTCGGCGGTCACCGCCAACAGACAGCGGAGGACAATTTACTGCCCACAGTATCACAACAGGCCAATCCACCACCTTTTCCGGGGAGGATTCACCGCGGATAAAAACACGGAAACAGGACTTCGAAGGGAAAACGCTCACCTCTACACACCCCACGAGGAACGAGGACACCATGGACCCGGAACTCCACATACTCCCTACGATTGTCTTCCTGCTCCTCTACCAGGAGCACGAACGCCGGCGGAGAACACCACGGTGAGTACTGCACCTACGACACAGGGGAGGGGGGAGGGAAAAAACAGGGACACACACACGCAACATGCAACACCCCCACCCACTACAACACACACACTAATACAGAATGATACATCACAGTTACACCCCCCAAACACCCCGGAAGAATGCAAAGACAATAGAAAATGAGTGTAACTATTGTAATATATTAAAAGCAAGTAGGCAAAAATATATATATACACCATGTACAAAATATATGCCAAGCATAGTAGTCCAGGTAGTGCTCCAATTAAGTCCGTGGAACACTGGGCCCACACGGTATGGGCGAGGCCCACACAAGATCCCCGACTATTATGGAGAGAACACTGCAGGGGAATCAGAGAGCAAGCAAACAGGCACCTCCGGGGGAAGGAAAGGGGGGGCACCTCAGTCGCTTGAGTGCACAACGCCAAATCCACGAGAGGGCCACATGCCCACTGTTCAATCCTGGGGAGTGCAAAGCCACAGTCTCTCTAGTCTGTACAGTGGGTGGCTTGCCCACTGTTCAATCCTGGGGAGTGCAAATCCACAGTCTCTCAAGTCTCTACAGTGGGTGGGTTGCCCACTGTTCAATCCTGGGGAGTGCAAAGCCACAGTCTCTCAAGTCTCTACAGTGGGTGGGTTGCCCACTGTTCAATCCTGGGGAGTGGAAAGCCACAGTCTCTCAAGTCTCTACAGTGGGTGGCTTGCCCACTGTTCAATCCTGGGGAGTGCAAGGCCACAGTCTCTCAAGTGGATAACAGTCTCCACTGGTTCTGGAGGGGGCATGGTGCCCAGAGTGCTTCATCCTGCTAAGGACAGGGGTAGTGGATGACAGTCTCCACTGGTTCTGGAGGGGGCATGGTGCCCAGAGTGCTTCATCCTGCTAAGCACAGAGGTGGTGGATGACAGTCTCCACTGGTTCTTGAGGGGGCATGGTGCCCAGAGTGCTTCATCCTGCCGGTGACGGAGTCAGTAGCGTCAGTGCCCATGGCACTCATGGGCCAACAGTGCATGAAACGGCGGTGCCCTGTTCAGCGGTGCTTGAGACGGCGGTGCCCTGTTCAGTGGAGCTTGAGACGGCAGTGCCCTGTTCAGCAGTGCTTGAGACGGCGGTGCCCTGTTCAGCGGTGCTTGAGACGGCGGTGCCGTGTTCAGCGGTGCTTGCAGCGGTGGCCTCCTTTGCAGTGACTCAGCTGCTGGCGGTCCTTCACAGACCAGCAGGGCTTTTGCTGGCGGTCCTCTCTGTTCCAGCGGGGCTTTTGCTGGCGGTCCTTCATGGCCCAGCGGGGCTTTTGCTGGGGGTCCTTCATGGCCCAGCGGGGCTGGTGCTGGCGGTGGCCTCCTGGGCAGCTGGGCATGTGCTGGCGGTGGCCTCCTGGGCAGCTGGGCTTGTGCTGACGGTGGCCTCCTGGGCAGCGGGGATTGTGCTGGCGGTGGCCTCGGCCTCCTGGGCAGCTGGGCTTGTGCTGGCGGTGGCCTCCTGGGCGGCTGGGATGATGGCAGTCTTCTCCGCCGTGCTGCTCCTCCCAGACTTGCTGACTTTCTTGTGCCCCTTCCCCACCTTGGAAGGTGTCGCAGCTGACTCCGTACTCCCACCTGTACCCCTGGGAGCGGCATTGGTGGCTGGAGTCTTCCCCCTCTCCCGCCGGACACTATCCAACTTCTGATGCTTCACAGGTGGAGGACTGTTTGTGCTGTGGCTCCGTGCCACACTGGCTGCCCTGGTGGCAGGTGCACTCCAGATTCCGGTGACTACAGGCACCACTGGTCCTGGAGATGTTGTGGCTGAGGTACTAGTTCGGGCCCTAGGAGATGGACGGGGTGGGGGAGGTGTGGGAAAGAGGTCAAGGTTGGACAGGAAAATATTTTGGGACACACTGGGATGGGTAGCTGGAGGGGGTTTGGGAGTGGAGGAAGAGGTTGTGGTTGTAGGAGGTGTCCGTTTGCTGACTTTGGGTGAAGGTGCATGTGCTGGAGGCTGTCGTGAGGTGGATGGGTGTTGGGTGGGTGTATGCCTGCATTTGTATACCTTAGGAGGGGGTGTCACAGACACACTGGGAGAGGACACAGGGGAAGTGTGAATGGTAGTGGGGATGGTGACTGCACGTGAGCGGGGTGTGGTGGTGGGTGTGCTGGTGATGGTAGTAGTGGCTGTAGAGGTAGTGCATGCAGATGTGAGTGTAGACGAGACAGGGAAGGAGGAGGGAGATGAGGAGGAGGGGGACACAGTAGAGGCAGTGGATGTTGGAGTGTCTGCATGTGTGTGATGCTTGTGTGAGTGCCTGTGGGATGTGTGGTGCTTATGTTTGCCAGAGCTACCCTTGTGTGTTGAGGTGTGTGCATGCTGCTCTGTAGGTGTGCTTGGGATAGGCTGAGGTACAGGGGATTGGGTCTGGGTGGAGGAAGTTGGATGGGGGAGGCTAGAGACAGGGACAATGGCTGCCATCAGTGCTGAGGCGAGAGTCTGAAATGCTCGCTGAAGGGCCGCCTGACCAGAATGAATGCCCTCCAGGAATGCATTGGTTTGTTGCAACTGCCTTTCTACACCCTGGATGGCATTCAAAATGGTAGACTGCCCAACAGTGAGGGACCTGAGGAGGTCAATGGCCTCCTCACTGAGGGCAGCAGGGGTGACTGGGGCAGGGCCTGAGGTGTCTGGGGCGAAGGTGATGCCCACCCTCCCGGGTGAGCGGGCACGGAACGAAGGCTGGGGGCTGCTGGGAGGGCGGTGCTGGAAGGGGGGGTTGCGGCTGTACCTGTAGATGGGGAGGGCACAGATGTTGCCACCACCACAAGGGAGCTCCCATCAGAGGACGAGTCCGTGTCACTGGTCTCAGCTCCTGTCCCCGCCATGGAGCTCCCCTCACCCTCCGTCCCACTGGTGAAGTCCAATTCCGTAGTGTGGCCCCCTATGGCCATGTGGGATGCAGCCCTCTGGTGCTCCGGTGCCACTGCTCCTCCGCCTGATGATGCTAATGCACACAAGAACAGGGAGACCACAAAAAGGGGGGGGGGACGACAGAAGAAAGACATGTTGATTGCATGGATTACCGCTACCGTTGGCGGACACGACAGACACACAAGCCCCCTGCACTACGCCGTGCTCTTGGGCTCCACTGTTCAATTCCTGGGAAATGGCCTACTAGGCTATGGACGACATCTGCACACATGGATGACACAGGGGCATGACTAGGTGTACTTGGCACTCTACAGAGGTGGGGTGCGGTACCACATGGCCTGCCTTACGGAGGGACCTTCCCTACGGAACTCGCCCTGGCCTAGGGAAACCCACAGCCCACCACCCCCACCCAGACCCCTCCACTGCACGCAAAATCAACAGAATGAGAGTGTACTCACCCCCTTGTGGCTGCTGTGATGCCCTCAAGCGCCCATCCAAGTCCGGGTACGCCACCGCCAGGATCCTGAACATCAGGGGGGTCATGGTGCGACGGGCACCTCTCCCATGTTGGGAGGCCATCCCCAGCTGAGTCTCCGCCATCTTCTTGCTCCAGCGGCGAATGTCCTCCCATCTTTTCCGGCAGTGGGTGCTCCGTCAGTGGTAGACCACCAGGGTCCGGACGTCCTTGGCGATGGCACGCCAAATATGTTTTTTCTGGTGGGCGCTGACCTACATGATTTGTACAGGGGAAAGTTATTACCAACTGCACCGTCAAAGTGATTGGCCCCCATCCCTACCCTTGCCATGTGGCACATGCACTCACCGTCGTTTCATGCACGCCGTACTCTCCCCCTTCCGTCTTACATCCACCCCACTCCACACAGGCATAGCCCATACAGCATGCTCCGAGTGTACTTACCTGTTTGTCTGGAGGACCGTCGAGTAGCGTGTACTGGGGGAGGACCCCGTCCACGAGTTTCTCCAACTCCTCCGATGTGAAGGCAGGGGCCCTTTCCCCAGACACTCGAGCCATTGTCTCTTCCAGACCGAGGTCACAGCAGTACTTGCACTGTAGGTCCTCTCCTGTCGAAGATCAGGTATCGAGTGAAATGAACAGATAGAAAATGGCGGTCGTGTCCGCGGCAATGCGTACCGTCACCGCCAGCGTACATCGTCATTGGCTCCTGGGACCCATAGGGTCCAATGTTAACCAATGCAGCCTTGCGCCGCGGTCTTCGACCACCTACCGCAACAGTGTACAACGCCAGCGCAGTTACCTCACATCCCATTGTCCCACTTTACAGGTCAGGCGGCCGCCATTTCAGGGGCCCACATGCCTACAATTTCAACTGCTTCGCACATACCTAGGCCTAGACTCAACACACATACAGGCCACTTTTTAGATTATGAATGGTGTTCTGTGTAAGCTGTGGGTACATACCTGAGTTGTTTGATTCTGTGCTCGCTGTTGTCCTTCGTAGGCACTGTACGCTGGGACATGTGAGGAGATGGTGGCATCCTCCGGTGTACCGACCATTGGTGGACCTGTCGACAATGGAGGAAAGACGTGATTATCACATACAGGCTTGACCGTGCCATAATCCGGGAACTGTGTACCCAGTTGGAGCCAGACCTGATGTCAGCTATCCGCCATCCCACAGGAATCCCCCCTCAAGTGCAGGTGTTGTCAGTACTCCATTTCCTTGCAAGTGGGTCATTTCAAACAACAGTGGCCATAGCATCAGAGATGTTCCAGCCTATGTTTTCCAACGTGTTGTCCAGAGTGTTGTCTGCCCTGCTGAAACACATGCGGAGCTACATTGTTTTCCCTCAGGTGGAGGATTTGCCTACAGTGAAAGGTGATTTCTATGCCCTGGGACATATCCCCAACATCATAGGTGCCATTGATGGGACACATGTGGCTTTGGTCCCCCCCCACAGGAGTGAACAAGTGTACAGAAACCGGAAGAGTTATCATTCCATGAATGTACAGATGGTATGTTTGGCAGACCAGTACATCTCCCATGTGAATGCCATGTTCCCTGGCTCAGTGCATGACGCCTACATTCTGCGGAATAGCAGCATCCCTTATGTGATGGGTCAACTCCAGAGTCACTGTGTGTGGCTATTAGGTGAGCACCTGGAAGCTAGTCACTGGGAATGGTTGTGTGGGTCTGGGGATATCCCTACAGGTTAGTGTGTGTCTAACAGTTGTCCCTCGCCATTTGCAGGTGACTCTGGTTACCCCAACCTGTCATGGCTACTGACCCCAGTGAGGAATCCCAGGACCAGGGCAGAGGAAGGCTACAATGAGGCCCATGGGCGAACTAGGAGGGTGATCGAGCAGACCTTCGGCCTCCTGAAGGCCAGGTTCAGGTGCCTCCATATGACAGGTGGATTCCTATTCTACTCACCAAAGAAGGTGTGCCAGATCATCGTGGCCTGCTGTATGCTTCACAACTTGGCTTTGCGACGACAGGTGCCTTTTCTGCAGGATGGTCCAGATGGCAGTGTTGTTGCAGCTGTGGAGCCTGTGGACAGTGAAGACGAGGAAGCAGAGGAAGAAGACCACTTCTGTTTCTTCGGGACACATATCTCCTACTCATCTCCAGTTGCTGCATCATCCTCAGCCAGTGCCTTGTACAAGAACACACCAAACGTGTAGTTAATGTATTTACTCATCAGTGCTTAACATTCAACAATACTCCCAAAATCCGAATAACCATTAAAGACCACACCATGACACCAATCAGTTTGATTACGCAGTTTTGTTCATGAGTCCACCCTAGTCATGGGGTTTGAATTCTTACAGTTGTAAGACACTACAGAGGGGACCAAGAAATTATCCAAAATATAGCCAAAGTTCAGTTTTTTTTTTTTTTATGAGAAAAAAGTGCTGTTGAAGAAAGTGTCTGGTTTTTCCTGCAGATGGCATCAACAAAAGTTCTGCAGCAGTAAGATGACCATCTTCCATGGTTTCAGGAACAGGCATACTTGATTCATAAAGACACATTTTTTAACACAGTCCTGGCAATTTACTAAAAGAGAGCCCATTTTTGCTATTTTCTGTGCTTTCAACCTCCTTCCAGTTTGTGATAGAAACAAGTATGAAACCCATGGTGGATACCAGAAATCTATACATTTTGGAAAACTAGATAAAAATCAAAATTCGGCAAGTGGTCATTTGTGTGTATCCTTTAAGGCTTTCTCAAATAAGCTAAGTGTAAATTGAAATAAGTATTGGAAAACAGACATTTGTGACAGTGTTTTCATTTGTAACTTTTCATCATGACGGCTGATTTACTAAAGCAATATACCATTACAGTTGCTAGCCCCTTCTGGTTGTAGGTATATACAGGGTTTCTAGGTTTTCCAAGAACTCGGGCTACCCAAAGCCAATAATCGAGCTGCACCTTGCAATGGCTTTACATTGTGTACCAGGTATAGAGCAATTCACATGGTAAAATATAAAGAGTGAGACATAAGTGTCAAGGAAACCTATGTATTTCCAAAATGGGCACAAGATATGGAGTTTAGAAACAGTGTTTAATTGCACATCTCCTAATTTGTGGGTACACATACTAGCATGTGAATGAGAGGGCATTTCTCAAATTGTCTTCTGTACACTTGTTCTACTTTTGTATATTTCCCTACGTTTACTGATAAAAATGGTACCATGCTTGTATGGGTATAGGTAGCACCCGCAAGAGGAAAGTCCCCAAAATGCAAAATGGACACATCAACTTTTTCCACTGAAAACTGACCCTTTTTTTCAATTTCTCAAGCTGTGGATTTTGGGCCCTAGCTCAGCTGGCACCAAGGGAAACCTAGCAAACCTGTACATTTTTGAAAACTAGACTCTTAGTGGAGGTGATATGTGTGGCTCTCACTAGATTGTTTTACCCAGAATCCCTTGCAAACTTCAAAACACATTTTCAACACATTTCTGTGATGGAAGGTTCTGGAATCTGCAGGGAGCCCCAAACGTCCTTCCACCCAGCATTCCAATAAGTCTTCTGATAAAAATGGTGCCTCACTAGTGTCAGCGCCAGGAAACAGCCCAAAATGCAACATGGATACATGACTTTTTTCACTCAAAACTGACTGTTTTTTTGCAAAGTTGGTAGCTGTGGATTTTGGGCCTTAGCTCAGCCGACTCCTAGGGAAACCTAGCAAACCTATACATTTTTCAAAATTAGGTACCTAGAGGAATCCAGGATGGGGTGACTAATGTGGATCCCATGAGTTTTGTTTCCCACAATACCCTGTAAATCTCAAACTTTGCCTGAAATAATGCATTTTCCTAACGATTCTGTGATGGAAACTTCTGGAACCTCAGGAATCCACAAACTTACTACCACCCAGCATTGCCTAACCTGTGCCAATAAAAAGCTGTCCACTTGAGTGGCTGGGCCTAATGCCCACAACATGAATGGATCAAAGCAAGGTTGTACCTGTTTCCCTGTTGCTGGCACTAGACAGTTGCCCCTATTGGCACTGCCAATGCTGGAACAATTTTACAAGTAATAGTAAAGTTAACCTAGAGAGGGGAAGAGACAGTAACACTTAGCCCTTGCAGTGAACGGCGGTGGTGGAGGGAGGATCAATAATTAGTTTGTGGGGGAGGGATGCGGAAAACCAAGAATGATTTGGAGGGGAGTGGAAAGAGACAGACATGCACAGTTGAAAAAGGAAAGAAATGCAAAGAGCAAGAAATTATGAAAGAATTGTAAATTAGAGAAAGAGGGAAAAGCATACACTCACATTAGAGGTGGTTAGCCACTCAAAGCTGGAGCCAGACTTGAGCCTGAAACCTGGCTCTGGCTCAGATCGAGGTCCAGCTGAAACCCCAAGCCCATAATGAATGAGCTTTCATGTGGCCTCTGCTTGCCTCCCTCTCTCTACCAAGGATGTGGCCTTAAGACAAGAGCTGCCAACTTTGAACCCTTGGAGGCAGATCGGCCGATCATGTGCGTGTGTTTTGTGTGGGGGTGACCCCTTGCGCAAGGTTTGCCCCCAAAAGGAGACACATTACTGATGGCCATTTCTGCCCCCTTTGGTGGCAGATCAGCCTTTTTTTTTAGGCCCATCTGCCCCCAAGGGGGGCAGAAGCCACGAAGACACCAGGGATTTTTTTAGTTTAGTTTTTTTTTGTGTTGGGGGCCGCCCCTTGAGCAAAGGGGGCACACAACTGTTGCCCTTGGGGGCAGATCTGCCTTTTTTTGGGGGGCCCATCTGCCCCCTGGGGGGCAGAAGCCACAGAGACACCAGGTATTATTTTGTTTCAATTTTTTTTGCTGTGGGGTGTAGCTCCTTGGGCAAGGGTCGGCCCCTAAGGGGGGCACACAACTTTTGGCCATTTATCTCACCTTTGAGGGCAGATCGGCCTATTATCTTTAGGCCCATCTGCCTCCAAAGGGGGGGGGGGCAGAAGCCAAGAAGACACCAGGGATTATTTTGTTTGATTTTTTTTTGTATGGGGGCAGCCCCTTGAGCAAGGGTTGCCCCCAAAAGGGGCACACTACTGTTACCCATTTCTGCCCCCCTTGGGGGCAGAACGGCCTAGTTTTTTCAGGCCCATCTGCACCTGAGGTGGGGCAGAAACCACTAGAAACCAGGGAAAATTTCTAAATGTTTAGTGGCGGGGTGTTTGTCAACTGGTGAAGTATTTGCATTTGTGATTATAACAGTGTTTTTCTCCTTTTTGTTCTAGTTCAAAGCTTTTGCTTCCTTTGCTGTGACTCCTTGTGGTTTTGGCAGTGGTTGACCTGCAGTTTGTGTAGTTGTATGTTTTAGGTAAGAAAAAACTATTTAATCCAAATGATTATTGTTGCCATGCATGAATGACATTTTTGTAAGTGGTGTACTAAATGCAGGATTGTGTGTGAAATTGTCCTTAGACTTGTGCACAATGATATTTGTGTTGTCTTATGTCTAATTGTCTTTTATTTTATTTTTTTAGTGAAATATTATTGGTGATTGCTGTTTCTGTGCAGAGTAGTTGCTGGTGAGTCTAGCTTTTTCAGGCAAATGAGTGGTATAGTTTTTGAGTACATAATTCTTTGGAATAAAGCTGCACTTTGTTTATCACTTATTTTAGACAGTGCAGGTTGTTGTTGGTGCATTTGTCAAGTTACTTTTCATAGAAAGGATCATGGCTTGCCGCAGGGCGACCGCTCAGCAGGTTGTTGGTATGCTTTTTGAGTTGTCTTCTGACCATGATTATGAGACTGACTCTGCATCTGAGGCAGAGGAGGAAGTGCGAGGCTCTAGCAGTGAATTTTCTGTCCAAAAGGAATCTTCTAATGAGGAAGCCACTCTCAGTGCAGACAAAGGGCCTGTTTTAGAGGAGGACACTTATGTGCCAATAGTGCAGCAGCCTGGGGCTGAAAGGTTTCCCATTGGAGGACCTGAACACTGGGTTGCCCCAAACATGGAGCAGCCAGAGTTGCCTGCCTTTACTGGTCTCCTGGGGTGTAGAGTCAATACAGAAACCTTTTTGCCTATCAGTTTCTTTCAGTTGTTTATGGATGATGTATTTTTGGAAGAGATTGTTGAGCAGACTAATTTGTATGCTGAGCAGTATTTGAGGGACAACAGTGCCAGACTTAGGCCACAGTCTAGATCTACCCAGTGGATTCCCACAATTCTGGAAAAGTTCTTTTGTTTAAGTTTTTTGATGGGGTTGATAAGGAAGCCTTCAATGTCTTCTTATTGGTCTACTAGTCAATTGATGCCAACGGCTATATTTCCTGCAACCATGACTCGTAATCAGTTTTTGCTTCTTCTTCGGATGCTGCATTTTGTTGACAACGCTATAGCCTTGCCACAAGATCACCCTGATTCTGACTGTCTTTTTAAAATTAGGCCTGTCTTTGATCACTTTGTAGATTGGTTTTGTCTATGTTCCAGGTAAAGAAATATCTGTGGATGAGTCTTTGGTCCTGGTCAAGGGTCGTTTGTTCTTTAGACAGTACATTCCTAGCAAGGAAGCACAGTATGGAATTAAGATGTATATGATGTCTGAAAGTAGTACAAGGTATGTTTATAATTTTCGGGACTACACTGGTAGGGATTCCAGTATGGATCCCCTGGTTGTCTGCCCACTTTTGCAGTTAGTGAGAAAATTGTGTGGGAACTTGGTAGATGACTGTTAAACAAATGTTACCATTTAAACTGTTAACGCGTCCTTTTATGTTACTTTATTATACATTAGGACTCGTTTTAGGCCAATGAATCTTTTGACCCAGTTGAGAGACACCGTAGGACGAGATAGCTGATCAATATGTCAATCGATATATCAATAATGTAATCAATATTTATCATCACAATACATTTCACTTTGGTCAAAGACATTAATCAAATTGACGACGCAACCATGACATTTCAGCCATGAATAACCACACCTTTAATAGAATTTCATGAAGTTTATTCCCTATTAGTTACAATCTAAAAGCAAGTGCGTCAATCTCAAAGCCAAGAAACACTACAGCATAGTTACGATATGGCAACTCTGGTAAGATTTCAATAAGGCAAGAATCATAAACATCAGAATATAACACGGCGCAAACATAGATCGGGATACAGCAAAGTGTCAAATACGTGTCAGTTCAACATAGCATAATGTCAGTCATTTGTCTATTTGCGTCACTTTAAGTGAACCCCTGTCCTAACCACTGATTAGCATTAGCATGTTGGGCTTCATGCAAAACAATTTAGAAAACCAATTTGGAAAACATCTGACTATGGTCTCTATCAAAATTAAGCAGTTGGTACCTAGAAAAGAAAAGCAAACAGACAAATTACAAATTGCATTGTCATAATTACCCTCCAAGGATTAGGTTAGCATACAGGATCCATCTTCGTCTTCAGGACATCAGTCAAAACACCATCAGTCTAAGCTAAACTAAAGGGCATAGAGGACACTTCCCTCATAAGGAGGAGAGGTGTAAAATGGGCAGTCTATCGGTAAGGATGGTTTTAATAAGTCTCAAAGTCACCAAACAGAGTGACAGAGTTTCTGGATAAAATCAATAGCATTCCCTACCTAGTTCTAATGGCCCTTCTGTGAAATGGGTTTTTATCCCTTTTCCGTAGTACATTCCCCCAAAATCCTATTGGACATTTACTATACCCCACTATCTTTACCCTATCAAATTTAACATTAGGTAATCCCGATTGTCACCCCACATTAATTCATAGCACTTTGATTGGTCTTCATAATTGATGTCTTCGGAGGTGGCACGTCCGGTGTTACTTCACTCTTTGGCGCGTCTTTTGGGTCAGCAGATCCATTGTCCATCGGTCTAAATGATCTTGTACATTACATTAATCTACATTTGCTTCAATGTGTAGATAACTCTTAAACCAAGGCACCGAATATGCGCTTCTGAACTGAATTGACATAGATACATTCGTCTTCCAAGTTGAAGAAAAAGAACATTTGCAGGGTCATGGCCCTTTGCGAGTCAGCACACTGGAAAAACAGAAAAATGCATTTAATATGAGAGCTGGGCAGCTAAAATCCACAGCTCACGCTAACTTAAGGCCTATAAAGATTTTCAATATAAATGCAGTAACATAAATGGTAATATAAGTTTAATTAAACATAACATAAACATTTTATTCATCATTATTAGTTTGCGTATACATTGGTGGCCATTTACTATAATCATAATTCAGGTGCACGTTTAAGCAAAATCGTTATTATTATTGTTTTCTATGCAGCATCATTACATATTGATATAAGTATTTCATTTTAATATAGGTTATGTAAGCTACGCTCTCTCAGTACCAAGATAACTTCTACAGCAGAGTGCAATTGTTCAGGGAACTGTTGAGAGTGGACACTGTTGCTTGTGGAACAATTCGCTCTAACCGGAAAGGCTATCCAAGGGAGCTTGTCTGTAAAAAACTTCAGAGGGGACAATGCAGTGCCTTGTGTAATGATGAGCCGCTAGCTCTGAAATTTGCTGACAGGAGGGATTTCTACCTGCTGACTACCATCCAGGATGAGCGTACTTCCTCTGTGACTTGAGATTGACATAGTGCACAATCATGCGTGCATTTTGGTCTACTACAAGCACGTGGTTGGTGTCAATAGAGAATATCAGAGGTTGGAACCTTACACTGCTGTTCGTAAGTCTTACATTTGGTATAAACAGTTGGCTATAAATTTGTTCCATTTAGCAGCTTTTAACAACTTTTAATGCTTTTATTGTGTTCAAGGATTGTTCTCCTGAGTCAAGGATGAAATGTGTTAAATTTCAGGCGCCTGTGATGGAGACCCTTGTTGTGGTGGAACATGTGAGTTCCTAGAGAAACAGTGGTGGAGGATGTGGCTAGATTGAAAGATCGCCTCTTTGCTGATCAGATTCCTTCCACTCCCAAAAAATACTTTCTCACTAAGAAATGTAGAGTCAGTGCCCAAAGATGTATCCGAAGGGAGACTTGTATGTACTGCTCCGATTGTCCTTCTAAGCCTGGGCTGTGTGTGGCCGGCTGTTTCAGAAGGTATCACACGCAAAAGAATTATTGGGAGTGTAATCTGCCTGGTCTGTTTTTATATTTTTTGTTCAGTTTCACAGTTGGCATTACTGCCATCTATTTAGTGTGAGCTTTTGTGTTTGTAGTTTTGTACTTAATAATATTTAGTTAGTGTTTTCTTTTTTGTAAAAAATAAAAAGTGATGGTGGTGTGCGTGGAGTGGCGCTTGGCTGGCGGTGTAAATAGTGACACTGCTAGCCAAATGCCTGTCCACAAACTCTGTCAGCTGGTGTGATTGCTGTGGCAGGCATGTGGGTGTATGAAAGTGATGGGCCCTTGAATGGCGTTGTCTGTTGACATGAATGTTGTAATGTGCTGGGCCAGTGGCTGGTGGCATGAATGGTCTTGTGCATGTCATGTATGAAAGGTGTGTGAATGGACTGTAAAATGGTTGGTACTTTGTTGTGGCTTTACAGCTCACAAGCTGTGAGTCATCGGTTCAGTTTTTTGGCCGTTCAGTTATTAACATTGACAAATAAATGGGACAAATGTTCCATATTGTAAATATTTTTGCAGAACATTATCATGCACTTTAAAATTCTCCCATTAAAAAAATGACTGTAGGTTTATGTTATACATATAACGGTTCCGCATAGGGGGAAAGCTATGTCCTGTGACACGGGCTCTTTTTCACCTATTCACATATATCCCGTTCATATGCACACAAGACACGCTTCCACCGACACGCATGTCAGTCCTATCACTGCACCCCTAGTCAAAAAGTATTTTGTTCAAACCATAGTTTCTGGCTGAATAGACATTAGACTTATTAGTCAATTAGCTTGGGAGGGAGTGTCTAGTAACACTGCATGAGTGCCTTGGCCTTCAGTAGCTCACAATGATTTTCACTAATCAGAAGTAGCTCTCACTACAGAAAAGATTGGAGACCCCTGTCTTAGACAAATATATCTTTTCGCAAAACAGCAATTTTTTTTATTATTGCTTATGAAAGCATGTGAGTTCAGAATACCATTTGTAAAAAACAAATTATGTTTCATTTAATAGAACTATATCATTGCTCTGTAATATTGTGGACCAGTTACAGGGTTTTCATGACAATTACTTTACATTGTAGTGTTATATTGTGACATAGAAATCTCAAAGCTTCTGCGTATTATTAAAGAAATATACAGGTTTGAATTTTGAAGAGAATTTAGCATATTTTATGTGATCTTTCTTGTATGATTTGCATAGCAAGCATTTTCAGGGCTCGGCTCACGCACGGGCTCTAAGATTAGAGCCAGACCCTTGGATCAGCTCTGGTTCAGCTTTCGTTGTTAATTTGTTGGGTCACCCATCTCTAAGACACATAAAGTGCTGAATCAAAAATGCGAAGGAAAAAATAAAGAAAAATAATTCTCTGACATCAGCAGTGGATGGATGTTCAACCAAACAAAAATCAAGGTGAATCCTCAATACTACAGGGGCAGTACAAAAACAAGAATAAGAAAGAATAGGGAGCAGAGAATTGAAATTGACAAGAAAGCCAGTCAAGGATGACTAAGCGGCTGGCAAAAAGACTGTTCTAAGGACATAGTTAAGTATCATTTTAAGTATTAAGTATTGTTTACAATGCTGTCTGTGACAAAAAGACAGATCTGTTTGTAGTAGGACTGCAAAGAGGCACCAAAGTTGCAATCATGCTCTCAATGGATAGGACAGCAATACTCCATACCCTTTGATCAACTAGTGTGTTGGAAAATAGGGTAATGATTCAACCCTCACTGCCTGCTTTGGTGAACAGTTTTTTCTTGGGGAGTTTCAGCGGTGCTTATGATGTGGACTTACAACCAGCTAGCCCTTGCTGGTCAAGGCATGAATGAGCATCATTATATTAGTAACTTTATTGCATATGTTAAGACCGCAAGACTTGCTCTCATCCATGTCATCACAAGATATAAAACTCACACATGCCCCTCATTACTCTTCCAGCACTGTGCCTGGAATTCACAATGGATAATAGTTAGAGCCCGGCTCACAGATGTGAGCTGGGGCAAGGCAGGCAGGGACTTCACAAGTGAAGAATGACCTTGACAGTGAGGCAGCTGGAAAAAGTTTCATTTGTGGTTGATGCCTAACTCAATATTTATTTTTGCATAGCAGGGTCTATAGTATTACCCTTGATGTGCTTTTGGACTACTGCCAATATCCTACTTCTAGTACCAGTGTATTTCACCGCCAAACCAAGCACCCTATTTGCTGGGCTATATGAGTCCAAGGCAGTGACTAGCATTGGAAGCAGTTATGATAACACCAGCTGCACAGCAGCCAGGGCAGTTTGATCTTTAAGTGCCTGGACAGATGGATTACAGCACTAGGGGGGACCTTCTGTGATGCACAGATTGGAAGAGGACCATTGTTGACACTTGGTCACTGCTGCCTTCTTGTGTTTTTGTGTGGGTGTGTGCGTGCATGTTACCTCCCCTCAATCTCTGATGCTTTTACAGTCAAGCCTCAGCATCAGAGGGGGTGAGGTATGAAGACTTGTGACATTAGGAACTGATTGAATCCCAACTGACCAAAGAGTCTGAGCTCAGCAGGTGAGTTTTCAGTAGGAGGGGTCAAGGAACTTACATAATAAAAAGCTTGCTTTCATGGTTTCAGTTCTATCAATTGCTTTGCAGCTTATGCTATGTTCGTAGTCCCTCACCATTCATCCAGCTAGTTTCAATGAGAGTACAAGTGTAGGGTGTCTTCTCTTTTCTGTTAGTTTGTAGCCTTTCCATATGTGCTGTGACTCAGATGTCCCCCAGCCTCGTGCCATAAAGAATAAATGTTATTCTACTGAAGCTTGTTCATTGATCAATAGTAACATATGCTAAATTACATTAAGCTCCTCTTTTATGAATGCCTGATGTCTTGGGCATTCACCAAATGAGGTGGCATTTGTAAGTGATGCTAGGGTACATCAGCATAGGTACATCAGCATACAGAGACATTCAGTCCAGGCCATGGGCCCACACCGCTGCAAGTGTTCAACCCCCTTCAGCTGTTCACAGTGGGAGTTTTGGTGCAATCAAATCTTCACAGGCAACCAACCTCCACCATGTACGGCTTTCCCCTTACACATTATTAACTTGGCAGCACAGCCTGTCTATGTCCCGTGACCTACTGCCCATGGTCTCCCAAAGGTTGTGCATGGCAGTGACTTGGGCATAGGACCACAGTGTGCCTAGCCCTCCCACCATGCATGGTTGACCCTGTCATTTAACTGTATAAAGGGTGAAATTTTAGGTGTATCAAACCTATTGGCTTTGCCAAAGTGTCAGAACACCAAAACGTGGCTGGCCTATTGGCATGATCAAGGGATCAGCACATCAACGCATATAAAGCAGACCCACTGGCTTGTCAAAAAGTCACCAATAACTATCATCAAATGTATAATTCCCACATTCAATATTTAATAATAATGATTGTAAACAAAATATTTCCAATAAAGTAGTTACTTGAAAGAAAACATTAAACATGTCTTTGAGTCTTTTTCTTAACTTTTGTCAGTCCAAAAAGTACAACAAAGAACTGACCACAAGAGATCCTTGAACTCGGACTACTTTTAAAAACAAACTATGGTGAGCTCTCCTGGGGTCATGGACTTAATGACTTAGGGCACTTACTATTTTTTTAATGCTGCTGGGAAGTTGTTGTGCTCCCAACAGCCTTCCACAACATTAACAAAAATAGTTGGTAGTGCCCTGCTTCTTCTAGGGACAACAACAGAAGGAAAAATATAATTTTAAAACGCCCCAGAGCATAATGGGATGCTCTTTGCTGGAGCAGTGAATAATAAATATTTCTTTCATTTACTATTCTGTTTTTTTGGCTTTCCTTATACATGTTTTTTTCTTTATTTTTTATAAGTTGGGGCAGTGAGAGAGCCCCATGTTCCCTGCTGCCTCTGCCATGTTCCCAGCTACCACTGTAACAGGAGACTGGCATTTTGTTTTTCAAAGGCAGACTCCCACAATTAGTCAGTCATTGGGGGCCTCAAGGGGAACCCCAAGGCTCCCGTAGCCACCCCCGGCTCCCCAACCACCACCTTGTCAGGAACCAACCCTTGTATCCGTATTTTGTTGATGGGTGCCCAGAGGCCCATGCAGGGCACCCATGCCCTCTTTAATTGTTGGGGGCTATATGGGGAGCCCCAATGTCAGAGCTGCCCCAGCTGGATCCTCAGCCACCACCCTTTGTGGTAGGAGCCATATTTTTAACTTAGCTCATGCCCAGGCAAATGAAGTATTTTTCCCACCTGGGTGGAAGCAAAGGTGTATTTCCTGGCTGAGCGAGTGTGGTCAGAAAATTACATTTCTATTCTCTGGCTGTACTCTTCCCAACAGGGAACATCAGTGTCCTAGGGGATGGGGTCCCTATAACATTGTAGCTGTAATGGGCCCTGGGAATGGACTTCCTAGGACCAATTAATGGCCTGGGTGTGTGTGCATGACTGCCTCACAAAAATTATATTCTATCTCCAAGAGTTGGGGTCCCTGGGCCTCTAGAATGTTGAGGGGGTCTGTCAGTTTCTTGTCCATAAAATTAAAAACAGCCCCAGGGTATGGGGTCCTTTGGGCCTCAATAAAGCTTGGGGATGGTGGTCACATATACCCATTCCTAATAATTCATTTATCAGTCCTATTATCAGTACTGCAAGCCCTCCCTGCCTAAAAAGGCAGGAGACAGCGTTTTTTTTTAATCACAACTGTGGATCCTCCTTTGATCCATTGTGCTGCTAAATTGTTTTCTGTTTTGGTCCTAGAGGAATTCCACCCTACCAGACCTAGGGGAGCAGGGTATCCCTAATGTACTCCCACTAGGCCTGATTCACAAAGGTAAACTTAGAAGTTTGGTCTAAACATAGACCAAATGTGTAAATTTACAAATTTGGGAATTCACAAAGGGCATTCACAAGTAGTATTTTTAGATTCGTACTTGGGGTGAACCCAAAGATACAACCAGAGATTTACTTTACTTATAACTCTGAACATTCAATTCCACAGTTATTTTATGTTCTTCATGAAAAATTGAATTTCAAAGACCCCTTCACTTAACCTAATTTCACTGCTTGTAACAAAGAAATTAGAGTTTCTTTGAAAAAAACTCACATTTGGAATTGCTGACCAGGTTACATTGCTGAACATTAATAGTTTAATTTTGTAAATGATGACAATGTCCTTTGGTCTTCCTCACATAGGAACATATGAGGTGTGTTAAACTGACACACATATGTAATTCCTAGGTCTAAGGAATGTTACCATGCCTAAAATATTTAGGTATAGCGTTTCCCCTTGTGATGAAATTGACACAACACAAAACCACTTATTTGATGTTGAGCTCTTATCCTGACTTGAGCCCAACTCACATTTATGCTCAAATAAGCAGGAATATATTCTGCAAACAAACAGTTCACCATGTGGTATTTCTTTGCATGATTTGTGCCATTCTGACTTTGCAAAGTCCTCAATGAGGAATTGCTCATGGGGAATGTTTGAAATTGGGTTACTCGTTGAGGGGGTAAAACCCTACTCATGTAGCCACCATAAGCCTTGTCAGGATGAAGTCGCGAGCAACCCCAAATTAACCTGTACTCAACCCTCTGGTAGATTGTCACAAAAGCAGTCAGGTTTAACTTAAAAGTAATGTGTAAAGCATTTACGCAACACTCAAAAACAGTAATAAAGTGAAAACACAACACAAGAAAAATCTCACACCAATTTAGAAAAATAGAGTGAAATTTAATAAAATATTTGAGACCATAGCAACAAAAAATCCAATCAGCAGAACTGGAGTTATGTGATTTTTAAGATGTAAGTGAAAACAGAGCCACAGAGCACCAACTGTGGCTATCTGGTGGCACCAGACCGGGACAAAGCCACATGTTCTGGCCAACCGTTATGGAGTGTGGGACAGATACAGGGACCAAGTTGGGCCCGCTGAACAAGAGTACCTTAAATCCTGAATGCTGGTTGCTGAGTGTTGTGATATCCTGCGTCAAGGATGCACCATGAACCTCAGGGGATGCACGAGTCCGGTGTAGAGATGTGTTAAGCAGCATTGTTTCAGTGAAGAAGCGAGGCTGCAATACGGTGTCCTGCTTCATTCTGAGGATGCTGTTGACGAGGGGCTTGCAATGTGAGGTTGTGTATTGAAGATGCCTAGAATACCAGCTGGTTCAACGAAAGTTGTGGGGCTCGCAATGTGAAAACCTGCATTGGGATGTGTCGCTCATAGTTCCTGTTGGAAAATGGGTTATTGGTAAGGGACAGTAAGTTCCCACACTTAGCAATAGGCCACTAACCTCCACTTAGGTCCAGTTAGGTCTCAGTAAATTAAACCTAGCTCAACCTGTGGTAGCTTGGCAATGAGTGACAAGGCTTAACTTAGGAGACAAAGCGTAAAGCATTCAAATATCACAAAATAGTAAATAAATAAAACACAGGAAACAGGAGATATTAATTTTTAAAGAATTAATGCTTTCTAGCACATAGAAGCAACTAGTGCTCAAAGGGTTAAAAAAAGTCACACTGGAAAGGAACAAAGTCCAGAGTTCAGGCCACCCATGAGGGACGCTGGTCAGCTGGGCTCTGCTTGCAGGACTTGATGCAGGGGACTCTGGGCAGCTCCTTTGTGCCTGTAGCAAACAGGGAGTCCCTTCTTGAAGCAGTAGAAGACAGGTAAAGTCCTTTTAGTAGAGAAGCCCAAGTGTGCAGCTGGTGTAGTCCTCCAGAGTGCAGTGTCCAGGTGCAGGTCAGGGGTCCAGCAGGGCAGTCCTTCTTCTCCTGTAGTTTTTCCTTGTTGGAATCCGATAGAGATCTGAGGTGTGGGTGCAAGTCTGCCAGTTTTATCCCTGCTCCTGGGTGAAAAACAGGGGGGTCCTGGTTCTCCAATCAGGTGTAGGGTCCTTCCCCCTGTGATGAACACTTCCTGGGAAGTGTGGCAAAAATCAATCCCAAGGAGCAACATTTCTCAAAAATCCATCATGGCTGAAAGTGATTTTTGGAGGTTACATCTGGCTGAGCCCACCCACTGGTGTGGCTAAAAATCCTAAACACACCCCTCTCCTGCCCTCTCATAATACAACCAAGGGGGCACCTAATTGTCTGGGTTTGCAGGATGTGAGGGTGTTGCTGGGTTGCTCCAAATGTCCTTCTCTGCCTTTGGAGACCAGTTTGGCAGCCCTCCCCCTTCCTGCTTCACCATCTGCTGAGGGGAGATCTCCTCCCCCAGGCACATCTCTTTGTGTGGAGCCAGGCCACTTCACACCTCATCAAGGCAGCTTGGCCAGGCTGCCAGAGGCTGGCCAATCAGAGCACAGCAGCAAAAACACTGCAGGGCTGAAGTTGGCAACTTTTCAGGTAAAGATTAAAACTCTTTACCTGAATAAGTTATATTAAATCCCACAACTGGAAGTTGTGGGATTTATTATAACAATTAATTTGATACCAAACTTCTGGTATCTGTTACTTAAGGGGACTTTTAAAATTAAAATAAAGTCTCCCCATTCTAGCTTACGGAGGCTATTCACTACAATGAGGAAAACACTAATTTGGCTGTTTTACCTCACCAAGGCTTATAAAACTATTTTTATAAGGTGCCTGCTTATAGTTACATGGCACCCAGCCCTTGGGGCACATAGGGCACACCTTAGGGGTGACTTATATGTAAAAATAAGGTAGTTTAGGACTTTGGAACTACTTTTAATTCCAAAGTCAAATTTGCATGTAACTTTAATTTAAAAGCAGCCAGCAAGGCAGGCCTGCCTTTAAAATGACCACAAGAAGAAATTAGTGGAGCACACAAACACATCAACTATATGTAAAGTTCAAAAGACCAATTATGTCTTAGAAACAAGATTACAGAATTCTCAATTATTTTAACAAAACATGGTACAAGTTGGTAAACATGGTAATCAGTTCTCTTAGCATGGTCTACAAAGACATAATTAAATATAAATACATCAAATTGTTATTGTAAATCACATACAACAAAAAAACAAAACATCACAAATACTAATACAACAATCACATTAGTTATGATGAAGAAAAGACAACAGCCGACACGTGTTTCGTCCAAACCGGACTGCTTCAAGGCTGATAAATTTCAATAAAAAACAACCAATTATAAAAACATACATAACAATAACAAACATATACAAACATATATGTACATTTTCATATAAAAAGTGTTTTTCTCTTGTCAAATTACCTCAGTTGACCAAAGATGTGAAGTCACAATTAAACAGAAGTGTGCAAAGAGAACCAACACCCATTATCCATTCTCAAAGCTATAAGATGTTAGTCTAGAAAGGATTGATTAGTCCTCTGAAATACAGCCAGATATTCAGACATAAAAAAAGTAAATATTTTTAAATATTTTTTACTTTAAAAATAAAGGTAAATCATATAAAGAATCGTAAAAGTCCAAAGATATTAGAAGAGCATGCTAACCCTAATATCATGTAATCACCTCAGTGGATATATTCCTTAATTTTATAAATAAATAACTTGATCTTTCCTATATTCCTCAGTCTCACAATCCCTGTTAGGACTATCAGGAAAAAGGAAAAGAAAAAAGGAAAACCAAATTGTTTCCTTTTACCTCCAAGTATGTCAATAAAAGTTTTTTTAAGAACAAATCATTTTTTATTAACCTGGGTACCATATAACTCATAAACAAATTCCATTCGTAAATAAGTTCTTCATATTGAGCCCAACATCAAATTCTTTAATTCTACTCTCGCTTCCTGATCTCCACTGAAAGGCAATATAGTTTGCATGTGCCACACATGTAGTACGGAACGTCACAGCAAAGTGATTAATAACCTAAAACAATAATAATGTAGTCACTAAGTCATAGAAAGCATCATTAGCAGACCCAAAGGTTAAATATATGATCATTCTGACCCTAATACTAAGAATCATGGTAAAAGGACCATATATAGTTGATAAAACCACATAAGAAGATGTCCAAATATTTCCTTATCATACCCATCTGAACTCATTACTATTGTTGACACCCCTGTGCCATGTGGCATCATGGGACCAAAAATATCACCATCATAAAATACCAAAGTGGTAACTAACAATTGTCAAATCTAAAATAATAATATCCACAAGAAAATAAAAATTATTCAAATCTGGTCACTTCAATTAACCCATGTATAGATTCACATCATAGCATAGTAACTATACGTTATTGTCATTGCATCGTTCATTCATATTAAAGTGTTAACAACTATGCTTGACCCCAGTCCACTGTTAACCTTAACAAAATAAGGTGAGAATAGGGCAAAGCGACATCCTGAAGTACCTATATCTTGCTGCGTCGCTCCTCGAAAACTCCTTGTCTAGTCTCCCTGCCGGAAAACTGAGTAAACATCTACCGCGAGCGATGAAAGGACTTTCCTTGAATGCTTATCACGGACGCCAACAAACGTCCAATCATTAAAGAGGTTGCTAAAACCTTTCAAACAAACGTGGCAATAGCCCGTAATAGACAGTGAAAAAGGACTCATAATCCTCTTAAAAACACGGCCGCCATCTTTAAATATTAAGCAGATAAATGTAAGTACATTTTATCGAGGTTTTTGGAACAACTCAAATGGAGAGAACAATGGCCCCGAATGGACAATAACGAGGGACAGATAGTCTCCTCAAAAATACGGCGGCCATTTTTTACTATTAAAGTTTTAACAAATTAATCTAAAAACATTTTGTCATGGCAGTCGTCCTATATCCAAAAAATTCTCTAAAACATTATTTGAAAATTCTATCAGCCAAGTATAGTAAATGGCCAAACCTAAAGATGTCCTAAAAATAGTGATGACAAATATGCAAAAGTCTCTAAGACAGTATAACATCTGTACAATTTCAGACTCCATCTTTTTTCACGATTATTTCATTTTGGAAACATATATAGAGTGTTATGAGAAAGGCCAAATGATATTCAGAGTGCTCAAAAGAGAATAATCCCCAAAATTAGTGAAAGAACCACCACCTTGAACACTAAGTGATAGCACTGTACATTAGTCAAAGAGATCCAAATAAGTTTCCATTGCATTTTTCAAAAAAGAATTCACAACGTTGATGCCTCATAGATTGGAGTGGGAGTGTGGTTAATTAAAGAAAATGGTATGGTTCACCATCCAGATTCATCCCCAGTTCTACAGTTCTCAACTTAATAATCCATTTTGCTTCATTTTTTCTCAAGTCAAGGGTCCTGTTGCCACCTCTGGGGTCCACTCGAATATGGCTAATGCCCAAATACATAATTAATGGGACCTATGTCCCCAAATGTTTTTTGTTCATATGTCGTACTACTGGTGAGGCCATATTATTATTTCTCAGAGCTCGCATCTGCTCCTGAATACGTTCTTTTAAGGGCCTGATGGTACTGCCCACATACATTTGACCACATTCACACTCCAATATATATATATACCACAAATTTGGTATTGGAGTTTGGCAGCCCTCCCCCTTCCTGCTTCACCATCTACTGAGGGGAGATCTCTTCCCTCAGGCACATCTTTTTGAGTGGAGCCAGGCCACTTCACACATCATCAAGGCAGCCTGGCCAGGCTACCAGAGGCTGGCCAATCAGAGCACAACAGCAAAAACACTGCAGGGCTGAAGTTGGCAACTTTTCAGGTAAAGTTTAAAACTCTTTACCTGAACACGTTATATTAAATCCCACAACTGGAAGTTGTGGGATTTATTATAACAATTCATTTTATACCAAACTTCTGGTATCTGTTACAATTTTTAAAATTAAAATAAAGTCTCCCCATTCTAGCCTATGGAGGCCATTCAGTACAATGGGAGAAAAACGAATTTGGCTGTTATACCTCACCAGGGCTTATAAAACTATTTTTATAAGGTGCCTGCCTATAGTTGCATGGTACCCAGCCCTAGGGACACACAGGGCACACCTTAGGGGTGACTTATATGTAAAAATGAGGTAGTTTAAGGCTTTGGAACTACTTTTAATTCCAAAGTCAAATTTGCATGTAACTTTAATTTAAAAGCAGCCAGCAAGGCAGGCCTGCCTTTAAAATGACACTGGGCACCTCAGCAGTGCACCGATGGGGGCACTACCTATGCTGGGGTCCCTAAACCTCCGTGCCCTACCATATACTAGGGACTTATAGGTAGGTTGACTTAGCCACTTATAATTAGCCTAATTTGCATACTGATTTTACACAGAGCACAGGCCCTGGGACTGGTTAGCGGTACCCAGGTCACCATCAGTCAGGAAAACACCAGCAAAAAGTGGAAAATTGGGGCAAAAAGTTAGGGGGCCTCTGCAATCAGCCCTGTTTTCTCACAGTTCCAATGCAGAGTACTGTGAGGTGATGCTTTGTGCTGCAGCTCGAATGTGGAGTTTGGGGATGCCAGACATCGTGCTGTTGTGGTTATGCTTGCACCATAGCTAAGCTAGCAGAGCACCTTCAGGATCACTTGCAAGCGTCGAGGACTGGGGTAATACGACTTGGGAGGACAGGACTCATAGCAGACAGAGTCCAGCTGCTGGGTTCAAAGTAGTTGGGGCCTTCTGCTCTGAGGCTGTAGTCAGAAGGCCAGCCAACTAGCACCTGAAGTCCCTCTCGTGGCCCTGGGTTCAAGATGCAGGCCTAGTCCTACTCTATGAGACAGGAGGGCAGCAGGGCAGCATTGTTGAGCAGTGCTTCTTGAAGAAAGGTAGTACCACAGTCCTTCTTCTGAATCTTCCACTGTTCCAGATGTGCACCAAAGAGTTGTGTCTGAGGATCCAATATTCAGACCTGGTAGTCACTTTGAAGTAGGAAAAGGTGCTGGAGGGTTTCACCCCCAGGAAATTTCCTGCCTCTCTGCCCTTGCCCCAGATTCTCTCAGGTCACACTAGACTATTGTAGTGTCAAACCCTTTGTGACTGTGCTCAGGGAGAGTCTTTGTGATGTTCAAGTGTGGTAGGCTTCTCCACCTCATCAAGTCAGAGATGACCCATCCTGCCAACATATATGGCCCTTTGTTTCACTGTCTGGGAGCATACACAAAGACAACTAACAGATTCACATAGTCATGTGATTCAGTAAACAGGCTGCTGGCACCCAATGATCAGCACAATTTTCAAAAAAGTGTTACTTTCAGAATTGTGACTTATTATCCAACTTTACCATTAAAGATGGCTTTATATCACAGTTCCGTAGATACCAAACTTGAAATGCCTACCTGCTCCCAATCCCTTCCAATTGAAACATCACTTATTAAAGTTAACAAGTTAAGCCAGTGTTATCCTATGGGTATGGGAGAGGTCGGCCTCACGGTAATTATAAATGAATTT
Source organism: Pleurodeles waltl (assembly GCF_031143425.1). NCBI lineage: Eukaryota > Metazoa > Chordata > Amphibia > Caudata > Salamandridae > Pleurodeles > Pleurodeles waltl. The sequence continues at coordinate 576,930,978 of NC_090437.1, forward strand.
AGGAATTTATCACTACGAGGATATATAAAACTTGAAAGTACCTGTCCAAATTTTAAATACAATGCACTCTGCCATCTGGGCTGTTTAAGGCCTATGTTAGGGATGACATATATATATATATATAGCAGGGAAGTTTTGGCATGGCAACAGGTTTACCTTGCCTGGTCAAAATTGGACATTTAAACTGCCCACACAGGCTGCAGTGCAGACTAGTAAAATGGCACTAAATGTTACACAGGGCCGGCAAATTAAATGCTGCTAGTGGGCCTGCAGCACTTATTGTGTCACCCACATAAGTAGTCCTTTAAACATGTCACACAAATATAGTCCACAGACTTCAAAGAAAATGTGAAGTACTGTGCCTATACTATGAGGGGTAATGGGCGAAGCATAAGACACTGAGGGAGAATCAAATGCAGACAACATTCTAAAATATTAAAACAGATGTAAGATCACGCCACATTTCATACAGGGAAGAGGTACACTCAATTTCTGAATCTATTCTACTGGAGTACAAAAATAGCCAGGTGTCCCTTTCACAGAATGGCTTTCTTTGTTTTTTGAAGGAGGTACAGGAGGTATTTGAAAGGAGGTGAAATGTTGAATCAATTTTCTGGACAGAAATATCTTGCATCACAGAGTTCATGACAAAGTTCCATCACAAGCAGAGTGACATTTTAGAAATGAGCATATGTAGGACCCTTATGTCCTCATGGCAGGTTAGTACTTGTTTTTATGCACATGTTTTGGAATTAGGAATTTCTATAAATCACACCAATATGTATTATGAGCCTTCAATTTCCTTGACTACTTGGTCTATTGTGTGGGGAATAGTCACTGCTTAGCCTATTACCAGTGCATTCTGTTTGGTATTACAATCAACTCATGGATAATTATCCAATGGCTAAACATATTTTCTGGGTCAATATATTGCTGATAGAAACCCTTTTTATGTGTGTATCTCGTTGATCAGTTTCTGCAGTATCAGTGCCTGATATTAGTTCCTTGTGAATTCAGTGCCCATGACAATTTCCTATTATGTCCAATGTTGTCATGTCACTAGAGGAATGAGGAGCTGTACTCCTAGTCATTAACAATGCTTAGCAGTGAACAATTAATTTTTCCCTGGTAATATTTAAGAGGTATTTGTCTCATTCTTCTGTCTTTTGTCTGGAAAAGGAAAAATAGTTTTTGGAACCAGGCCAAAGGGCAGGTTATTCCCTCCTTGCTCCTCTGTATTTTTAAACCTTTATTTCTTTAACTTTTCCCTGAGTTCAAAAATGGCTGCCATCACATCTTTGTTGATGTGGTGAGAGCCAATCAGATCATATTGTAGTGTAGCCACTTTTAATATAGCCTCATGCATGTTAGTTTAACACACTAGGCCGCTGTGCACTTTGCCCTAGATACATTTTATTTGCTGTGCACTTTGCCCTAGATACATTTTATTCAGCTTCACACTGTTATTTTACAATAACCAGTTTTACAGTCTTGTTTTAATTTCTTCTATCACACTGTTTAGTTTAGTTCAGCACTGTGTTCTCAAATAATGCATTCTTGATCACCTTGTGCTTCAGTCAAGGCTACAGTTTGGTACATTGCCGGTAAACGTGGTAGAAGTTTAGTCTCCAGTATTCGTAGAAAATACACATCCTTACGTAGGGACATTTTCTTAGAACATCTGCATGTTAGTTATAAAAACACTTCCTAGTCCTAGTATACGTCAAGAGGGAGATTCCAGCCAGGGACCGACAACTAGATGCTGAATGCCTTGTTGCAGATGCTGATGCAGATTACAGGCCTTTGCTCAGTTATGAGGGTTGATATCCTCCCGGGGGAACTTGAAAGGCAGGATTGGAGCTTAATATGCTGTGCTCGAAATTAGAGAGAAAATAATCTAGCGGCACTATGATCGCCTTATTCTTGTGCTTCACTCTCATCGTTACTATTTTAATTTTACTGTGTTGCATAGTTCTGGTTATTGCAGCTCACGCTTTGCTATCCAAAATGCAGTTGTTTTATTAAACCTATCTTTAAAACTTAAACTGCCTTTGTCATTTATACATGAGACCGTACTGTGTATGAGAGAACCGGTTGTGACCTGAGTGACCACGACTTCCCTGAGAAGTACTAAGATGTCATGCGCTCGACTGCCCAATTGTCTCTACCATTAGGGAGAGATGAGGCACTGCTAGTTAGCCGGAGCAAGACCCGGATTTAGAGTGACAAGTGTCATCCACCGTGGGTCAGACTTAGTTCCCCACACTGTGAACAAACTTGCCGCTCAAAATCCAGTAGTCTCATTAGAATAATGAGAGCCTACGCGACAATATCTTTGGATCTACAGATCCTCTTGCCGCATGATATATACATAAATTGTGAATCTTAATTTCACAAAAAAAACACTGCATTGATTTACAGCAAGTCACATACAGCAAACGTTCTTGGTGAATATCTTGCTTTCTGCCACATTTAGTGTAGTTCCTATTTAGCCATTTTGTCTGTAGCTGTGTCTAATTCTCCTATGGAAATTATGTATGGGGAAAACACATTGTGGGACCCCCCCCTTTTTCTCAGCCCTTGCTTGATAGATCAACCTGAAAGTTTCAATGAAAGTGCTGAGGTGGATGAACATTTTTGGAAGGCTTCATGAAGATTCATCAAATGGTGCCAAAGTTTAAGCAACCCAAAAAATCAATTTCATATGAATACGTGGTCCCAACTGTTAATTCAGTGTCAAGTGCCACAGGATGATCAATGTAGCAAAAGGTTCTGGCTAGTGGGACCAGTGAGAGCATAGATATGCTGCATCCTGACTTCATTAAAGGCGTGGAAATTGTGTGCATATTTAGTTAACACACAGTATATCGGATACAGGTTTATGCAGCAGGTGCATTTCTCATTTAAGCATGTTTGGGATCGGAACCTGTGACTTGCAGGTTGCTCGAAGATTTATGCATCAAATGCATGAACACAGTGAGCTATCTTATCAAGATTTGAGCAGGGGGCAGGCTCTGGGCAGGCTTTGTGGGAGGGATGTTGGGAGGGCAGGAGTGGAAATAGAGAAAAGAAGCCATGGAAGATGTGAACTTTAAATGACCCTCGTGTGGAAAAAATGGTTGGGCATGGACAGGGACTGAGGCTTGGATTTAGTTGCACCCAAATCCTCCTGCAATATTACTAGACAGAATTACCGGTTGGTAAAATCGAGCTGGTGTACCCGCACTAAGAAAAACTGGGTGCAGACACACTGGGCCATTTGTAGTCAGGCAGCACAGTATCCCATGTGGGTAATGGTATGAGACCTTGGTAATGAGGGCCACTATGTAAGGTATGCTTCTAATACTGCTGTTTCTACTCTACCTATTTTGTGTGTAGGGAAGCTTGCACTGACGTTTAGTGTGTGCTGAAGGAACTAGGACATAGTTGAGCTAGGGTCTCTGAACACTACTTTAAATCCTGCTGTCCTTGTTAAGGAGATACTGTTTGCACTGCAGATGCTGTGTTGTAACCATTATAAGTGTGTTTGGCAAGTCGGCACTACTTCTTTGTGCTGGACATGCTCAGTGTGTTTGGTATGCATCCTTTTATTGCTCCTAACAAACCCCCCCTTGTGGGGCTATGCCACCAGTGGTTTTAGCACATCAAATGTATGAATTGTTGGGGTAAGCCAATATTTTTTATACCCAAGTTAGCACACAATATTGATATTTGAAGACCACAGCTGATTAATTATGTCAGAAAAGGAACTACATGTATTCTGCTACCCCTCTAAATAGGTAGGCCACACCTTCTGTAAAAGCTCCTTTTGAAGACAATGATCAAGAAAGAGACAAAAGGCAGGTTTTAACTAGAAGACACTTCTCACTTTGAACAACAAAGACTGATTTCCCCTTCACCCCCATCATCAACCAAGTGGCATGGGTACAAGAAGACCTATTAGCAGCCCTTCTCAGTAAAATGACCTAATTGAATTTCTCTAGGACCACTCGTTCCTTTGTACTCACTTCACTGTCTAGGTCTCCCTCCTGCATCCCTTGTGATACACTTCCACTGACTGGGAAAACAACATCATCTCCATCTTGTTGACAGGAAAAGCCACAAGACTTCCAAAACATAGCCCACAGGCCTCCGTCACTCTGCTTTGCTTATAAATAAAACGTATATACTATAATGGTCACACACACACAAATACTCACAACATACATTTGGATGGGATTAGATAACAAAATAGGGCATATCTCAGACTGCATACTGTCAAGACACTCAACCAGTGCCAAATAACTCATATTTAGTGAGTCAGTGAAAATAATATTTAATTTCAGACAAGGGAGGAATGATCTTTGAATGAAACCTTACCTTTAGCAGCATCCAGACCCTGTATCAATGTTGGTATACTCCATACTATGTTAAAAGGGCTGTCCTTGGCTTGGCACACAACAGGCTAGGCCTCTTAATGTTGAAATGTCATGTACACTTGGAATCTCAAATCTTACCTGTCTTCCCCAGCTATGCAGCACTGTGTATATTATTGCTTCTTTCTACAACTTTCATCCTCCAAATGCTTGCTATCTCAGAAAGCCTACTCCCACTATATTCCTAAAAGTTAAAAATGACAAATCGACCTTGACTTACTTCCACTTGATTCATTTCCTTTCATACTTCAGAGTGACCATCTTCTTACCTTCCATCCTGTGCATGGATTCAAGTTTTGAGTATAGCCTTCTCTCAGTCTCATGTCTATCTGCCTTAGTATTTCTCATTGCCATTCTGCAATTGGCTGATACTTCGTTTCAGAGATCACAACTTCTCCTCATTAAGACTCTGTTCCTGTAACCAAACATTACGTAATTCCACCAGACTGTCTCACCAACCATTCACTGGAAAATACATAGCCCCTATAATTAATCACACCTAAATTATATTAACACAGTCTGTCACAAAGTAACTGGTGTAAGTGTGTGCATTCTTTTCGTGAGAACACATAGCTAACCACAATAACCAACAATAAACACTGGATTAACCATAACCTTGGGCTCTGGAGTAGTTTGTTAGTCACCATAAAGTGCTTCAATGCCTTATCAGGTGCAGTAAGTGCTATATAAATACAATTATTTGTAGAGACTTTCAGCTAGCTCACTTCATCCACTGGGCAATTCTTCTGTGGTTCACATTTTCTTCCACCAACTAAAGTATACGCATGGGGGCAATGGGTCAGTCCATTTGAGCCATTGGCTAGCCTTCTTGAAAGTGATTGCATGCTTCCATTTCACAAGTGCACACCTTCACACAAAGTAGATGCAGTCAGTGCCCAGGACTACTATGGCAACATGTTCTTTTTGAGACTAAAATTTATTTTAACTTTCAGGCAATGTTTCTTATTTAGCATACAGCAGCTTCTGCAGCATGACGTTTTGCAAAAATTATGACAAACCAAAACAAACATTGACGAAGACCAAAGGATGGCAGTCAATGCTTGTTTTTATAAATGTAATATGAAAACTGTTAGAAATTGGTTTACTGGCTGAATAGGGTTTGAGCCTTGGTCAAGCAGCACCCACTGTCCTAGTCATGGCAAGGCACAAGCAACACCCGAATTAACCCACTTTCACCTTCTGGTGCAGAGTATTTGTGAAACACTTCAAACAGCAAAACAGTGAAAACACCACATAAAAAGATCTCACAGCAAATCAGAAAAATAGAGCAGAATTGAATAAATAAAACAAATTCAAAATGACAAACATCCAACCAGTAGAACTGGAGTTATGATTTTTTAAAGACTAAACTGTAATACAGTGCCTAAAAGCACAACGTGCTAACCGCAGCTATCTGGTCATTCTGGACCAGGTCAAAGTCAAATGTTCAGGCTGACTGCAAAGGAGTGTGGGTCAGATACTATCCCAGATTAGTACAGCTGAAGGTTTACCTCTCAAGTTTTGTGCCAAGAGTCATGTTTGCATTGGAGAGGGTTGCTGGAAGCAAGGAGAGTGTTGTGGGCGGCGGGCGGCATGGTGCGAAGAGCAGGCTGGGTTTCACAGACGGATGGACTCGAGCTTCCCATTGGCTGTCCTCCACGGGCTGTTGGTGCTACTGTGTGCGAAGAGACAGGCGGGTGGTATCTTCCATTGACTTTCCCGAGCGAGTGGCACAGTTCTGGTGCAAACGCATCAGTTCACAGTGACAAGGAGCCCAAAACTTGATTTCAAAAGCTTGAGAGCCTTGCCAAGGGTCCAGATCCCTGGAGGCACCACTTGTGGTTCAGGAACTCGCTGAAAATGGGTCCAGGAGCTGTGGGGAGCCTTTTATGTCCCTGGGGCTCAGATCAGGAGGCCAGTAGACTAGCCTTTTGGACCACTCTGGGTTGCTAGGCTCAAGATGGGTTGCAGATCCAGTTCTTCTTACCCAGGCTAGGGGGCAACAGGCAGCAGGTCAGCATAGCAGGGGAGTAGCTGCTTCATAGTATCAGTCCAGCAGAGTGGCAGTCTTTTCAGCAGCACAGCAGTCCTTCCTGGCAGAATACCCAGAGGTCTAGAAGAGTACTGAAGAGTGGGTGTCTGAGGTCTCCTTTTAATACTCTGATGTCTTGGGACCGGTAGGTGGGAGAAGATCTTAGACAGTGGCTTTGAAGTGCATGCAATTTCTTGCCATTCCTGTCCTGGCTCCAAGTTGGCTGAAGTGACAATGCAGGGTCGATAGCCCCTTTGTATGAAAGCAGAGAACAGGCTAATCAGGTGTAAGTGCTCAGCTCCACCCCCCCCCCCCCCCCATCCTGCCAGCAATGACAAGCCTGAGACATGTTCATAAGGCTACTTAAGTGGGTGGCACATGTTCAGGCTGTGGGTACATATAGTTCCATTTTACTATGAACTTATAAGTAAACTAAATATGCCAATTGACTATAAGCCATTATTACCATTTTTACAGAAAACAGCACATGCACTTTAGCACTGGTTAGCAGTGGTAAAGTTCTCAGAATCCTAAGGCCAGCAAACCAAAGTAAGAAGAATTGGAGGAAGAAGGCAAATGTTGGAGGGGACCGTCCTAAGGCTGACAGGTCTATCAAACACATTGCTTTAATGTTGCTATTGGAAGTTTATTCTGCCTTTTGCTCTGGGATGTGATCTTTTGGTGCTTTCTAACCCCTAAAATATTGAGCGTGACAGCAGCAACAGTTACCAAAATTAGTTTGCCACTTTATTGTGTATTCTTCTTCCACAAAAAAAGTGGATTAGTTAGAAATGCATCCACCTTCCCATGACTGCGTTCTGTGTGAATTAGACCGCCATTACCTGTGTCATAATTCATGGTAGACTTTGAGTTTTTTTTTAGGTCAAGCAGAACAATACAACACATAAATAAACCATCTGATATAAACACTTTTTACTGTAAAACAGCTTTGTCTGACGTCCAAAAATACCTATTGGAACTGCAGGAAACTCATGTATTATATAACATTGGGGTGAAGTTGTGAAATGGTCGGTGAAGCAGCCCTCGGGCACTCCGACAAAGACTTCTTTCTAAGATGTCCTACTGGCGCGCCTGGTTGTCATCTCCCTGTGATCCGCGGCTGTGCGCGAGGGAGTTCAGTACTTGTGACATAGAGGTCCAATCAATTTCTGACACGGTGACAGGGAAAGCCGCGTCCCAGACTATTGATATGCTGCTGGCAAGTGACTTTCATCCCGCTCCCATGCCCCCGGGGATCCTTCAGCTCTTCCCTATCAATCTGAGCAGCCCGCAGTCGGGGAGACTGCTCATCTGCACTGACACCAAGCACAGCAATTGTACTGAAGGTGTCAGACAGAAAATTCAATCTCACGCCAAGAGAGGACCCACTATCAGTTAAGCTTGCAATCAGCCGTAACAGTGCCAGCTACTGTCATCAGCAGCATTTTTCTATTTTTATTGTTGTTGTACACCTATCTACAATTCTCTTTTCAGGTGAAGTAAACTCGCCGATTACCAAGATGTATGGCAGCCATTGGCACTGCCGCTTGCTTTCAACGCCCCTAGCCTGCGCTGTGCTGTTATTCAGCTTCAGTGAAAGGGGTGTTTGTTATTCAATTTTTACCACTTTAAACAGTGATCAAGGCGCTGTGGTAGAGGGGGGTTCCAAAAGACTCAAGTCATATATACTTAACGTGTGCACCAGTGCATTATGTCTGTGCCCGAAGAAGTAAAAGAGTTTTGATGCAAATAAATGAAGCTATGTTCCAAACTGCATTAACTATACGAGTTGTTGGTCCTACGGAATCAATAGGGGTTTGAATGCACCTCAGTGGCATAACTCAAATGATGGAGCCCACGGCAGATTGTGACGTAGGGCCCATGTGTCTCCTATATCTAAAAGATATTCATTGCCCTTGGGCTGTATTGGGCTCCCCTTTAAGAAATTGGGGGGCCCTGGAGGGTTGGGGCCTCACCTGTCTGTAGAGCAGGAGCAGCAGGGCCCTGTGTTATGCCCCTGGTGCATCTGTTAGTGTTCTATCATAATAGTGAGCAACAAGAACGATACAATTTTATCAGTTGTCCTGTGGAGACCAGTCTGTGACATGCGAACTGTTAGAAATGGGGTTTTTGGTTGGCAGTTAGGTTGCCCTCTGTCCAAGCAAGAACCCTCACTCTAGTCAGGGTAAGTCACACACAATCCAAAATCAGCCTGTGCTCACCCTCCGGTAGCTTGGCACGAGCAGTCAGGCTTAACTTAGAAGGCAATGTGTAAAGCATTTGTGCAATAAATCATACAACACCATAGTATAACACCACAAAAATACACCACACAGTGTTTAGAAAAATATAGAATATTTATCTGGATAATTGTAGGTCAAAACGATCAAAGTTGCAATACGAATTTGTAAAGATATCACTGAAAAGTGATATTAAGAGTCTTTAAGTCTTTAAAAAGCAATAAAGTGTCTTTCAAGCACAGAGTACCTGGTTTCTGGTGGGAAATCTCCTCAGAGGGCCACAGGAGAAGAGATGCGTGGAAAAAGGGGTGTGTGCGTCGTTTTCCGCTCAGCACACACAGACTTGCGTCGTTCTTTTCCACGCGGGGAAGTCGGGCGTCGTTTTCCGGCGCGCAGACAGTCTCTTTTTGTGGATCGCGGGGATTACCAGATGTCCCGGGTCTGTGCGTGGATTCTCCTGCTTATTTTCCGGCTGCGCGTCGTTCTGCGGGGCTGCGCGTCGAAGTTTCGATCTCACGGTAGGCGTCGCGTCGATTTCTCCTTGGAAGTCGGGCGTCGTTTTCCTTGCGAGGCCGTGCGTCGAAATTTTGGTCTCACGGCAGGCGTCGCGTCGATTTCTCCTTGGAAGTCGGGCGGCGTTGTCCTTGCGAGGCCGTGCGTCAAAGTTTCGCACTCACGGTAGGCGTCGCGTCGATTTCTCCTTGGAAGTCGGGCGGCTTTGTCCTTGCGAGGTTGTGCGTCGAAATTTTGGTCTCACGGCAGGCGTCGCGTCGATTTCTCCTTGGAAGTCGGGCGGCGTTGTCCTTGCGAGGCCGTGCGTCAAAGTTTCGCACTCACGGTAGGCGTCGCGTCGATTTCTCCTTGGAAGTCGGGCGTCGTTTTCCTTGCGAGGCCGTGCGTCGAAATTTTGGTCTCACGGCAGGCGTCGCGTCGATTTCTCCTTGGAAGTCGGGCGGCGTTGTCCTTGCGAGGCCGTGCGTCAAAGTTTCGCACTCACGGTAGGCGTCGCGTCGATTTCTCCTTGGAAGTCGGGCGGCTTTGTCCTTGCGAGGTTGTGCGTCGAAGTCTCGATCGTCCCGAGGGCGTCGCGTTGATCAGCGTCGGTGTGCGGCGTTTTTCTCGCCGCGAAACAAGCTGTGCGTCGAAATTTTCGGCGCACGGAGCGTCCACGTGAAAGGCAGAAGTCTTTTTGGTCCTGAGACTTCAAGGAACAGGAGGCAAGCTCTATCCAAGCCCTTGGAGAGCACTTTCACAGCCAGACAAGAGTTCAGCAAGGCAGCAGGGCAACAGCAAGACAGCAGTCCTTTGGAGAAAGCAGACAGGTGAGTCCTTTGAGCAGCCAGGCAGTTCTTCTTGGCAGGATGTAGTTTCTGGTTCAGGTTTCTTCTCCAGCAAGTGTCTGATGAGGTAGGGCAGAGGCCCTGTTTTATACTAAGTTGTGCCTTTGAAGTGGGGGTGATTTCAAAGAGTCTCTAAGAAATGCACCAAGTTCCCTTTCAGCTCAATCCTGTCTGCCAGAGTCCCAGTAGGGGGTGTGGCAGTCCTTTGTGTGAGGGCAGGCCCTCCACCCTCCCAGCCCAGGAAGACCCATTCAAAATGCAGATGTATGCAAGTGAGGCTGAGTACCCTGTGTTTGGGGTGTGTCTGAGTGAATGCACAAGGAGCTGTCAACTAAACCTAGCCAGACGTGGATTGAAGGGCACAACAAGTTTTTAGTGCAAAGAAATGCTCACTTTCTAAAAGTGGCATTTCTAGAATAGTAATATTAAATCCGACTTCACCAGTCAGCAGGACTTTATATTACCATTCTGGCCATACTAAATATGACCTTCCTGCTCCTTTCAGATCAGCAGCTGCCACTTCAACAGTGTATGAGGGCAGCCCCAATGTTAGCCTATGAAGGGAGCAGGCCTCACAGTAGTGTAAAAACGAATTTAGGAGTTTTACACTACCAGGACATATAACTACACAGGTACATGTCCTGCCTTTTACCTACACAGCACCCGGCTCTAGGGGTTACCTAGGGCACACATTAGGGATGACTTATATGTAGAAAAAGGGGAGTTCTAGGCTTGGCAAGTACTTTTAAATGCCAAGTCGAAGTGGCAGTGAAACTGCACACACAGGCCTTGCAATGGCAGGCCTGAGACAAGGTTAAGGGGCTACTGAGGTGGGTGGCACAACCAGTGCTGCAGGCCCACTAGTAGCATTTAATCTACAGGCCCTAGGCACATGTAGTGCACTCTAATAGGGACTTACAGGTAGATTAAATAGTCAATCATGGATAAACCAATCAATAGTACAATTTACACAGAGAGCATATGCACTTTAGCACTGGTTAGCAGTGGTAAAGTGCTCAGAGGTCAAAAGCCAACAACAGCAGGTCAGAAAAAATAGGAGGAAGGAGGCAAAAAGTTTGGGGATGTCCCTGTCAAAAAGCCAGGTCCAACATGACCCCCCACCAGCCTAAAGCCAGGGGAGAACAATCACTATCCTGATGTACTTCCCTGTTTGAGGCGACAGAACAAGGACCCAGGCCCACAACAGCAGGGGCATGCTCCAGTTCTTCGCCTTCCTGACTCCAATTGGATCCCTCTGTCCATACTCTCAGGGCCCACTAAGCCCATCCATGGGGAACCTTTCTCCTTTCCTGCGGATCCCATCTGTGCAGCACCTAACCTTACTTTGCTCACAGATGTATCCCAGGAGCAGGATAGTACCCCCATGACCAACATAGTGGTGTTGCCCACTCTACCCCTGGGGTGTGACACTTGTCCCCTCCCCAGGGATAACTCTGTCCACCCGGACAGCAAGCCACAGTGATTACTGACAGCTGCCAGGGATGAGAGCCAGGCCCCAGGCCTCTCAAAGCTCTCCAACCACTGTGGCTGTGGAGAGTGGGGGGCGGTAGCCCCAGGTGCTGGGCACCCTTTAACCACTCTCCCTTCCACCAGGTCAGGGATGACAGCCTGAACCTGGTCCTCCCCTCTGGGGCTTTGTACCCTCCTTCCTGGAGCGGTACCCCCAGAGTCCAACATGGCCAGGGGGCTTACAGAAGTCGCCCTGTACCATTCCTCCACCAGTGCAGGGCTGTTAACCTGCCACTGGCCCTCCAACCTGGGGTCTGTACCTTCAGGTGGGACTAGGGCCCGGGGTGAGGCTTCCCTCCCCCTGCCCTCCCTTCTGGGGTCCAGCACCCTCCAACTAGGAGTGGCCTCCTCAGAAGACAACATGGTAGGGGCACTGTTATCAGTAGCCCCTCCCTCCAGGTCCAGGGGGACACCCTGAACCTGGTCTTCCAGCCCAGGGTCTGTACCCTCAGACTGGATCACCGCCTGGCAAACCAGGACTTCCTGGGGGGCACGCCTACCCCCCACCAGGTCAGAGTTTAACCTCTGCACCTGCCCATTCAACTCAGAGTCACCACCCTGAAGTTGAACAATTGCCTGGCACACCAGGACTTCCTGGAGGGCACACTGACCCTCCACCAGGTCAGAGTTTAACCTCTGCACCTGACCATTCAACTCAGAGTCACCACCCTGAAGTTGAACAGTTGCCTGGCGCACCAGGACTTTCTGGGAGGCACACCTACCTCCCACCAGGTCAGAGTTTAACCTCTGAGCCTGGTTCCCCAACCCAGGGTCACCACCCTGAGGTTGGGCAATTGCCTGGCACGCCAGGACTTTCTGGGGGGCACACCTACCCCCCACCAGGTCAGAGTTTAACCTCTGAACCTGGTCATCCAACCCAGAGTCAACACCCTGAGGTTGGACAATTGCCTGGCACAGCAGGGCTTCTTGGGAGGCACACCTACCTCCCACCAGGTCAGAGTTTAACCTCTGAACCTGGGTATCCAACCCAGAGTCAGCACTCTGAGGTTAAACAATTGCCTGGCACGCCAGGACTTTCTGGAGGGCACACTGACCCTCCACCAGGTCAGAGTTTAACCTCTGAACTGGGCCATTCAACTCAGAGTTACCACCCTGAAGTAGAACAATCGCCTGGCACGCCAGGACTTCCTGGAGGGCACACTGACCCTCCACCAGGTCAGAGTTTAACCTCTGAACCGGGTTCTCCAACCTAGGGTCACCATCCTGAGGTTGGACAACTGCCTGGTACACCAGGGCTTTCTGGGGGGCACACCTACCCCCCACCAGGTCAGAGGTTAACCTCTGAACCTGGATATCCAACCCAGAGTCACCACCCTGAGGTTGAACCATGGCCTGGCAGGCCAGGACTTTCAGGGAGGCACACCTACCTCCCACCAGGTCAGAGTTTAACCTCTGAGCCTGGTTCTCCAACCCAGGGTCACCACCCTGAGGTTGAACCATTGCCTGGTATACCAGGACTTTCTGGGGGGCACACCTACCCCCAACCAGGTCAGAGTTTGACCTCTGAACCGGGTTAGCCAACCCAGAGTCACCACCCTGAGGTTGGGCAATTGCCTGGCACCCCAGGACTTTCTGGGAGGCACACCTACCTCCCACCAGGTCAGAGTTTAACCTCTGAACCTGGCCATCCAACCCAGAGTCGACACCCTGAGGTTGGACAACTGCCTGGCACGCCAGGACTTTCTGGGGGGCACACCTACCCCCCACCAGGTCAGAGTTTGACCTCTTCACCTGGTAAGCCAACCCAGAGTCACCACCCTGAGGTTGAGCCATTGCCTGGCATTCCAGGACTTTCTGGGGGGCACATCTACCCCCCACCAGGTCAAAGTTTAACCTCTGAACCCGGTTATCCAACCCAGAGTCACCACCCTGAGGTTGAATCCTTGCCTGGCATGCCAGGACTTCCTGGGGGGCACTCTCACCCCCCACAAGGGACACGCCGTCCCCAAGGGCCACACAAGAGTCTGGTTGGCGCAGGTCTCCCGACCTCTGCCCATCCGGCAGAGTCTGGGTTTCCCCCAAACCAGAAACGGTCTCACCTGGGTCATTCCTGGGGGGCTCTGCTCTCAGAGCTGACCCCTGACTTTCAAGATCCTCCACTGGGGTCTGCCACCCCCTCTCAACCCTATGTCTGGACTTCTGCACCCCCTCACTAGGAGTGGTACTGCCAGACACCAGAACTGTTGGGATGCTGTCTACAGTCATCCCCCCAAGTTCTTCTGCCACTGCGGGGCTTCCCTCAAAAGGTGGCCCTACGGTACAGGTTAGGCTCTGAGACCTACCTGGGACACTACAATCCTTTCCCACCTCACTTGGTCGGGAACCACCTAGACCACTCCCTTCAGGAGCACCCCCAAATGCCTCTTCAGACTCTCTGGTACTCACCCAAAAGTCTGCCTCCACTGTAAGTTCCCTGGGGTCAGAGAACTCACACTCCACCTGGTGTTGGCGTAGCTCTGGAAAATAAGGACCAGACATATGCTCTCCAGCAATTACATCACTCTGCCCTTCACATGTATTAACCACAGTACCCTTCACCCAACCACCTAGTAACTCAACCTTGGAAAAGCACTCTACTTCACCCTCCTGAGACTGGTGAGACAGTATCTGTCTGTCCCTGACACTCAACCCAAACTCTTCTGGGATGTCTCTACACTCTATATCCAGGACGTCCACCAGGGGGGAACCCTTTTCTCTGTCACTCTCTGCTAGAGTCAGTAAAGTGTCCCTCCCCCCAGTAGGAATATGACTCCCTGTGCCAGTTCCCCAATCCTTCTCAGGGACCCTGTGCATAACGGGAACTACCTCATATCCTTGAACCGCCTGGGGTGTGTCAACTCTCTTCTTCAAGTTGGGTACCACATCTCTGGGCTTGTGCCCTTCTTCAGCAGTACTAGATGCAAGATTTTTGCTGCCACCATCTGAACTGGACTCAGCCCTTCCGGCCTCCAGTTTCAGCTCTTTACAGCTCAGCTCTTGAGCTGCAATCTTTTCTTCTTCCAGGGCTAAGAGACTTGCTGCCTCAGCCCTTTCAATAAACTCATCTAGCTCTTCCATCCACCGTGCTTGAGCCATGAGCCATTCTTTTTTCACTGGGTCTCTTTCCTCATCTGAGTCGTCCTCCTCCTCCTCTGAGGGGTACTTAGTCATTTGGTTTCTTGCTGCCTCTCTCTCTGCCCATCTGTCTTCCTCCCAGACTATGTAGGCACGTAGCATCTCTGCTTTAGTAGATCTCTTTGCTACAGGAAGGCCACATTCTCTGCAAAGCTTCCTTAGGTCAGCCTTAGTGAGGTGGTCAGTAGGCAAAAAGAATAAGTAGGTAAGCGATCCCATTCTGATAGGATCTTACCAGCAAAAACCAAAATCCAAAGTCCAAAATATCAATAGTATATCCAGGAGGACATCAGAGACCAAAAGTCAAAAAAGAGATCAAAAATCAAGTTGACCTTCAACTGTGGGTAGGTAGTGAAATACTTAGCTACTGTATGTCACTGCACAAACACAAGTCCTATCCTCACCGCTGATCACCAATGTTAGAAATGGGGTTTTTGGTTGGCAGTTAGGTTGCCCTCTGTCCAAGCAAGAACCCTCACTCTAGTCAGGGTAAGTCACACACAATCCAAAATCAGCCTGTGCTCACCCTCCGGTAGCTTGGCACGAGCAGTCAGGCTTAACTTAGAAGGCAATGTGTAAAGCATTTGTGCAATAAATCATACAACACCATAGTATAACACCACAAAAATACACCACACAGTGTTTAGAAAAATATAGAATATTTATCTGGATAATTGTAGGTCAAAACGATCAAAGTTGCAATACGAATTTGTAAAGATATCACTGAAAAGTGATATTAAGAGTCTTTAAGTCTTTAAAAAGCAATAAAGTGTCTTTCAAGCACAGAGTACCTGGTTTCTGGTGGGAAATCTCCTCAGAGGGCCACAGGAGAAGAGATGCGTGGAAAAAGGGGTGTGTGCGTCGTTTTCCGCTCAGCACACACAGACTTGCGTCGTTCTTTTCCACGCGGGGAAGTCGGGCGTCGTTTTCCGGCGCGCAGACAGTCTCTTTTTGTGGATCGCGGGGATTACCAGATGTCCCGGGTCTGTGCGTGGATTCTCCTGCTTATTTTCCGGCTGCGCGTCGTTCTGCGGGGCTGCGCGTCGAAGTTTCGATCTCACGGTAGGCGTCGCGTCGATTTCTCCTTGGAAGTCGGGCGTCGTTTTCCTTGCGAGGCCGTGCGTCGAAATTTTGGTCTCACGGCAGGCGTCGCGTCGATTTCTCCTTGGAAGTCGGGCGGCGTTGTCCTTGCGAGGCCGTGCGTCAAAGTTTCGCACTCACGGTAGGCGTCGCGTCGATTTCTCCTTGGAAGTCGGGCGGCTTTGTCCTTGCGAGGTTGTGCGTCGAAGTCTCGATCGTCCCGAGGGCGTCGCGTTGATCAGCGTCGGTGTGCGGCGTTTTTCTCGCCGCGAAACAAGCTGTGCGTCGAAATTTTTGGCGCACGGAGCGTCCACGTGAAAGGCAGAAGTCTTTTTGGTCCTGAGACTTCAAGGAACAGGAGGCAAGCTCTATCCAAGCCCTTGGAGAGCACTTTCACAGCCAGACAAGAGTTCAGCAAGGCAGCAGGGCAACAGCAAGACAGCAGTCCTTTGGAGAAAGCAGACAGGTGAGTCCTTTGAGCAGCCAGGCAGTTCTTCTTGGCAGGATGTAGTTTCTGGTTCAGGTTTCTTCTCCAGCAAGTGTCTGATGAGGTAGGGCAGAGGCCCTGTTTTATACTAAGTTGTGCCTTTGAAGTGGGGGTGATTTCAAAGAGGCTCTAAGAAATGCACCAAGTTCCCTTTCAGCTCAATCCTGTCTGCCAGAGTCCCAGTAGGGGGTGTGGCAGTCCTTTGTGTGAGGGCAGGCCCTCCACCCTCCCAGCCCAGGAAGACCCATTCAAAATGCAGATGTATGCAAGTGAGGCTGAGTACCCTGTGTTTGGGGTGTGTCTGAGTGAATGCACAAGGAGCTGTCAACTAAACCTAGCCAGACGTGGATTGAAGGGCACAACAAGTTTTTAGTGCAAAGAAATGCTCACTTTCTAAAAGTGGCATTTCTAGAATAGTAATATTAAATCCGACTTCACCAGTCAGCAGGACTTTATATTACCATTCTGGCCATACTAAATATGACCTTCCTGCTCCTTTCAGATCAGCAGCTGCCACTTCAACAGTGTATGAGGGCAGCCCCAATGTTAGCCTATGAAGGGAGCAGGCCTCACAGTAGTGTAAAAACGAATTTAGGAGTTTTACACTACCAGGACATATAACTACACAGGTACATGTCCTGCCTTTTACCTACACAGCACCCGGCTCTAGGGGTTACCTAGGGCACACATTAGGGATGACTTATATGTAGAAAAAGGGGAGTTCTAGGCTTGGCAAGTACTTTTAAATGCCAAGTCGAAGTGGCAGTGAAACTGCACACACAGGCCTTGCAATGGCAGGCCTGGGACAAGGTTAAGGGGCTACTGAGGTGGGTGGCACAACCAGTGCTGCAGGCCCACTAGTAGCATTTAATCTACAGGCCCTAGGCACATGTAGTGCACTCTAATAGGGACTTACAGGTAGATTAAATAGTCAATCATGGATAAACCAATCAATAGTACAATTTACACAGAGAGCATATGCACTTTAGCACTGGTTAGCAGTGGTAAAGTGCTCAGAGGTCAAAAGCCAACAACAGCAGGTCAGAAAAAATAGGAGGAAGGAGGCAAAAAGTTTGGGGATGTCCCTGTCAAAAAGCCAGGTCCAACACGAACATATTGCGTTCTTTCTTTGCCTGCCAAGTCTTGTTTCGTTGGTCATTATGAACTTGCCAGTAATGCCAGAGAGTAGAAAAAATGGGCCTAATGAAGTTGCCAGATGTGTTTCACTGTGACCTTTTGCAACATTGACTATGGTTACCGAGAGGTATTATGATAATATCCCACACCTCCAAGTACTTTACTGCCAGGTTTCAAGCATTCCAGATGATTTTACTTGCGAGAGGAGGATACGAGTATACCGTACATTTATTGAACATCTAAATGCAGTGTTGAAAACTGCCCTTAATCTCACATACCAGACAGTTCATCATCAGAAGCTGAAATACTGCACATTGCGCCTGTCACTGTCTGCAAAAAACATTCAATGCAATCGGCCAGTAGTGACCAGCTCTTTGCACTTCAGCAAAGACGCTCAACCTGCTTCTGGTGCAGAAACCTCCTCTTCCCGCCCCCCTCCAGTGTGAGCGAAACCCTTTGAGCCAGACTTGAGAAAGCAACTCTTCAGCAGGACTAACCTCTTTAAAATTAGATATAGAGATGTTAAGTGGCTGGAAGGCATCTTAATTTATCGCCCTCCAGGCCCCAAAATGTAATTTCTTCACAATCTGCACCAAGTAGTTGATTCGATCATTGCCATGAATAAATGTGTTGTTTTAGGGGACTTTAATTTTCACCTGGAGGACAAGCTGGATAGTTATATAAATACCTTCCTAGATTTAGCGACCATCTTTGATTGGAGTCTAGGGGTTCAGTCAGCTATTCACTTTGTGGGTCACACTCTTGATGGGATTTTCTCCTGACATGGGTATCTTACTATCACAGGATATCAGTCACTGGATTGCACTGATCACATGCTAATTTTGATTGAAGTTTCAGGAAGGGAGGGGGACAGAACATAGGTAACTGGCCATCAAGAAGGGCTGGAAGCAAATAACAGGCTAGGGAGGATTTAAGGATTGGGCAATGTCTGAACCCTGTGATGTCATCATGGTCAAAGAGAACATGACATCACTTCAGCTGCCCCTGTTATTTTTATGTCTCAACGTCTGTGGCCTGAGGCTCCTAAAATGGTTGATATGTTAAATATATATTGTCATACTTGCATACATTAAAGAAACAGCCCCATTCCATAGGTCACACTTCAACTGAGATACAATCATACAACATTCTCTTCCTTACTGATATTTTGTGGCATTTTGTTGCTGAAGTATGCATGTACAACCTACTGTTATGAGAAAACAGGGCTAATTGCAGAAGCCCTCTGACTTTCTGCCCCCATTTTTCACTTTTTGCTGGTGTTTTCCTGACTCTCATGGTGCCCTGGGCACTGCTAACCAGTCCCATGGCCTGTGCTTTGTGTAAAACCAGTATGCAAATTAGGCTAATTATAATTGGATAAGTCAATCTACCTATAAGTCCCTAGTATTTGGTAGGGCATGTAGGTTTAGAGACCCTAGCATAGGTGGTGCACCATAGGTGCACCACTGAGGTGCCCAGTATCATTTTAAGGGCAGGCCTGCCTTGCTTTTAAATTAAAGTTACATGCAAATTAGACTTTGGTATTAAAAGAAATTCCAAAGTCTTAAACTACCTTAATTGTACAGCTACGTCACCACTAAGGTGTGTCCTATGTGCCCCTAGGGCTGGGTGCCATGTAACTATAAGCAGGGACCTTATAAAAATAGTTTTATAAACCATAATGAGGTAAAACAGCCACATTCATTTTTTTCTCATTGTAGTAAGTTTGGTATCAAATAATTGTTATAATAATCCCACAACTTACAATTGTTGGATTTAATATAACTTTTTCAGGTAAAGAGTTTTAAACTTTAACTGAAAAGTTGCCAACTTCAGACCTGTAGTGCTTTGCTCTGATTGGCCAGCCTCTAGGTCAGTGGCAAGACTAGTAGAACCAGCAGCAAGGCCAACTGAAAGGAACCAACCAGCAACACAAAAGCCCAGCAACAGCAATGACAATGATCCACTTACCTCCTTGCCCTGGTGTTGCAGCAGCCGCCTCCACCTACACGAGCCAAGACCATAGATGACAGCAGATGGCAGATGGTGAATGGCAGTGGATCACAGGGCATGGCAGCAGGTAACAGCAGATGACAAAAAATGGCAGTAATGGCAAATGTGGCAGGTATTATCTGGCCGCAATGCTGATGGTCTGTGGTGGCCTCACTGGTGGCCCGCACACTTATTTGCTTGCTATATAGAGCCCCTCAAGGCTGCAAGCTCAATTATCAATGATCTCACCTGGATTTGATCATCCATCAACTGACAGTGGAACTCCTGTAGAATTTGCTAGGATTACCATACCCCCCCCCCCTCCTTCAGCTGGAGAGACTACCAAGGCTAAAGGGGACTGTCAGCGACAGCCCAAGGTACAGCCATAGCCAGAAGCTGCACTGGCAACTCCAGCTACCGCAGCAAATGCTGCTCCCTATCCTAACCATCCTGCTGTACAACTGTACCCACCCGTCCCCACGAGGGAACCAGGTACAGTGGCAGTGGCCAAGGGCAGCGAAAGAGCAACAGTGCTAAAGAGACCAGGGGCACTATCAGCTCTATCGGCTCTGCACAAACTCAGTCTGATCCCTACCAGACACAGCAAGCCACGCGGGGTTCAGCAACAGCTTTCTCCTCATGGCTACTCTCCTCTCAGCATATGGTGAATGGGTTGGCGTGGGGACTAACGTATGGACGGGTATGAGTATGGCCTCAAGAGTAGGACAATGTGTACTATTTTTAACTATACATATACTTTAAAAAACAACATTTGTGTATATTGTTTTGCAATATTATTGTAAAATGATATTTTTTTGTATTTTTTCATTATAAGTATAGGGTAACGATATTTTTGTACTCAATATTTTTGTGACAATATACTTGTATCACAATATTTAGGGTTCAATATTTTGTGAACCGAAAGTGAGCCATAAAGCCACATCAAGGCAGCAACCACTTTCTGGTCTATTCACATGCCACTCATACACCACACACAAGACTTTCATACCTCCGGCTGCAGACCCAATCAAAAATATCAGTGCACTCACATCAACATACCACTGCCATTCAAGGGCCCATCACCTCCATAAGCCATAGGACAGAATTTCCATTCAAGACAATCTCTGAAACAGTCATCAACCAAATTGCACGCAAACACACCACAAACAAACCTCTATATAGACATATGTTCACACATGTTGTGGTGCATCCACAATCTTCGCAAATGAATAAACATTTTGACTGCATTTTTATCACCGGTCAAATAACTTCCTCCATTTTGAACATTATTGAATACATGCCTAGTGAACCTGTATTAATGGCTCTCATGACAGCCACATGAGGCTGAGGAAGACCTGTCTTACATGCGTCTTCAGTGCAATCACTGTGGTAATTCCAACTCCTTCCAGTTTGTGGATGCAAGCTAGGGGTGTCAGAGTATGCCTCCGAGGCCTCTGTCTCTTGAACTGAGTGAGCAGATCTACCTTTGAAACTAAGGCAAACATGTTGAGGAATACTGCCTAAGTTCTCTAAAGTAACAGAGGTAACTGTATTTCTCAGGAAAAGCACATCTTTGAAGTGTGTCACGCTGCTGCATGATCTGCAATCATGTGGTTGTGTGACAAAGGACAGGCATGCTTTTCCTAAGTAATCCATTTACCTCAATGGGGACATCTAAGTAACTGAGACGCCCATTTAGCATTGTTGGCTTTGTCTAGGAGTACACCTGTTTGTGTAATTGTGACCACTTTCTTCACACAATACAAAGGTGTACTTCTCTTGAATAAATCAAATACCCCACCAATACAGTCCAGCCAAGCAATTGGCTCGATATATATTGTAGACTCAAACTTGAAGTATTCTTGCATGTATTGCTTACAGGATGCCCTTTTGAAGTTCCTAAGAACACAAGATATCTAGGGAACTTTAGTCAGATGATTTTTGTCCTGATGAGATCTGAAAACCAAATACAGGTTGAATCATTAGTATCCCCTCCCTAAGTTGCTGAAACATGTTATGGTTCTCCAAGAGATGGCATATATGAACATACATGATCTCCACTTATATTTGTTTCATTTAAAATGATATACAACCTTGGAATCTGTTCACTATCTTGTTCTATGTTATTGTATGCATATTAATTCATTATCTGAGCACTGTGTCATCTGCACTAATTTTGATGCATACTTTAATGTATTTTGTCCTGATACTAAAAATGTGAAAATCATCATCATGCTAAAAAATGTGTCCTGTATCCTTTTTCAATAGCATTGATTATGATTCAAGTTACTAGTTGAGTTTCCACACTTTCAAAGCAAATAGAAGTGTTGATGAATGAGTCTCAAGGGAAATTTGTTCTCTAAAAAACACTTCAAAATTTAGTCAAGACTCTATATTTTTGCCACACAGGATACTACGTGACAATGTAGCTCATGTTCCATTCACCATTATGTGCAGTGTGTGGACTATAATCCACTTGTCAATTGGCGAACAGAACACCTTCCACATTCTGACAACAGATAAAAGTGTTTAACAGGACATAAGCAAGTCCATGAGTTTCTCAAGTAGAGGAACAAGAATCATACTGCTGTTTGCTTAGTGAAATAATTGCTCATGGAAGGTACATATCAATGTACAGCTATTGGAAGGATTACCTTCCAGCAGCTCCACCTCAGTTCATTTCCCAATATTTCACTCCTGTATGGCACAACATAAAGCACGTAGGAAAGCATAGGGCTGGCTAAAATGGGCACCGTGGACAGTAAACATGGCTCTCCCATCTCTTTCCTTGTGTGAAGCAGACTCTACAACAAAGAAATTGTTGAGTCCTTTTAAATGTTTGAGGAATATGAATGGAAAAGTATTAATCCTGCAGCTGTGCCACATTTTACATAGCATATAAAGGGGAGGCTGCTGCTTTTTTAGCAATATGACTTTCAATGATGGTCAACTGATAGTCAAGGAAAGGCATGAATGCAACACAATGCTCTGAGATTTCTGGAGCTTTAACAAACAAGCTCCTGCTTGAATCATTTGTGGTGACAAAAAGTTGTACTGCAGCCCACAGTGGTAGCTATGTACAGCTCACTGAACAGCTCTATTCCCATATAGAAGGTGTCCGCATAAATGTTATAATCTTTGTGAAGGAGTGGCTAGAAAATTCCCATACAATCTTTCCTGTGAGTCCTAGTGTGGGAAGGCAACCTACAGCGTTTAGAGTGGAGTCCTTCTCCTTATACACTCTCAGGCTATACACATAGGGCCTCATTCCGATTCCGGCGGGCGCCGCCCGGCGGGCGGGAACCGCCACTTGGCCGCTCCGCGGTCAAAAGACCGCGGAGGCCATTCTGGCTTTCCCGCTGGGCCGGCGGGCGACCGCCAAAGGAGTGCCCGCCGGCCCAGCGGGAAAGGCCCTGCAACGAGGAAGCCGGCTCCGAATGGAGCCGGCGGAGTTGCAGGGGTGCGACGGGTGCAGTTGCACCCGTCGCGATTTTCACTGTCTGCAAAGCAGACAGTGAAAATCCTGCTGGGGCCCTGTTAGGGGGCCCCTGCACTGCCCATGCCAATGGCATGGGCAGTGCAGGGGCCCCCAGGGGCCCCGCGACACCCGTTCCCGCCATCCTGTTCCTGGCGGGTTTTACCGCCAGGAACAGGATGGCGGGAAGGGGGTCAGAATCTCCAGCGCCGCCATGGAGATTCAGCCCAGCCGGGGGAAATCCGGCGGGAAACCGCCGGACCCGGCTGGGCGACCGCAGCTGTAAAGCCACAGTCAGAATAACAGAGGAAGCACCGCCAGCCTGTTGGCGGTGCTTCCGTGGTCGACCGCCAGGGTCAGAATGACTCCCATAGTCTGTAGAGCTTTTGCATAGCATGTACAAGTTGATGCCATAGCGAACTCTTGCAATGTACTGCCTGAACTGCAGCCGCTTTTTGTATAGGATCAATGACTTATCAATTGCTGTATTCTTTCCAGGAGTACAAATGTTGGGACTCCTGGTAGACAATTGTTCCACAACAGGCCAAATTATAAATAACCTGCCATGGTCTGCAAGCTTGGTTTGTGCACTAACCCTATTGTGAGCAAAAGGCCCAAAAATGTCTTCAACACCTCAGGTGAAGTGGGGGGGGGTCCACTGATGTGCTCTAAAATGAGGCCCTAGAGTGTCTAAATACGCTCCCAGAAATTATTCAGCAAGCAGATTTGTTTGCTGCACAATTCGCTCAAGTAAGTCAACGTCCATAAAGAGATGGGCATGGTCAATTTGCAAAAAAATATCTGTATCAACTTTACATCCTGTGTCGCCAGTGAAAGGTAGAATTGGGGGCTAAAATGCATTGGAGGGGCTGCCAAGAAAGCATGTTGTCTGTGCTTGCTGCCACTTCACAGGTTGTGCTTGCGAAGGGACAGAATGACTGCCATCATCATGTCCCTCAGGATTGCTGGAAGATGAGTCATCAAACGGAACTCCAGTGACTGAAAAATCACTTCCAGATTCTGTTCCATTTTTCTCTCCCTCAGATGCAGTCCCAGTAGTTGCTGTCTTAGGGACGCACTATGGCTTTGGTGGTCTGACGGAAGGCCGCCACCGTGACAGCCTCCAAAAGACTGCCATGTTGGTGGCCATCCGACCTCCATGTTAAGAGTTACACAGCTCAGTCTAACAAAAAACAGCCTATTTACCGACACCCCCAGGACACTGGAGGACAGAAAAAAGGCGGTTCGACCACCAGCACCACCAGCCCGACAAAAATCATCCAATAAAATTACAACACACAAATCACAAGAGCGGTTCTTCCATGGCGGAAACCCCTTGGCAGTGTAAACCGCGGCAGTCTTAACTCACATTAGTCAGAACACTACATCACATTGGATAGTTTGAATACCCCACACCTGACACACATTCACACACCAACACAATTACACTCTGCACTATATAACACACCCCCACTCAACCCAGAATCCTTTGCAACCGGAACACCACACACAGTCACAGACAAGCAACATTTTAGAGAGTTACAAAAAGTAAGAATAGACAACCATCCACATTTTCCTATGCACACATCCCATACGTGCACAACATACTCAACACAAAATGTACTACCACACATAATACACAGCAACTATCTCCCACTCACATCACAGCATCTACACCTCATCACTAACATTTTTTCATCCTATTTTCACTATCTCACTGTCTTTACCACCTCTACCATGTCCCCACAAAAACATTCTTGTTTCACTGATGATGAGTTGAGGGTCATGGTGGACAAAATTACCAGGGTAGAGCAGATCACAGGTCCAGCAAACATCAATAGCTAGGAAAATTGAATTGTGGCAAAGGATAGTTGACAGGGTGAATGCTGTAGGCAGTTACCAATGCACAAGGGAGGACATCAGGAAGAGGTGGAACAACCTGAGGGGGAAGGTAAATCCTATGGCATACAGGCACCAGATGGCAGTCCTCAAGACTGGCGGTGGGCCCCCACCTCCTCATCCTACTTTCATATCATGAGAGGAGAAGGTGTTCGACATCCTGCATCCTGAGGGCCTGACAGGAATACATGGGGGAGTTGAGTCGGGCAAGTAACAACAACATTCATGTTACCAAACATTTCTGTCTTGCATGCTCACTGATCACATTTCCCTACCCCGATGACCAAACCACCAACCACCCCTCTGTCCAAATCTCCAAATAGCCCTCTCCGCCGTACCACATGTCAAATAAACTGACGTTGGGCCACAGTGTTTGGGAAGGGCATGTGAAGCATTGGGCACTCACAGCACTACAACTCTCAAAAGGCACTATTCCACCATTATGAAAACCAGAACAGTGCACTCAATTTAAAATGTCTTACATGTGAAACTAACAATCAAAGTAACCCATCCTGAATGGTCCACCATTTAACAGTCCATGGCAATGACAGCTATACAATTGCACAAAACCAATACCCTTACAAGCAAATCTCAGCTAAACTTGTGTCCCATACCAAACTGGCCTCTGGGAAAAGCTTCCTAATAATGTCATATTCTCACCCTGGGGGTGGGGGATGTCAACTAAATGGCAAACTGGATTTACTTGCAGTACATTCAGACAGAATCCCAGGTCAAATTGTAACTTCTATGCTGTGTGCCAGCTCTGACACCATTGTGCATTGTTCAGCTTTTAGTTGACTCAATGATGCCAGCCACCTTACTAAGAGTGAAATGTACATTGTTATGTCTTTACTCAAACAGGATATGAAGGTATCAGCAACCATCTAAACACCAACATATTCCAAGAGCTTGGAGCATGCTGTATATAATTGCAAATCTCTGTGTCCCACATTGCACCAACCCAGATTTCGTAGCAGCTGTCATTGTCATTTCAGAGGATCATGTAAAGGCAGTGTGTGCATCTCACCTACCATGTTTAGTTGTCTAATGTATACATCACTTGTTGCATCACTTACAGCTACTGTGTGTTCTACTTCTCCTACAGGTAACCTTGCCATTCCCAAAATGGAGAGGACACCAGAGACTAACACTGCCCCTCTGGATGAAGGCCCCAGTGAGGAAAATACCTCAGGATGTTTGGACACTGATGACAATGCTGGCCCAACAGGGACGCGTGGTCAGTCAACATCTGTCAGCCTCACCCTGCCCATGACTCCTCCCAGCCCTGTTGCAACTACATCACAAGCAACCATTCGCCACCAGACCTGTGTCCCAAGGACAGTCTCTTCCATTGTGTGCCCCCAGTACAGTTACCTGAGTCTTCTCATGTCACCCCTGACAATGATGGTCCTGCCACCAGTGGGAATGGGCACACTGTGCCAGGGGCACAGGCACATGGAGGTAGGGTGCGTGGGAGAGATGGTGTGGACCAGAGGATTGGGGCTCCAAGGGACACAACTGACCAGAATACCATCTCCCAAGTCTGGAGAACCTACTAAAATTACCTAGGCATGATGGGCCAGATACTGACCATGATGGGGAGATCCAACAGCTGCAGAGGGACAACCAATAGGAAGCCATGCAGCAGTGCCAGGCCCGAAATGTCATCCTCACTTCTATTCCTGGGGTGCTGAGGGACATGAACACCACCCAGTGTAGGTTTTGCACCCAACATCAGGCCTCTTCCAATAGTAATGAGACATCAGGCCCTTCTACATCTGTGGGTACTAGTGAAATGGAGACTCTGCCAGGGGAAGGGAACGCCTCAGACACTCTACCCTCTGTAGCAGTAGAACCCCCACACCCTGCAAATGTGAATGTCCACCCAGACAACCAGGAGAAGCAGTTGCCAAGACCAAACCCACTGCCAGGTAGCAAACATCTCCTGGTTGGTTC
This sequence comes from Pleurodeles waltl, assembly GCF_031143425.1. NCBI lineage: Eukaryota > Metazoa > Chordata > Amphibia > Caudata > Salamandridae > Pleurodeles > Pleurodeles waltl. The sequence continues at coordinate 576,957,696 of NC_090437.1, forward strand.
CCCTCAGCACATACTGAAGAACTGCTGTGGACTTCTGTGTTTCATCTTAGGTGTCATTCACCACCAACCCACAGAATCTAGGGACATGTCAGTCTTTCAACATCCCAGGAGGAAGACAGATTGGTTCAATGTATCATCAGCTGAAGCCTTATCACATACCCATACCTTACCTTCAAATGACCATACCCCATTAAACAGACAGAGGTCAGTACTAATCTCCCCAGTGATGGAACCTTCTGCATACAATGGTCAGGTATCTTTAGGCTTGCCAATTACCTATGTCAGTCTTCAGACACAAGCACATTGATCTGCAATGAGGAAAGACAATGACAGCTATGCACAAGTTAGTTCACATACAACACAAACCATAATGATGGTAGAGGGTCTAGATATCACATTATGACTTGTGTTGTACAGAAATGGGTACACCCGTGCCACCATTTGAGCCACCTCAAATACCAAACAGGTGTTTCGTGGAAAAGGACACTTCCATCCCACTGTCCTGACAGTCTGGACATAGAACACACACACCACAAATGTCATGGTAAACAGTACTTGGTTTGATCCATTTCCACTTCTCATGTCAGTCTGCAAACTCCATCTGCCTGTGACACTGTCTGCGAATGCCAAATGAGGATAAGGAAAACAGCCAATCTGCAAACCTGTGATTGACAAAGATTAGGTATAGGCCAGAGTGGAATACCTCCATCACATTGTAAATTCATACCTACAAATTTGACTTTGATTGTGCATTTTCATAACAACAGACTATGGCCCTCATTCTGACCTTGGCGGCCTTTTCGCAAGACCGCCGAGTTACCGCCGCGGTGAAGACCGCCGACCGCGGCGGTATGCCGCTCTGCGTATTCCGACCGCTGGGAGCGTTCCGCCGGGAAACCGCCAGCAGCCACACTGGCGGTCGGCGGGAAAGTGGAGACTGGTCAACCTCCACCGCCACGCCAGCAGAACACCGCCCACAGAATTACGACCCACATATCTGTGTGGTGGTCTTCTGTTGGCGGTGTTCTGTTGGCGGTCACCTCCCCATGGCTCCTGTCGCCTCCCAGAGGACCAACGCACAAGGTAAGTTGATCGTCCGTTAGGGGAGGGGGTGGGGGGGTGTTGTGTGATGTGTGCGTGCATGGGGGTGTGCGTGTGAGTGTGTAGAGGGGGTGTGTGAGTGCGTGTATGCGGGCGGGGGGTGCTGCTGTGTCTATGGGTAATGAGTGCAGTTCGGCGGGTGCGTATGTCTGCATGTATGTGTGCGGGTATGTGTCCCCGTTATGTATGTGTGTGTGTAGGGGGTGTGTGCATGTCGGGGTGCATGTATGTGCATGTCGGGGGTGGGGGTGGGGAGGGGGTTCATACCACCTCTGGGTGGTGGCAGGGGGGTGGAGGGTGTGGGGCGAGGACTCGTGGGGGGGTAGTGGGGGGTGGGGGAGACCCCTATCAGTGCCAGGGAAGGAATTCCCTGGCCCCGATAGTGCCTACCGCCATGGTTCGCATGGCGGTTCCCGACCGCCAGAAACCGCGGCGGTAAGCAGGGTCATGATACCGTTGGTGGTCTTGGGACGACCGCCGGGCCGGAGTGCGCAAACTCCAGCCCGGCGGTCATGACCGCCGTGGCGGTCGGAGTGGGGAAGTGGCAGTCGATCGCGGCGGGGACCGCCGCGGTCAGAATGCCATTTTTTTGACCGCTGGTCTGTTCGCGGTCCGACCGCCGCCTCTCCGCCGACCGCCAAGGTCAGAATGAGGGCCTATATACATAACAGTCCTGTACACTACTCTAGGTAACAATCTGCATGCATATATGAGTCATGGGCTTTGGAGCCACTTAACACCTTACTGATGGTAGTAATTAGAACATTACATGGCATGCAAAACCTAAACAATACCCCATGGAATCTCCATTGTTACATCACATTACATACCTTGAGTCAGTTGAAGTATTGGTGGATAACATCTGCCCTGATGTCTCCAGATTCATCCTCATCATGCTCATCCTCACGTGGCAAATCTGCATTTCTGCCCACAAGCTCTGCTGGCTCTCCCTCATCTGGTATGAATGGTATCTGACGTCTCAGGGCAAGGTTGTGGAACATGCAGTAGACAACAGGCAACTATTATTTCACATACATTGTAGGGTGAGTAGAGTATGGCTCCTCATAGACTTGTCTATGCTCCGAAATCCTGATTTCAGGAGCCCAAATGTCAGCTCCATGACACACCTTGTCCTTCCGTGGGCCTCATTGAAGCCCACAGCCGGTGGGGCACCCATTGTAGAAAGCAGTGGAAGGAGCTGAGACGCTGGGCCTGGAAGACCACAGGGGCCTAACTGGGGATGTCCTCCCAAGGAGGAAGGGCTAACCATTGGAACTTGACACTCCCTAATGGCTCACATATTCGTGGTGGCCTACACTGAGTTGGATGGGCATTTGAGGGCAGCACAGCAGCTACAAGTGGGTAAGTACTGACTACACTTATTTACATCCCTCTGCCAGGTCAGTATATTATGTGAAAGACTCTAAGCTGTGACTATGTGGTAAGTGCAAAAGCTAAAATGTCTCCTAGGAACACCTAGATGTACAGTCCTCAATGCTGGTACAGAGGTGTGAACACAATATTGGGTATAGAAACATATTACTCACCTATATCATCCCTTCTGTACAGTAGCATATGTGACTGTGTCATATGTGTACCACTATACTGCTCTTTATACCCTTCTGGTTGAATCTTGCCACCCACAGACCCATACTCCCAATGTCCTGATGGTAAGTTGTCCTGGTTTTTGCCCTCTGTCCATTCCAATGACCCATCTCCTTGTGCAACATAAAGTCTGACAAGTTCAACACAGTCCTACTGTCCCTGAGGTCCCAAATGAGTGTCAACTTATTGTGAGGCTGTGATCTCAATCTAATGTTTCACATGCCACACTTGCTACACTTTCTCAGACTTGTTAGGAGGTGTCCACATTGGAAAGCGAGGACTATACATTTGTACCTGTAATGTTTCATCAGAATGGGCATCCTCATCCTGCATGTTGTAAACCATGGTGGTATAACTAGACTCCCAGTTCAACGCATATCATTTATCAACTATCAATTGTAGTGTTCTTTAATGGTAAAGGGCACTATTGGGACAGATAAGCTTGCACTTAAATGTCCTCATACTTAATATAAAACAGCCTGTGTCCTGGGCTGTGGAGGCCTTTCTTATGGGTGTCTGGTACATTTTAAAGATAGTACTATAACCTTGCCACACATAGGCCCTCATTACAACCCTGGCGGTAAAGTCTGCTGACTGCCATACTGACGGCCGCCAACATACCGTGTCCATGGTGGAAATCCACTACGGGTATTATGACCCACACATAGAAATCCTCCACAAGACAGACACCCACACAAGTCCGCCAAACCAAAGGTCAGTGATAAACTGGCAGTACCAAAACCCACACCGTTACGCCAACAGGAATATTTCCACACTCTCACGAACCACGAATCAACGCAGCGGTACACACTGCTGCGCTCAAAATACACACACATTTACAAAACACAACCACCTTGGACAATCCAAAATACACACACCTGATACACATACACGCACCACACCCACATACTCACACCACTATAAAACACACACCCACATTACCCACAACCCCTTACAACGGCATTTTTGGAAGAAGTAGAGAGAAAGAAAAGCCACGACAACAACAGCATCCAGAGGCACACAACACCATCACTCATACACCATCCACACACCTCAAAGAACACACCCCAACACATCAACCTACACATCACATCAACCATCACCTCACACATCACCAATATCACATCATGGCACCTCAAAGACACCCCAGGTTTTCTGAGGAGGAGCTTAGGGTCCTGGAGAAGGAAATCATCCGTGTAGAGCCAAAGCTATTCGGATCACAGGTGCAGCAAACGTCCATTGCAAGGAAGATGGAGCTATGGCAGAGAATTGTAGACAGGGTCAATGCAGTGGGACAGCATCCAAGAACAGGGGATGACATCAAGAAGAGGTGGAACTACCTACGGGGGAAGGTACGTCCCGTGGTATCCAGACACCAGGTGGCTGTACAGAGGACTGGCGGTGGACCCCCACCTCCTCACCCACAACTAACAACATGGGAGTAGCAAGTGTTGGCGATCATGCATCCTGAGGGCCTAGAGGGGATTAGCAGGAGGACTGGACTCTGGTAAGGCAAATCTTTACTACTATATCCCCCACCCTACCTGCATTCCATCACAAACGTCTACCCCTACCCTCACACCCATCACCCCAACACCTCACAGATACCCCACTATCACAACCCACACAACCCAATAACAAGCCCTACATGTGACAACAATGCATGGACACCCATCACAAACCTGCATGGGCACCCATCACCACAGCATGTTCAAGAGAGAGACTCACCCATGGCACACAATCACCACTCACACAAGGTCCAAGGTGATAATGCAAGAACAGTAGTAGAGGGAAACACACCCATTGGACAAGATGGCACACACAGATACAATAACAGTGCATTTACACCCCAACAGGACCCCTACACAACGTCACCAGACAGGAGGTGCCAGCCATATCCAGTCCCCCCACAGAAGAGGCCCACATTGACGACAGCAGCTCTGCATGCCTGGATCAAGATGACCAGCCCGGCCCATCAGGGACAGTCGGTTCCCCTGCCACAGTCCCAACCCACCACAGAACCTCCCCCTCAGGAAACACCATCACAGCACCCACCCAGCGGGCCTAGGCCACTGTCCCCAGGACACGTCAATCAGCAGTGTGTCCACCACTACAGGGACCCCAGGCAAACTTAATAACACAGGATGATAAGGGACCTGGGGTCAGTGGCAGTGGGCACACGGTTCAGGGGACAGATGCACAGGACAACAGGGAAGCTGGGAGGACTGCTGTGCGACAGGGGGGAGGACAGGCCCAGGGAACCGACCCTGCACGAGGCGCTATCAAACATCATGGGAGCATAACACCATTCCCAGGAGACCATGGGCACCGTACTGGCCAAGTTTCAGAAGACCCAGCAGCTGCAGGAGGAACAGTACCTGGGGATCAGGGAGGACTTGAAGTCCATTAACAGAACCCTGATCACCATTGCAGGGGTGCTGGGAGACATGGCCAACACCATGAGGGAGACAGTGGCATACCACCAGGCCCCTGACACCAGCCCGAACGATGAACAGCCTTCCATGTCCACTGGCGATAGTGGACCGGAGGTCCCGCCACAGGAACAACAGGCCACCAGCACCCCACCACCTGCAGAAGGAGAATCACCCCACCACCGGTCCCTGCAATCCATACACAAGACAGAGAACATTGCCAAGACCCCCGCCAGGAAATAAGACTCTCCTGATTGTCACCCTTCTGTCCCACTATGTCACCCTGCCATTGCTCCACTTCCTATCCCCCATTGGACAATGCACCTGTGATACAAAGAGACTGGACTCTACTATGGATATTCCTACACCATTACCCCAGCCCATTGCACACACCCTCTACTTATTAGCACTTAAATAAACACCCTTGAAGCACAAAACAATCTGGAGTCAGTCTGCACTTTCACAAATGTATTATCACAACCTCTTAGACAACTATCAATGTAAATGTTCATTTGCACACACTGCTGTTGGGCAGCAGTAAACATAGCAGAAGGCAGAATGCGGTATCCAGATCTGTGAAAAGGAAAGCCAAAGTGAACTGTCAGGGTCCATACATAGAGGTAAAAAGGCTGACTTATACAATGTCCTACAGTAGTCAGATATGACATGAGCAGTGCCAGTCTCTTACCTGTGTCTCACTGGATGTACTGCATGATGATGTTGTTTCAGTTGTCAATATCTTCTTCCTCTGCCTCCTCTTCCTCACTGTCCACAGGCTCAACAGCTGCCACAAGACCAACATCAGGGCCATCCTCCTGCAGAAAAGGCACCTGGCGTCGCAAAGCCAGGTTGTGCAACACAGAGCATGCCACGATGATCTGGCACACCTTTTTGGGTGAGTAGTATAGGGAGCCACCTGTTAGATGGGGGCACCGGCATCTGGCCTTCAGGAGGCCAAAAGTCCACTCAGTAATCCTAGTTCACCCATGTGCCTCATTGTAGCGTTCCTCTGCCCTTATCCTGGCATTCCTCACTGGGGTCAGTAGCCATGAGAGGTTGGGGTAACCAGAGTCACCTGTAAATGTCGAGGGATATCTGTTAGACATACACCAACCCTTAGAGACTACCCCATACCCAGACACCTATTCATACTGTGTGGGGACCTTGGGCTCACCTATTAGCCACACACAGTGCCTCTTGAGTTGGCCCATCACATAAGGGATGCTGTTATTCCTCAAAATGTAAGCGTCATGCACAGAGCCAGGATACTTGGCATTCACATGAGAGATGTACTGGTCTGCCAAACACACCATCTGCACATTAATTGAATTGTAGCTTTTACGATTTCTGTACACCTGTTCATTCCTGCGGGGGGAGGACAAATGCCACATGTGTCCCATCAATGGCACCAATGATGTTGGGGATATGTCCTAGGGCATTGAAGTCAGCATTCCATGTGGCCAAATCCTCCACCTGAGGGAAACCGATGTAGGTGTGTACGTGTTTCAGCAGGACAGATAACACTCTGGACTACACGTTAGAGAACATTGGCTGAGACATCCCTGATGCCATGGCCACTGTTGTTTGAAAGGAACCACTGGCCAGGAAATGGAGCAATGACAGGACCTGCACTAGAGAGGGGTACCTGTGGGAAGAGGAATAGCTGACATCAGGACTGGCTCCAATTGGGCACAGAGTTCTTGTATTGTGGCACGATCAAGTCTGTAGGTGTTAATGATGTGTCTGTCTTCCATTGTCGACAGGTCCACCAGGGGTCTGTACACCGGAGGATGACACCATCTCACCATCTGCCCCAGCGGATGTGCCCTATGGAGGAGATTGGTGAGCAGAGGTTCATGTACCACATAGGTTGCACAAGGGTTTTTGCACTAATGTGATTAAATCCGTGTGTTGCGTTTTCTGTCTGTATTAGTGCACAAATGTGCTGTGATGCACCTAACTGCATCACAGCGCATTTGTGTACTAATTTGTGCCCTGCCATGTGCCACGCTGAAATGGTTGCTGCCTGACCTTTAAGGAGGGACAAGGGGAAATGAGGTAACTGCACTGGCGTTGTGCAGTGTCGCAGTAGGCGGTCGAAGACCGCTGCGCAATTCAGTATTGGTTATCATTGGGCCCTATGGGTTCCAGGAGCCAATGACGATGTACGCCGGAGGTGAAGGTACACACCGCTTCGGACGTGACCTCCATTTTCTATCTGTTCACTCACTTGATACCTGACCTTCCACAGGAGAGGACCTACACTGCAAGTGTTGCTGTGACCTCAGTCCGGAAGCAACAATGGCTTGAGTGTCTGGGGATAGGGCCCCTGCCTTCACTGTGGAGGAGTTGGAAAGACTAGTGGATGGGGTCCAGTACACAATAATTTACGATCCTCCAGACGAACAGGTGAGTAAACTCTGAGCATGATGCATGGGACATGAATGTATGGAATTGTGTGGATGGAAGATACATGTTCGGGGGGCTGAGGCCTGCATGTGAGGATGGTGAGTGCAGGTGTGTCAGGGCATTGGTGGGAACTGGTGGCCAATGAGGAGTATGTTCTTTTCATACTTTACCTTGCCTCTAGGTCAGCACCCACCAGAAGAAGGGTATTTGGCGTGCCATCACCAAGGAAGTGGTGGTCTATCATAGACGGAGCACCCACTGCCACAAGAGATGGGAGGACTTGCGCCGCTGGAGCAAGAAGACGGCGGAGGCCCAGCTGGGGATGGCTTCCCAACGTGGAAGGGGTGCTCGTCACACCATGACCCCCCTGATGTTCCGTATCCTGGCGGTGGCATATTTGGAGTTGGTTCAGCGCTTGAGGGCATCACAGCAGCCACAAGGGGGTGAGTACAGTCTCATTCAGCTGACTCTGCCTTTTACGAGGTGTCTGGGTGGGGGATGTGGGCTGTGGATTCCCCTAGGCCAGGGTGAACTTGGTAAGGTAGGTCCCTTGTTACGCAGACAGTGGCCATCTACAACTAGTCAGGCTCCTGTGAGTTTCAGGTGTGCAGCAAATGTGGTTAGGCATAGTCCCCCAGGGGCAGGTGAGTTTCCTATGAACTGTAAGTGCATGGCCTAGTGCATAGGGCTGCTCCCTGTGTGTTGTGTCTGCCGGTAGTGGTGTTGCTGGCATTGACCATGTGTCTCCTCTGTCTTTCCCCCCTTTTCATTTTGTCACCCTGTCCTTGTGTGCATTAGCATCATCTGGCAGAGGAACAGAGACACCAGAGCAGGAGGGAGCTCCATCCCACATGGCCCAGTAGGGTGAATGTACGGAGTCTGAATGCTCCAGTGGGACGGAGGGCGAGGGGAGCTCCACGACGGGAACAGGAGGGGACACCAGCAACAGCGACTCCTCCTCTGATGGGAGCTCCCTTGCGGTTGCGGGCATCTCGGCACAGCCGCCACCTGCCCACCAGCACCGCCCTCCCAGCAGCCCCTCAGCGTGTTTCCCGTGCCCGCTCACCCAGGAGGGTGGGCATCACCTTCACCCAAGGCACCTCGGGCCCTGCCCCAGTCAGCTCTGCTGCGCTCAGTGAGGAGGCTATTGACCTCCTGAGATCCCTCACTGTTGAGCAGTCAACCATTTTGAATGTCATCCAGGGTGTCGGGAGGCATTTGCAGCAAACAAATGCATACCTGGATTGCATTCATTCTGGCGTGGCAGCCCAATAGAGAGCATTTCAGGCTCTGGCCTCAGCATTGATGGCAGCCATTGTCCCTGTGTCCAGCCTCCCCCCTCCAACATCCACTACCTCAGCCTATCCCAAGCACACCATCAGACCAGCATGCACACACATCAACACACAAAAGTGGCAAAGGCAAACATAAGCACCACACATCCCACAGGCACTCACACAAGCACCATACCCATGCAGACACACCAACATCCACTGCCTCCACTGTGTCCCCCTCCTCCACGTCCTCCACCTCCCTCCCAGTCTCGTCTCCACTCACACCTGCATGCACTACATCCTCAGCCACTAACTCCATCACCAGCCTGCCCATCACTACACACCCGTCACGAGCAATCACAACCCTCACTACCATTCACACGTCCCTTGTGTCCTCGCCCAGTGTGTCTGTGAGCCCTCCTCCCAAAGTACGCAGACACCGGCACACACCCACTCAACAGCCATCCACCTCACAACAGCCTCCAACCCATGCAACTTCACCCAAACTCAGCAGACGTACACCTCCTACAACCACTACCTCTTCCTCCACTCCCAAACCCCCTCCATCTTCCCGTCCCAGTGTGTTTAAAAAACTTTTCCTGGCTACCATTGATCTCTTCCCTACACCTCCCCCCGTCCTTCCTCTAGGGCCAGGTTGTCTAGAGCCCAGACCAGCACCTCAGCCACCAAATCGTCATCCACTGTGGTCCCTGCAAGTCCGGGAGGATCGAAGGGGACACCTACTGAAGCCAAGGACCACCCTATTCTGCCACCTGCCAAGCTAAAGAAGGGGCCAGCATGCAGAAGAGAAAAGTCGCACCACCCACCCAACAAGGCCTCATCTAGAACCAAAGAGGACAGTGCCAAGGTCCCAGTAGCGACTTCCAAAGTGTGGAAGGGACACAAGAGCAAAGGAAAGTCACCTCAGGGCACCGAGCCTCCGGGTGAGGGACTGGTGACCCCCATTTCTCAAGACAGGCCAGCAGCCTGTACAGCGGTAAGCACCATTGCAACGACCTCCACCTGCACCGCCACCTGCACCATCACCTGCACAGCCACCTGCACCGCCATCTGCACCGCCACCTGCATGGTAGCTGCCACAACTACAGTTACCAGCATCATCCCCAGTGGGCAGCCTTCCGAGGCTTCAGGAGATGGCCTGGTGTCTCCCTCCACTACTACAGACACCCACACCACGGGCAGCACCGGCAGCATCTCCACCGCAGACACCACCGCAGCCACTGCCACCTGCCCTGCGACGTGCCCAGCCAGTGCAACTACAGCGGACATCAGCAGCATCCCCATTGGGCAGTCGTCCGAGGCTGCAGGAGATGTCCTAGACCCTGCACACACTACAATACACACCACCACCAGCACTGGCACTACCAGCAGTTTGCAGCCTAAGTCGTCACAAGGTGGATTGTGTCTCTGCCTCCATGGAGTATCATGCTACCTGTTAGACACCCAGGTGAGGGAATGGGAACTACCACATCCCTGGTGCAGCATCACTGGGCACCAAGCCCTACCCCAGAACCAGTGGAGAAAAGCATCCACTAACAAAGTCCGTGGCAGGACGAAGCACTCTGGGCACCAAGCTCCCTCCAGAACCAGTGGAAAAAAGCATCCACTAACACAGTCCTTGGCAGGATAAGGCACTCTGGGCACCAAGCCCCCTCCAGAACCAGTGGAGAAAATCATCCACTAACACAGTCATTGGCAGGATGAAGCACTCTGGGCACCAAGCCCCCTCCAGAACCAGTGAAGAAAAGCATCCACTAACACATTCCTTGGAAGGATGAATCACTCTGGGCACCAAGCCCCCTCCAGAACCAGTGGAGAAAATCATCCACTAACACAGTCCTTGGCAGGATGAAGCAGGCTGGGCACAAAGCCCCCTCCAGAACCAGTGGAAGACGCCACCCACTTGAGAGACTGTGGATTTGCACTCCCAAGGACCAAGCAGTGGGCAAACCACCCAGTTGGGAGACTTGAGAGACTGTGGCTTTGCACTCCCCAGGACCAAGCAATGGGCAAACCACCCACTATAGAGACTGTGGCTTTGCACTCCCCAGGACCAAGCAGTGGGCAAACCACCCACTTTTGAGACTTGAGAGACTGTGGCTTTGTACTCCCCAGGACCAAACAGTGGGCAAACCACCGACTAGAGAGACTGTGGCTTTGCACTCCCCAGGACCAAGCAGTGGGCAAACTACCCACTTGAGAGACTGTGGCTTTGCACTCCCCAGGACCAAGCAGTGGACAAACAACCCACTTGAGAGACTTTGGCCTTGCACTCCTCAGTACCAGACAGTGGGCATGGAGCCCCCTCGAGGAGCAGTGGCATTGTCCAATCATCCGGCTCAGGTGCCCCCCTCCCCTTCCCCCTGAGGCGCATAGTTTTTTTTCTACCTGATACCCCTGCAGTGTTCTCTCCGTTTTGAGGAAGGTATCATGTGTGGGCTTCGCCCATGCTTTTTGGGATCAATGGTCCATGGACATTTAATGGGACAGTGTACTAACTTGTGAACTTGCTGTGAATATTTGTATATACTGATGATTTAAAGTTATCTTGGGCTATTTGACTGTTCGAATTATACACTTGTTAAACTCATTTAGTTTGGTCCTTGCGTTCTTCCAGGGGGTGATGGGGTGTATCTGTGATTGGCTATGTGTGTGTTGTGAGTGGGGGGTGGGGGCTACGTGTGTTGCGTGTGTGTGTCACTCTCTTTTCCCTCCTCCTCTCCCCGGTGTGTTAGGTGCAGTACTCACCGTCATTGTTGCTGTCGCCTTTGATGTTCCTGGTAGATGAGGAGGTAGACCAGCATCGGCAGGACCTGTAACTCGGGCTCCATGGCGTCCTGGTTGTTTGTTGTGTATCGAGAGGTGAGTGGTTTCCCTTCCAAAGACTGTTTCCGCCATGCTTTTGATGGTGTTGGTACCGCCACGGAAAAGCTGGCCGATTGGTGCCTTGTAATAGTGTGGGCATTACATTGTGTTCTGCCTGTCTGTTGGTGGTTACCACTGCGGTGTTTGTTTCTACCCCCGTGGCGGTCAGAGTGTTAAAGTGACTGTCTGTGTTGACTGTTTCCGCCATGGTCGTAATTCCACTTTTTTTCACCGCCAGCCTGTTGGCGGTATTACTACCGCTTTATCACCTACTGCCAGGGTTGTAATGAGGGCCATAGTGAGTGAAAAGTCGAGTTTGAGCAGTTGGTACTGCTCCTCCAGCCAGAAATGGCAGGCCTGCTGTCAGTAGTTTACTTGGGTCACGCAGCGTGGCACAATCAGTGCTTCAGACCTTGTTGTTCCCTTTACGACCCATGCCCTGGGGACCACTGGTTCCATTTACCTAGGGCTTGTAAAGGAGAAAAGTCCTTGACATTTGGGGTTACCATTTTGCTCACATCAGTTTTAGGGAGAGAGCACTGGCACTGAGGCCTGGGTAGCAAGCTCCAGTGCTCTTTCAGAGTCATAAACATCAGCATTGGAGCAAAAAGTGAGGAAGTGACCATACAAAAAGGACACTTTCCTACAAGAGGTGGGAGTTGTAGTTAATGTGAAAATGCCCAATGTTCTCTGCAACTCTGTTGCATTCTAAGGGACAGTCATGGCTGCCATCAAATTCTAATTCTTATCCTTAATTGGCTTCCTATGGTATGAAGTTTCCAACATCCTCTTTCCTGAATCTCTCATTCTTTACCTTTATCCATTTTCATCCAGTACTTGGAAGATGCTCATTAGTACCTTGACGTGTTCTACTGTTCATCCATGGGATAGTCATGCAATTCATATTCTAAGCCTTAAAACACTGGTAGGTACTACATTGAATATTTTTCTCATGAGGTGATGGGAGGTTGTTGGTCTGTTCTGAAGCTCCTGTGTAGATTCTCTTTTTTAAACAGTATCCACCTGCCAGTGGAAGTCCATAAGCTTCATATTTTTCTCCATTAGGATGACAGAAATCCATCTGCTACTCATGCTCAACTTAGATAATATAAAATAAGCTGGGGGACTTGTTATTGTCAACTTTGGAAATGCCTCACACATGCAGCCACCAGTAGCAGGAATGTATTATTTTCCCATGTATCACCTGTTTCTTTCATTAAACCTACTGCTTGAATTTTACCTCTAACTATCCTTTCTGCACCTGATATCTGTGAAGATGAACTAACCTTGCAATCATGATGCAACAGTAGTGATCTGTGCTTCCACATTTCTATGAACCTACTGCCAAGAACACACTGACAAAATGTTTGGGAGAAGTAGACCCATAGAAAAGAGAATGGGGCATGCAAAATAAACAGACACAAAGGCCCAGATTTACTAGGGGCTTGTGTTGCCCTTGCAACACATGAGAGTGGCTTGGAATGTCAAGTAAATCTAGAGTAATGCAAGGCAGCACAAGTTGTTTCTGTGCATTACTTTGCCCTGGGAAAACATTTTGTGGGTAGAGTGTGGGTGTTCCCACAAATTTACCAATGTTTCTTGGTGCATTTCCATAATTTCTAACAATAGTATACCTCTGAATGTGTCAAAATTCTCTGCCTCCCAGGAGAGGCTTAACAAGGAGTAATATGTTTATTTCTCCCCATTTTTCCCCTTTGTATGTGTGCTGGATTCTGCTTCACACATAGTGTGAGAAAGTCATCCATTTTGCCTTGATGCCCCCCATTGATTGACTGATATTGGTGATTGCTGACTGACTGTGTTCTCAGATCTGCTAACCAGGCCTAGGACCAGTTTTTGTTAAAAAGGTATATGGTAATTAGACATAATTATAATTGGTACTGACAACCAACCTGTAAATCCAGAGTATGAGTATTTGGTAGGGCATGTAGGTTAAAAGGCCCAGTAGATTTGAGGCACTTAATAGTAGAGTGCACTGCTGTTTTGTTTGCTCTCATTTTATAAGCCAGCCGTGCCTTGCAGGCTGCTTTAAATTAAAACTATGTCCAAATTCAACTTTGAAACTAAAAGTATTTACAAAGTCTTAAACAACCTTATTTTTGCATGCATGTTACCCCCAAGACCTACTCTAGGTACTCCAATGGCAGGGTGCACTGTGATAAAGAGAAGGGACATTATAAAATATGTTTTATACGCCCTGGTGAAGAAATAACTTCCACGTTGTATCACTGCTAGCTCCATAGGCTAACATTGCAATACTTGATTAAACTTTAATAAAGTCAAATGTTTTACAGCGGTGAGTTTAAACAGTCATTCAAAGTGGCAATAAATCCAACAACTTGCAAAGGTTAGATTTCTTATGACTATTACAGGAATGTAGTTTTAGAACTGCTTTCCTAAAGTTTCCTAAAAGCAGCCTCTTCTGAATGGTTAGCCTTTGACAGGCTGCCCAGGCTGCCCAGGCTGCTCTGATGAGGTATGAAGTGGTCTAGGCTGACACAAAGGAGACATCTGGTAGGAGAAGAGCTGTAGCAGCAGATGCAGGACAGGAAGGGGGCTGGGTAGCCAAACTGGTCTTCAAAGGGGGGGAAAGACAGATACTGCAGGACCCACGTTCAGCGGTGCTTGAGACGGCGGTGCCCTGTTCAGCGGTGCTTAAGACGGCGGTGCCCTGTTCAGCGGTGCTTGAAATGAAGGGCCCAGTTCAGCGGTGCTTGAGACGGCGGTGCCCAGTGCAGCGGTGCTTGAGATGGCGGTGCCCAATGCAGCGGTGCTTGAGACGGCGGTGCCCTGTTCAGCAGTGCTTGAGATGAAGGGCCCAGTGCAGCGGTGCTTGAGACGGCGGTGCCCAGTGCAGCGGTGCTTGAGATGAAGGGCCCAGTGCAGCGGTGCTTGAGATGAAGGGCCCTGTTCAGCGGTGCTTGAGATGGCGGTGCCCTGTTCAAGCGGTGCTTGAGACGGCGGTGCCCTGTTCAGCGGTGCTTGAGATGAAGGGCCCAGTGCAGCGGTGCTTGAGATGAAGGGCCCAGTGCAGCGGTGCTTGAGACGGCGGTGCCCAGTGCAGCGGTGCTTGAGATGAAGGGCCCTGTTCAGCGGTGCTTGAGACGGCGGTGCCCTGTTCAGTGGTGCTTGAGACGGCAGTGCCCTGTTCAGCAGTGCTTGAGATGAAGGGCCCTGTTCAGCGGTGCTTGAGACGGCGGTGCCCTGTTCAGCGGTGCTTGAGATGAAGGGCCCAGTTCAGCGGTGCTTGAGACGGCGGTGCCCAGTGCAGCGGTGCTTGAGATGAAGGGCCCAGTGCAGCGGTGCTTGAGACGGCGGTGCCCTTTTCAGCGGTGCTTGAGACGGCGGTGCCCTGTTCAGCGGTGCTTGAGACGGCGGTGCCCTGTTCAGCGGTGCTTGAGATGAAGGGCCCTGTTCAGCGGTGCTTGAGACGGCGGTGCCCTGTTCAGCGGTGCTTTAGACGGCGGTGCCTTGTTCAGCGGTGCTTGAGATGAGGGCCCA
This sequence comes from Pleurodeles waltl, assembly GCF_031143425.1. Classification (NCBI taxonomy): domain Eukaryota; kingdom Metazoa; phylum Chordata; class Amphibia; order Caudata; family Salamandridae; genus Pleurodeles; species Pleurodeles waltl. The sequence continues at coordinate 576,972,925 of NC_090437.1, forward strand.
GTGCAGCGGTGATTGAGATGAAGGGCCCAGTGCAGCGGTGTTTGAGACGGCGGTGCCCTGTTCAGAGGTGCTTGAGACGGCGGTGCCCTGTTCAGCGGTGCTTGAGACGGCGGTGCCCTGTTCAACGGTGCTTGAGACGGCGGTGCCCTGTTCAGCGGTGCTTGAGACGGCGGTGCCCTGTTCAGCGGTGCTTGAGACGGCGGTGCCCTGTTCAGCGGTGCTTGATATGAAGGGCCCAGTTCAGCGGTGATTGAGACGGCGGTGCCCTGTTCAGCGGTGCTTGAGACGGCAGTGCCCTGTTCAGCTGTGCTTGAGACGGCGGTGCCCTGTTCAGCAGTGCTTGAGACGGCGGTGCCCTGTTCAGCGGTGCTTGAGACGGCGGTGCCCTGTTTGGCAGTGTGCCAGGTGGCACCAGACTTCCTGCCGAGGCCATGGTAGGAATTTTGGTCCCTGGTGTCTTGGGCCTCTCGCGCCGGGCACTGGCAATCTTCAGATGCTTTACCGGGGGTGGGCTGGCCGTGCCGTTGCTCCTTACAGAACTGGCTTCCCTTGAGGGTGGGGGACTCCACAGTCCATGGCAAACTGTCTTTATAGGTCCCACTTTTGTGGTGGCTGAGGTGCTGACTGGAGTCCTATGAGATGGACGGGGTGGGGGAGTTGTTGGAAAGAGGTCAAGTTTGGAAAGGAAAAGCAATTTAGGAAGAGAGGGACGGGTAGGTGTAGTGGGTATGGGAGTGGAGGAAGAGGTTGTGGTTGTAGGAGTTTTCAGTCTGGTGTCTTTGGGTGCAGGTGCTTGGGCTGGATGCTGTCGTGAGGTGGATGGCTGTTGGGTGGGTGGCTGCCTGCGTTTGTGTAGCTTGGAAGAGTGGGTCACAGACACAGTGGGAGAGGACACAGGGGATGTGTAAATGGTAGTGGGGGTGGTGACTGCACGTGTGTGGGGTGTTCTGGTGGGTGTGGTGGTGATGGACGTAGTGGCTGAAGATGTTGTGCATGCAGGTGTGAGTGGAGACGTCACAGGGAGGGAGGAGGGAGGCGAGGAGGAGGGGGACACAGTGGAGGCAGTGGGTGTTGGTATGTCTGCATGTGGATGTTGCTTGTGTGTATGCTTGTGGGATGTGTGGTGCTTATGTCTGGATGAGCTTCCCTTGGGTGTTGAGGTGTGTGCAGGCTGGTCTGATGGTGTGTCTGGGATAGGCAGAGGTACAGGGGATTGGGTATGGGTGGAGGAAGTTGGAGGGGGGAGGCTAGAGACAGGGACAATTGCTGCCATCAGTGCTGAGGCCAGAGTGTTGAACGATCGCTGATGGGCAGCCTGACCAGAATGAATGCCCTCCAGGTATCCATTACTCTGGTGCACCTCCCTTTCTACACCCTGGATGGCATTCAAAAGGGTAGTCTGCCCAACAATGATCATCCTCAGGAGGTCAATGACCTCCTCACTGAGGGCAGCAGGGGTGACTGGGGCAGGGCCTGAGGTGCCTGGGGCGAAGGAGATGCCCAACTTCCTGGGTGAGCGGTCATGGGGCAAATGCTGAGGGGCTGCTGGGAGGGCGGTGCTGGTGCGCTGGGTGGCGGCTGTACCTGTTGTTGCGGGGGGCACGGATGTTGCCGCCACCACAAGGGAGCTCCCTTCAGAGGACGAGTCGCTGTCACTAATGTCCGCACGAGTCCCCGCTGTGGAGCTCCCCTCTCCCTCCGTCCCACTGGTGTATTCGGACTCCGTTGCATGGCCCTCCAGGGCCATGTGGGATGCAGCTCCCTCGTGCTCCGATGCCACTTCTCCTCCGCCTGATGATGCTAATGCACACATGAACAGGAAGACCACAAAAAAGGGGGGGGGAGTAATAAAGACATGTTGAGTGCATGCATTGGCAACACCGTTGGCGGAGAGGACAGACACAGAAGCCCCCTGCACTACGCCGCGCACTTGGGGTCGACTACTCAATCCGTGGGACATGGCCTACAAGCCTATGGACGACAACTGCACACATAGATGACACAGGGCCATGGATACCTGCACTTGGCATCCTACAGAGGTGGCGGGCAGGGGCACGGAGGGGCTTAGCCTACAGAAATTGCCCTGGCCTAGGGATACCCACAGCCCTCCTCCCCCACCCAGACACCTCCACTGCACGCAAAGTCACCAGAATGAGAGTGTACTCACCCCCTTGTGTCTGCTGTGATGTCCTCACGCGCCCATCCAAATCGGGGTAGGCCACCGCCAGGATCTGGGACATCAGGGGGGTCAAAGTACGACTGCCACCCCTCCCACGTTGGGAGGCCATCCCCAGCTGAGCCTCCGCCGTCTTCCTGCTCCAGCTTCAGATGTCCTCCCATCTCTTCCGGCAGTGGTCTGTTGTGGACCCCCAGGGTCTGGATGTCCTTGGCGATGGCACGCCAAATGTCGATTTTCTGGTGGGCGCTGACCTATGTGACATGTACAGGGAGAGAAGTATAATCATCACCTTCTGCATGCTCCATGTGAGTGGCCCCCCATTCCCACCCTTGCCATGTGGCACATGCTCTCACCAGTCGTTTGATGCATGCCTCAATCGCTCCCCTCCCCACCATCTTTCATCCACCCCACTCAACACAGGCATAGCCCACAAAGCATGGTCCCAGTGTACTTACCTGTTGGTCTGGAGGACCGGAGAGTAGCGCATACTGGGGGAGGACCCCATCCACAAATTTCTCCAACTCCTCCGCAGTGAAGGCAGGGGCCCTTTCCCCAGTCGCATGAGCCATTGTCTCTTCCAGACCGAGGTCACAGCAGCACTTGCAGTGTAGGTCCTCTCCTGTGGAAGATCAGGTATCGAGTGATTAAGCTGATAGAAAATGGCGATCACGCCCGCGGCGGTGCGTACCGCAGCGGTGCGTACCGCGACCACCGGCGCACATCGTCATTGGCTCCTGAAACCCATAGGGTTCAATGTTAACCAATGCTGCTTCGCGCCGCGGTCTTCGACCGCCTACCGCCACGGTGTGCCACGCCAGCGCATTGACCTCACATCCCATTGTCTCACTTCACAGGTCAGACAGCCGCCATTTCAAGGGCCCACATGGCTTAATTTCTACTGCGTCACACATACCTAGGCCTTGCATCGACACTCAAACAAGCCATACAATGCATTGGGAATCGTGTTATGTGCAAGCTTTGGGAACGTACCTGTGGGTTGATTGACTCTGTGCTCGTTGTTGTCCTTCATAGGCACCATCTGCTGGGACATGCGAGGAGATGGAGGAATCTTCCCGTGTACAAACCGCTGGTGGACCTGTCGACAATGGAGGAAAGACATGTCATACTGACATACAGGCTTGACCGAGCCACTATACAGGAACTGTGTGCCCAGCTGGAGACAGACCTGATGTCACTCATCCGCCAACCCACAGGGTTCCCCCCTCTAGTGCAGGTTCTGTCAGTACTCCATTTCTTTGCAAGTGGGTCTTTTCAAACAACAGTGGCCATATCATCAGGGATGTCCCAGCCCATGTTTTCCAAGGTGTTGTCCAGAGTCTTGTCTGCCCTGCTCAAACACATGCGGAGCTACATCGTGTTCTCTGAGGTGGGGGATTTGCCTACAGTGAAGGGTGATTTCTATGCCCTTGGACATATTCCCAACATCATAGGTGCCATTGATGGGACACATGTTGCTTTGGTCCCCCCCAGCAGGAGTGAACAGGTGTACAGGAACAGGAAGAGTTATCATTCCATGAATGTCCAGATGGTCTGTTTGGCTGACCAGTACATCTCCCATGTTAATGCCAAGTTCCCTGGGTCAGTGCATGACGCGTACATCATGCGGAATAGCAGCATCCCTTACGTGATGGGTCAACTCCAGAGGCACCGGGTGTGGCTAATTGGTGACTCTGGTTACCCCAACCTGTCCTGGCTACTGACCCCAGTGAGGAATCCCAGGACAAGGGCAGAGGAACGGTACAATGAGGCACATGGGCGTACTAGGAGGGTGATCGAGCGGACCTTCGGCCTCCTGAAGGCCAGGTTCAGGTGCCTCCATATGACAGGTGGATCCCTAATGTACACACCAAAGAAGGTGTGCCAGATCATCGTGGCCTGCTGTATGCCTCACAACCTGGCTTTGCGATGCCAGGTGCCTTTTCTGCAGGAGGATGGTCCAGATGGTGGTGTTGTAGCAGCTGTGGAGCCTGTGGAGAGTGAAGAGGAGGAAGGCGAAGAGGACGACATAGAGAACAGGAACACAGTAATACAGTAGTATTTTCAATGACACACAGGTAAGAATCCACACCGGCATATTACATTTACTTAAAGACTGCTACCTCTCTACTGTCTGACCTTTTCCCCCAGTGTATGGTAACTGTGTTGTGACTTTCCCTTCCGATTTCAGAGATGTGGGCCCCACTGCGTGACATCTGCTTTTTTTCCCCATGGACTGCAGCTGTGTGACAGTGGTATGTTGGCATCACAATGTAAATAAACATTTTGGCACGGTCATGTCCAATACATTTGTTCAAAATCACAGCCAGACTCCAGATTGTTTTGTGCAATAAGTGTGTTTATTACCGTGCTCTAAATTGGTGGGTGGTTGCAAATCGGTGAGGGGTGATGGTGGAGGATTGTCCATGGCAGAGTCCAGACTATCAGTATCACAGGTGCATTGTCCAAATGCCTGTGGAAAGTGGTGCAGGGGCAGTTTAAGGTTGGACAGGGTGTCAATGTGGGACAGTGGGATGACAATCAGGGAGGTATCCTTTCCTGGCGGGGGTCTTGGCATCTTACTCTGTCTTCTTCCTGGATCTCAGGGCCCGCTTGCGGGGTGGTTCTCCTTCTGCAGGGGGTGGGATTCTGGTGGCCTGTTAGTCTTGTGTCGGGGCCTCCTGTCCACTAGCGCCGGCGGAGGTGGTAGGCAGTTCTTGGTCCATGCTAGTGACAGGGTCCCTTTGTGGTGCCACAGTGTCCCGCAATGTGGTGACTACCTGATTCAGAGCCACTACGATGGTGTCCATGGCGGAACTGATGTTTCTTAGTTCCTCCCTGAACCCCATATACTGTTCCTCCTGCAGAAGCTGGATCTCCTGAAACCTGGCCAGTACCGTTGCTATCGTCTCCTGGGAGTGGTGGTATGCTCCCATGATGGAGGTGAGGACCTCGTGGAGAGTGGGTTCCCTGGGCCTGTCCGCCCCCTGTCGCACAGCAGCCCTCCCAGTTCCCCTGTTTCCCTGGGCCTCTGTCCCCTGGACCGTGTGCCCACTGCCACTGCCCCCAGGTCCCTGTTGTTGTTGGGGTGGTGGGTTAGCCTGGGTGCCCTGTAGTGGTGGACACAACGCTGCTTGACGTGTCCTGGGGACAGAGGTATGGGCCCGCTGGGTGGGTGCTGTGCTGGTGTTCCCAGAGGGGGGAAGGTCTGCTGTGGCCTGTGGCTGTCTGAGGGGAACCGACTGTCCTGAGGTCCCCGATGGGCCGGGCTGGTCATCTAGATCCAGGTCGACAGAGGTGCTGTCATCACTGTGGGCCTCTTCTGGGGGTGGAGTGGACATTTGTGGACCCTCCTGCGCGGTGACCTGGCGTTCGGGTCCTACAGGGGTATAAAAGTATGGTTATTGCTTCTGTGTGTGCCATAGCGTGCAATGGGTGGGTGCCCGTGTACCCCAGTGCTGGCATTCCCTTGTGGGGGCTGTTGTGACAGTGGTTTGGGGGGGGGATGGGTATGTGCAGTGGGCATGCTTTGGTGATGGGTGTCCATGCTTTGTGGACGCATGCAGGGCTTGGTGTTGGGATGGGTGGGTTGTGAGGGTGAGACATTGCAAGGAGTAGGTGTGATGGGGTGAGGGTGGGGGTATGAGTTGGCATGCTGGTGGGGTGGGGGGATGAAGTAGTGAAGATTTGACTTACCAGAGTCCATTCCTCCAGATACTCCTGCGAGGCCCTCAGGATGCAGGATCGCCAAGACCTGCTCCTCCCATGTTGTAAATTCTGGGGGTGGAGGTGGGGGTCCGCCGCCAGTCCGCTGCACCGCGATGTTGTGCCTGGATACCATGGAACGCACCTTCCCCCGTAGGTCATTCCACCGCTTCCTGATGTCGTCCCGATTTCTTGGTTGCTGTCCCACAGCGTTGACCCTGTCCACTATTCTGCTCCATAGCTCCATCTTCCTGGCAATGGTGGTGTGCTGCACCTGTGTCCCGAAGAGCTGTGGCTATACCCGTACAATTTCCTCCACCATGACCCTGAGTTCAGCCTCCGAAAACCTGGGGTGTCTTTGCGGTGCCATGGGGTGGTGTGGGTGATGTGTGGGGTGGATTGTGTGGTGCTTAGTGTGGTGATGTGTATTGTTGTGTTGTGTGAAGTGCGTGCTAATATTGCCGGGTGACAGTGAATTGGGCGTCTGGGTGCTCGGATCTCTTTTCTCTGTGCCTGTTCACGAATCTCTAGGAGTGGGGGTTTGTGGGTGATGTGCGTGTTTGTTTTATATTGTATTGGGTGTGTGGGAGTGTTGTTTGTATGTGTATCAGGTGTGTGTATTTTGAATTGTCCAATGTGGCTGTGTTTTGGAGGTGTGTGTGTATTTTGAGCGCAGCGGTGTGTACCGCCAATGGAATACCGCAGTTGAAAGACCGCCGCATGGATTCGTGGGTTGTGATGGCATGGGCGTATTTCTGTTGCCGTGACGGTGGAGGTATGGTCATCGCCAGTTTCTCGCTGCCCTTTGGTGTGGCGGACTTTTGTGGATGTCTGTATTTTGGCGGTTTGCCTGTTGTGGGTCAGAATGACCGTGGCGGTTTACCGCGACCGCGGCGGTGTTATGGCGGTCTTCTGCAAGGCGGTAAGCGCCTTTCACCGCCGAGGTTGGAATGACCCCCTTAATATTTAAAAATACATATTTCCAGTTACCTACATTGGAATTTTGTAATTTTGTTGTCATTTGAAAGGCAAAAATGTTTTCTCTCTACTTAAATTGGTGCTGGATTTCTCTTGTGTATTGTGTCCCCCTTAATAACTGTTTTGTGGATGATAAGTGCTTTACACACCTGCCTTCTAACTTAAGCCTAACTGCTTGGCAGTCGAGCTACCAAGGGTTGAACAAGGATTTATTTTGTGAATGATGCAGTTGCTGTGCTTTTTTGTCTTGAGATATCCTGCAGACGTTTTAGTCAGGAAATTTAATTTTAAAAATAACATAGAAATTCACGGAAAAAAAATAAGGTTACTGGGACATTTTTGTTAGGCTCACAATTTAAATATGCAAAACGATAGAAATTTACCTGTTATAATTAGAGTTATCTTAAGAAACTATAACTCGTGCCTTAAAGTAACTATAAATTGCACCCTCGCCATGCACTGATAATTACCCAACAAATTACAGCACTCATGGCATCTTTAATAACATCACTAACAATATCATTGTAAAATTCTAAGTAAAAATATATATATTTTTTAATGTTGTTGGGGTTCACGTTGTAGTTACTTAAGTGCACAACTTATAATTATTTGAGATAATTCTATAACAGGTGAATTTCTATGGCTAGTACTTTCAAAATGTGATCCTAATTATAACGTCCCTGTAAACTTTGTTTTTTTCAGTGAATTTCTACTTTTTTAAATATATATATTGATTTTCATAACTATATGTTAATCTAACCACCGTTGAGCACTGTCTTTGGCCATGTGCAGTAGGAATTGGAGACAGCAGCCAACCCCCCTAGCCATCCAATCTTGCACGATGGACAGCCAAACAGTCTGTCTCTCTTTGTGTGAGAATAGGTGTGTGGGGGTATCGCTGGGTGTGAGTGTCTGAGTGTGAAAGTGGATGCGTGAGGATCTGAATGGTTCTGTGACTGCTGCATGAGGGCCTGAGGGGGGTCTGTGAGTGGGTGCATGAGGGTCTGAGTGGGTGCATAAGTGTCTGAGTCATTGTGTGAGTAGATGTGTGATGTGTGAGTGGGCCTGAGTGGGTGTGTCAGTGTCTGCGTGGGACTGTGAGTTGGTGTGTAATTGTCTGAGTGGGTCTCTGAGTGGGTGCATGAGGGTCTCAGTGGGTCTGTGAGTGGGTGCATAAGTGTCTGAGTGGGTCTCAGAGTGGGTGTGTGAGGGTCTGAGTGAGACTGTGAGAGGGTGTGTCAGTGTCTGGGTCTGTGAGTAGGTGCATAAAAGTCTGAGTGGGTGTGTGAGGGTGTCAGTGGGCCTGCAACTGGGTGCATGAGGGTCTGAGTGGGTCTGTGAGTGAGTGCATCACTGTCTGAGTAGGTTTTGAAGTGGGTGCATCAGTGTCTGAGTGGGTCTGTGAGTGGATGCATGAGGGTCTTAGTGGGTTTGAGAGTGGATTCATGAGTGTCTGAGGGGGGTTGTGAATGGGTGTGTGAGGGTCTGATTATTCTGTGAGTGGGTTTGTCAGTGTCTGAGTGGGTCTGTGAGTGGGTGTGTCAGTGTCTGTGTGTGATCTGTGAGTGGATATCTGAGGGTCTGAATGAGTTTGTGAGTGGCTGCATCAGTGTCTGAGTGGGTCTGTGAGTGGGTGCATGAGGAGCTGAGTGGGTCTCTGAGTGGGTGTGAAGGTCTGAGTGGATCTGTGAATGGGTGCATCAGCATCTGAGTGGGTCTGTGAGTGGGTGCATGAGGATCTGAGTGGGTCTGTGAGTAGGTGTGTCAGTGTCTGAGTGCAGTCTGTGAGTGGATATCGGAGGGTCTGAGTGAGTTTGTGAGTTGGTGCATCAGTGTCTGAGTGGGTCTGTGAGTGAGTGCATGAGGACTTGAGTGGGTTTGTGAGTGGGAACATGAGTGTCTGAGGGGGTCTGTGAGTGGGTGCATGAGGAGCTGAGTGGGTCTGTGACTGGGTGTGAAGGTCTGAGTGGATCTGTGAATGGGTGCATCAGTGTCTGAGTGGGTCTGCGAGTGGGTGCATGAGGATCTGAGTGGGTCCGTGAGTGGGTGTGTCAGTGTCTGAGTGCGGTCTGTGAGTGGATATCTGAGGGTCTGAGTGAGTTTGTGAGTGGATGCATCAGTGTCTGAGTGGGTCTGTGAGTGAGTGCATGAGGACTTGAGTGGGTTTGTGAGTGGGAACATGAGTGTCTGAGGGGGTCTGTGAGTGGGTGCATGAGGAGCTGAGTGAGTCTGTGAGTGGGTGTGAGGGTCTGAGTGGATCTGTGAGTGGGTGCATCAGTGTCTGAGTGGGTCTGTGAGTGGGTGCATGAGGATTTGAGTTGGTCTGTGAGTGGGTGCGTCTATGTCTGAGTGGGTCTGTGTGGGTACATCAGTGTCTGAGTGGGTGTGTAAGTGGGTTTTTGAGGGTCTGAGCAGGTTTGTGAGTGAGTGCATGAGTGTCTGAGTGGGTGTGGTGGTCTAATTGGGTCTCAGAGTGGGTGCATCGGTGTCTGAGTGGGTCTGTGAGTGGGTACATGAGGGCCTGAGTGGGTTTATGAGTGGATGCATGAGTGTCTGAGTGTGGTTGTGAGTGGGTGTGTGAGGGTCTGATTGGTCTGTGAGTGGGTTTGTCAGTGTCTGAGTGAGTCTGTGAGTATGTGTGTCAGTGTGTGAGTGGGGTCTGTGAGTGGATATCTAAGGGTCTCTGTGAGTTTGTGAGTGGGTGCATCAGTGTCTGAGTGGGTCTGTGAGTGGGTGCTTGCGGGTCTGAGTGGGTTTGTGAGTAGATGCATGAGTGTCTGAGTGGGTCTGTGAGTGGGTGCATGAGGATCTGAGTGGGTCTGTGAATGGGTGTGAGGGTCTGGGTGGATCTATAAGTGGGTACATCAATGTCTGAGTGAGTCTGTGAGTGGGGGCATGAGGATCTGAGTGGGTCTGTGAGTGGGGGTGTCTATGTCTGAGTGGGTCTGTGTGGGTACTTCAATGTCTGTGTGGTGTGTAAGTGGGATTTTGAGGGTCTGAGCAGGTTTGTGAGTGGATGCATGAGTGTCTGAATGGGTATGGGAGTCTGAGTGGGTCTCAGAGTGGTGCAAGAGGGTCTGAGTGGGCCAGCAACTAGGTGTGTGAGTGTCTGAGTGGGTGCATGAGTGTCTGAGTGGGTGTGTGAGTGGGTGCATGAATCTCTCAGTGCATGCATGAGTGAATAAATTAGTGTATGAATGAGTGGGAATTTCTTTAAAATGTTTTTGCTTATTTGTGATTAATCTCGATTAATCGTGAATATCCCGCATAGTGAAGAAATATCATTTTAAACCCATAATTTAACCCTCACACCCCCCTATATTACAGTCCTGGGGTCAGGGTACCTCCACCCTGACCCCTTATGCTACTTTTTATTTTGTTTTTCAGCCCTAGGAACCCTCTCCTGTAATTTTACGTTCAGGTTGTGGCCATCCAATTATAACACTTCTATTCACACTCGAATTAATGAAAATTTGTGAATATTCACAATATATTTGTGAGCTCAGATATACAAATTTGGATTTTCTTTAATTTCTCATATACTACTGAATGGATTTACACCAAATAAGTGAAATCGTAATCTGCGTACTGAAAGGTAGCTTTCTCTTAATTCTGCCCAGTGGTTCGGGCTGTAGTGGTAGATAAAGATCCTGAGGGAATTAAGAAGAGAAAAGCAACTTTTTTGACCAACCCCCTTCTTCTTGGCCTCCGCTTGAAACATCACCTCAAAACTTTCTGTGTGCAACAAGAATCATCAGGGCACTTTTTTGGTAGATTTTGTGAAGATTCATCAAACGGTGCCAAAGATATAGGCAAATCTACAATCACTTTTTCTGTGGAAACATGGTCCTAACTATAACTACCTATGTGTGTGTGTGTGTTTGTATATATATATATATATATATATATATATATATATATATATATATATATATATATATTCACATATATATTTATATATAAAGGAGTTTAGCCAAAACTCATCTCACCTTGCAGTCTTGCTTGCTTATGCTCAATTGAGGTTTATAATAAACATGAACTTTTTTACACAATTTCTGTTTCAGAATTTCCCTTTTCTATGTGGCTACCAGTTGCCAGCAGATAGTTATAGTTATGAGAATGTTTCCATTAAAAAAACATTTTTTGGCTTGCCTATATCTTTGACACTGTTTGACAAATCTTCACAAACTTTTCCCCAAAAAAGTGTGTCAAAGATTCTTGGTGTGCTTGGGAAGTTTTGGGGTGCATTTCCCGTGTCAATTCCTATAGGAACTTTGAACGTGACTACAGCCCGAACCACTTGATGGAAGTACCTAAAATTTGACAGAAAGATAGCTTTTGGTAGGCAGGTTATGCTTTTTGTTCTTTGGTGTAAATCCATTTGAAAGTTTTTGAGATATTAAAAGAAAATGAATTATAGGGGTCTACAGGCGCTAAGGCTTCACAAATCCTCCCGATCTCGGGCTGAGATCTGATTGTCTGGCAACACTTCAAACAGGAAGTGTTGGCAGCCATCTTGGGACTAGTCGCAAGGTGGGTAAGGTCTTGGGGGCATATAAAAAAAAGGAGGGGCACATGGGACCCCCTTCCTAGGACTTAATTTTGCCCAGGGTCCCCCACCGCCCAGGGCATATAGTCAACGGCATGTGCCCCCCTGGGACCACTACTTCCTTGGGACAAAATTCCTTGATTAAATTGGGGGGCGCTGGACCCCACCAAGCCCTGGGGACCGCCACCTCCCTGGGGCTGACATAAAATAATATAGGGGTCTGTGTGGACCTCCGGAGACCACCATCTTCCTGGGGCTGGAATAAATAAGATAGGGAGTCAGTTGTTGACCCCTAGCCCTGGGGACCACCACCTCCCGGGAGCTGTTTAAACATTGGAGGGGGGCCATGTGGCCTGACTCACAGAGCCAACAATGGCCCTGAGGACCATGAGTTAAACAGCTCTCACTTGCAAAGGTTTTCTCTGACTACCTGCTCACAGAAATGCAGGCATGTAAACAGAGGAAACTGTTGCTCTCAGACAGGGAGCCGCATGATTAGCACCTCCCTGTCTGTTACAGTAATTCCTACTCTTGCAGGAGACAGGGAGTACTGGGGCCTTGAGGCTCCCCCCACGGGTCCATTGCACACTGGGTGCCCCGGAGGGCACCCACAAGAAATAGCCGGGCCCTGGGGGATGGGGGATGGGGCCTGGGGGGGGGGCAAAATCAGTTCAGGAAGAGAATTGCATGGCCCCATCTCCTCCATTTAATTAAAGCCAGGCCTTGAGGGATGGGGTCCCCAGGGACAAGATTAGCCAGGCAGGAAAGGGGGGCCTCATGGCCCCTCCTCCATTTAATAAAGTTGGGCCCCCAGGAAATTGGGTCCCCGGGGCCAAGATCAGTCAGGGGAGTGGAGCAGCATGGACCCATCCCCCCATTGCATAGTGGTGGTCCCTGGAGAACGGCGTCCCTGGGGCTGAAATTGGCTGGGGGAGAGACTACACAGTCCCCTCTCCTAGAGCAAAGGGTCTTCTTTTAAATTGCTGAGTATGCAAATGTGCAAGTCAACTGGAAGCTGTGCCTGCTTGGACCAGCTACGTCCTCATTAGTAGTATGCATGTCTTCCCCCTTTTGCCAGGGTGTTGGACAGCTTCCTAAAGAGCACCCAGTGCATTTCCTGCTGATTTTGATAACGCATTTCAAGTCCTGCCATCCTTGGCATGGTTTCCTCTGTCTTTTTGCCTCTACCTAGTCTTCGACTATGTGTTGGATTTCATTTTTGCTGGTTTTGCTGGTTTTGCTAGTCTGGCACTTTACCACTGCTGATCAGTGCTAAAGTGCAAGTGCTGCCTGTGTAAATTGTGATTATGATTGGTTATCCATGACTGGCATATTTGATTTACTAGTAAGTCTCTAGTATAGTGCACAATGTGTGCCCAGGGCCTGTAAATCAAATGTTACTAGTGGGTCTGCAGCACTGATTGTGCCACCCACGAGTAGCCATGTAAATATGCTTCAGACTTGCCATTGCAGTGTCTGCGTGTGCAGCTTTAAATTGCCATGTCAACCTGGGAAGTGCACCCACTTGCCAGGCCCAAACCTTCCCTTTTAGTACATGTAAGGCACCCCTAAGGTAGGTCCTAGGTAGACCCATAGGCAGGGTGCAGTGTATTTAAAAGGTAGAACATGTACTGGTGTGTTTTACATGTCCTGATACTGAAATACTGCCCAATTCAATTTTCACTATTGAAATTTGGAGTTTGAGGTCCTTGAATTCACAATTTAAAAATACATATTTTTGTGATGGTGGTTTTGAAATTGCGTGTTTGAAAAAGCCACTTTTAGAAAGTGGGCATTTTCTTGCTTAACCATTCTGTGCCTCTGCCTGGCTGTGGAATACATATCTGGGTCTGAAACTGACAGTTGGGCTGATTGTGAACTCACTCTAGACAGTCACACAAAGGGAGCTGAGGTCGGTCCTTCATATCCTGACGGGTCTTGAAGGGCTAGAGTTGGTGGGAGGAGACAACACTTGCACCTGAATAGGGCTGTGCCTGTCCTTGCACAATGCAGTCTCAAGACCCCTAGAGTGTGTCCAAGATCAGGGCAAGAAAGGCAGGGTCTTGTGCACTACAAAGACTTTCCTTTGAAGTTTACTGAAATGACCATAAGTATTGGATCCAAAACCCTAGACTTTTAGAACGCTTCAGGATCAAGAGGAGATTCTGTGAAGGAGAAGAGCTGAACAGATGTGAGGAGGAATATTGCCCTTTGCTTCTTGTGCTTTCCTCGGTTGGCCTATAGTTGCTGCTTCTGCTTTGGAAAGGACAAAGACTGAACTTTGCAGTGTATCCTGCTTGTTAAGTTTCTCCAAGGGCTTGGACTGAGCTTTTCCCCTGTGAAGAAGTCTCAGGGGTACCAAAGGAGTTTACAGCCCCTGGGTTCGCTTGCTGAGGACCTTGACTTGCCAAGAGATGCCCACTCCAATTCCTAGGTGTGACTTCCTTAACCTGACAGAGTGCGGGTCACTACTTGGACATTGTGTAAATTAGGTGCTAACTAGAGATTCCGTTTCTAACACACGTTATTTTATTATTTTTTTTGGTCCTCATCTCACTAATCCTTGCCAGTAAAGGAAGGATCCACTACTCATTGACCCCCAGGTATATAGCCCCACAATATCAACGGGCCACTCCACCTGCCACTCTCTTCCGTGGATCCCCCTGTGTCCTTGGCAAATCCTTCCAATCTATCCGCCTGGTACCATAACTGGACAATACGCCTAGACGCACGGAAGGGGGGATCAGGTATAATCATCGGACTTCATAACCAAACTGAGCACCTCCAATCAAGTAAGGATTTGACAAACATTTCCCCATCCCAGCCAAAAAATAATAGGTCCGGCTCTGTCCAACTTATATAATCGATCTGCCGAGTTATGCTACTCCTGCACTGTGGAGGGTGATGAGCATACCCATTTATAACAGATTTGCCGCTGGGCAATAAGCATCAAAACAACCAAAAGACATTGCTGTTTTTGGGCTTTCAAATCACAAACCCCAAATAAAACTAGAACAGGGTTCAATGTTATTCCTTCACCAAATATCTTGTTTAGGACTTTCTGCATGGCTTCCCAAAAGTTTCCAGCCTGGCACAATTCCAAAACATATGAATATCATCCGCTTTTCGGTCATCACATCGTGGACAGTTTTTCTGAATTTTGCCAATGCGGGACAGCCTTGCTGGAGTCCAGTACACTCTATGCAAAGTAAACAAATGGTTCCTCCTCATTGCCGCTGATTTAACAGCGGACCAAAGATTTGAACATGACCTTTGCCACAACGATATTATATCAATGGTTGGAAAGACCTCTCCCCACTTCTGGAGCGGAAGGGGGGGTCCTCCTCAGTTGCCTCCAACAAGGCTTGATACCAAAACGCGATTTCCTTAAGTAAAGGTCTCTGAGTTAATTTCTCCTCCCAACTAGATCTACCAATTTCTCCTACTTGTAACAATTTAATCCAACTAGCCAGCTGATAATATATAAATTTGGAAACGGACCCCCCGCTCTCTCCAAAAATGTAGTCCACGGAATCAACTTCACATCTTCTTTGATCTGTCTCCACCATAGTACCCTACTCACTTTCAGCGGGATTGATAGCTTATCAAGAAGACATACCGGGGTACCTGGTGAATCCCAAATTGGGGCTAATCCAGAATAATAGGCTATCCCTAGTAGGTTACAAATCTGGAGCCAGACCTTGCAGGCCTGCTGTGGAATCTTAAGTCTGTCTTTTTTTAAAAACCTTGGATGACCAAATTTATACAAAGGAGGTCACGGGAACAGGAGGTCACGGGAACATGGCGGTCAGCTAAGCTGCTGAGCCGCGAGTGCTCCGTACGGGGGTGGATTGACGCAACACAGACGGAGGAGGAGGGGCTTGCCGGGCGTGCTGAGTTAGCGCTAGGCCGGGTGCCAGCAGCTCCGACGTGAACCCGGTTTGTTTTTGTTTTTAGAACTGCCTTTAAATTTCTAACACCAAGGTAAACCGGCTATCGGCCACCAGGTATTGGAGTTATTCTGCTGCAGGGATATTGAAGGAAATATATTTCCTGCAAATATTTTCAACTCTAACAGTGAAAGAGTCCCCATTTCATGTTTTACTCCAGATTTAAGAGCATTGAGCAAGATTATAGCCTCTGAGTTTGTGGCAACTCCGATGCGAGCCCGTTTTTTTTTTTTTTGTGGGTTCGCATTTTCTTTTGTTTTTTTCTCTCTCTTTCCCAGACGGCAGCGGGAGGCTGTAAACTGCTGCAAAGCATTTTTGGAGTTCTGGCCCATACCTACGCTTGGGCTGCTGGTAGCAGCAGGTAGAAGTGCAAAAGGTACATGTGGAGAGAGACGTTGGAGGTCTCATTCAACCTCGGGAGTGTGGAGTGAGGCTGTAAGGGGTGTGTGTCAGGGAAGACGCTACACCTCCAGGTGCAGTCTTCAAGGTCCAAGAATATTTCCTGGGGCTGGCTTAACAGAAGCAGAGAAGCAAGGAGAAGAGACATCTGGATCAGCATTAATGTCACCGGTTAAGCACTATCTGAAAGGTCCCCAGGTAGGCGCTGTCAAGCTAGGGGTGAGGCGAAAAGGTAAGCCCGGCTCTCGGGGACTGGAAAATATTATAACTGTGGACAATGTATGCTTACCCAAAAGGAGGGGCCAATCTTGAATAAAGGGGAGTCTGGGAGAGTTGGAGAACTATACGGGCGGTACTGGTGACTCTGGGGGAAAAAGTGCTACCCTAGGCTCAATAACTAAATACTTTCAGCCAGGGGTGGAGGAGGCAAGTGAGATTTCTCCTTCACCTATGGAAGCACAACTGGCCTTAGGGGGCTTGGAGGCATTGGAACAGGACTCTCTGGAGAGGCCTGAGGCTCAGGTGTCCCAGATGCCTCAAATAAGGAGTGGCCTTTCAGGGGGCAGGGAGGATTCCTTGCTCTTACAGGCCCCCTCTTTTGAGCCCAATACATCAGCCCCCGCAGAGCCCAGTAATCGGGTTTTTTACGAACTTTTGCTTTCCCTCACAAAAGATATTCAGGAAAAGTTTGAGATCTCTGAGAGTAATCAAGCTAAGATACAGGAAGCGTGTATGGTTTTGGAGACCAAGATTAATCAGTTGACAGATCGGGTTGGTAAGGTGGAGGAGGCCGTGGAACAGCAAAAAGGCCAGGTGTTGGTTAACACTCAAGATATCTTGCAGCTTAAACATGGGGAGAGGAACCTACAGGATAAATTAAAATTTTGGGAGAACAATATGAGAAGAAACAATATTAAGGTTCTAGGAGTACCAGAGGGGACAGAAGGGGCGGATCTTAAGGTAAATGATCTCATTGATAAAAGACACAATGCCAGGTTTAGCACATATGAAGTTGGAGGACGATAGGAAATCCCCCAGAAGAATCCTAGTGAATTTTGCTACTTATTCAATAAAAGAGAAGATCCTGTATGAGGCTTTGAAGGTGGGAAATTTTGTCAAAGGTGACTGGTCTTTTAGAATACGGTCAGATGTCTCTAGAGCGACCTTGGACAGACAGTGGGAGTTGGGGAAATTAATGCAAGAGCTTCGTTCCTTGGAGGCAACAGTGCAGCTGAGATTTTCCGCGGCCCTACGGATTATGTGGCAGAATAAAACTCATAATGTAAGAGATCCAGAGGAGGTTAGGGCCTTTATAGAACAGATGAAGCGTCGCAATAACGTTGTAATGTTGGTATGATTGGATATAGCCAGGTGTACGGAGTGCTCTATGGGATAATTGTGGTTGTCCTATTAAAAGAAAGGAGGGTTCCCACGGCTGGGTGGGTCATGGGTATGAGGGGGGCTGTGTGGTATGGGGAGTGTGTTGTTTTGGGTGTGGGAGCAGGGGGGTTTTGTTACAATTGGAGAAGGGAAGGACCCAAGAAGTTTCTCTAGAAGATGGGTAAGCAGGAGGGTTTACTCCTAAAAATAATTTCATGGACTATCAACGGGTTAAGGGTTGAGCGTAGAAGAAGAAAGATTCTGGAGTTTCTCAGACAGGCAGAAGAGGATGTGATTATTTTACAAGAGACGCATCTCTCACGAGAAGAATGGGAAAATGTGCTTAAAAACACAAGGTGGATCTCCTGTGGGATAGTGACTAATCAATTGTGCCCGATTAAAGGTGTTGCTATTCTTTTTAAAGAGAAAAAAACTAAGGGGGTTGTGCAGGTAGGTTCAAAGGGTAGATGGGTGATGGTTGAGGTTTGTTTTTTTGGGCTATGGCTTATGATTGCAGGCTATTATGGCCCCAATACGGATGGTTTTACCCCGTTTATAGAACTGTATAACCTTCTCTTGAAAACTAAGTAGCCAGTTGTGTAAGGAGGAGACTTTAATATATTGTTGAATTTGGATTTGGACAAATCCACCACCCGGGTGATGGTTAACTCCCCTAGAAGTAGGTCAATGCTTAAACAGGCGATGATTGGTTTGGGGCTTGGGGATGTGTGGCAGGTTAAGGGAGGGCTAGGGCCCAGATTCATCTTTTATATTAAGAAATATGAGCATAAGTCCAGAATAGATTTAATTTTATTGCAAAATAGCCTGCTTGGGAACGTTTCTTATGTAGCTCATGCCCGGCACACCTTTCAGATCATGCTGCTGTGAAGTTGTATCTTCCCTTTACGATGCAAGTTCCTAGGGTTTGGTGTACAATAAGCTGTTCATTATTATTAGATGACTTGATAATTGAGATATTAAGAAAAGACACAAGAATATTTTTTTAGCTGAATCAGGGTTCAGCTAGCTTGCAAATAATATGGGATGCATACAAAGCCTATATAAGGGGGGATTGCTTAGTTTGGCTGCATATAGGCGTAGTGAGGAAAGAGGGAAGTTACGTAATATTGATACCAGAATGGCAACTTTGCGGGAGTCCATACAGGCTGCACAGAAAACGGAGAATAAGGTTCAATTAAGGATACTTGAGCAGCAGTATGAAAAAGCACATTTGAACTTAGAGTGTTTTTTAGAAAGGCATGAAAGGAAGAAATGGGAAGCCAGTCAGTATGCGCATTATGAATACGGGGAAGGATGCAGTAAATTATTAGCTTGGAAAACAAAGTCAGATCGTTCAAAGAAATATATTTCTTCAATAAGGTCTGAGGCTGCCGGGCAGATCTGTGTAGAAAGTACAGAAATAGAAGCTGCTTTTGTTTCCTTTTTTTCTACCTTGTATTCAGATGAGTCTCAGAACTCTGAGGAGCAGATTAGGGACTTCCTGACTAAGGTTAGATTGCCTGGCCTGGAGAACTCAGCACAACATTTATTAGAAGGAGATTTAACTGAGATGGAACTAATTGAAGTTTTTAAGGGTTTGAAGAGAGAGAAGGCATCTGGCCCAGATATGAGCTGTACTTGGTACTGAGGGAAGAACTAATCCCGGTTTTATTGAAATTGTTTAACTATATGCTTCTGGAAGGGGCGCATGTACCGAGATCTTGGGCTGAGGCTGTAATTTGTTGGATTTTGAAACCCCGTAAAGATCCAACACAATGTTCTTCTTATCGGTCTATTTCACTACTTAACTCGTATTATAAAATTTATACAAGCTTGTTATCTAAAAGGCTGGGGAAAGTCATTTCTGGACTAGTCCATCCAGATCAGAAAGGGTTTATTAAAGGTAGGCAGCTACAGGAATTAGTGCATGACTTGCTGGCTGCAATGGACCTGGCCTTAGTTGAGAGGCTCCCTCTGGCAATAATAACTTTTGACATGGCCAAGGCATTTGATCAGGTAAATTGGCTATTTTTGCAGGTTGTAATGGAACTATTTGGATTAGGGAGCACTTTCATTAGAGCACTCAAAGAGCTATATAGGTCACCAACAGCGAGAATTTTGATTAATGATGTGCTATCACAAGAAGTAGGCATTTTTAGAGGGACACGTCAGGGTTGTCCCTTATCCCCTCTATTATTTGATTTATATATTGAGCCTCTTGCGATATCGCTTAGAAAATGTGGGGAAATTCTTTCCTTTCAGAGTAAGGGTTGGGAGAAGAAAGTTGCATTGTATGCAGATGATCTGATGATATACACTAGGGATCTTTCTTTTTCACTTCCCTCTATAAATTCGGTGATAGAAGGTTTTGGTAGAATGTCGGGCTATAATGTTAATGTTGAGAAGACAGAGATTATGTGCTGAAATATGTTATATGAATCCCTGTTAGTTAAACAAGAGATCAGATATTTAGGAGTTCAGATTATAAAAGATCTGAGGGAGGTAGCAAAGATACATTTTGAGAAAGTCCATTTTGAGACTAAGAAACTCCTTAGAGCATGGGCGGCTCTCCCTCTCTCTTTAATAGGTAGATCTAACATTTTGAAGATGATAATTTTGACAACATTTACTTTCTTATTTAATGCTATCCCCTTGGAATTCAAGGTTAAGTGGTTTACAAAACTGCAGGGAGATTTGTCTTTGTTTGTCTGGACACATAAGGGAATAAGGATATCTTGGAAGAAGCTGTGTAAGAAGAAGGAATATTATTTGGCTTTTCAATTTAAGAATAGCAGAATTCTTTTAAGTAAAAACTCTGAGTATACCCCAATGCTGGAAGCTTTGACAGCACACGCAGAGGAAGGGGCAAGTTTTTTTTTGTCTAACACACGTTCTTGATGCCGAGCAATATCTCCACAAAACAAAGAAGCACTTAATTCATATGGATAAGAGGAGAGACCCTGGTTTGATGAAGATTTAAGTCTTTGTAATCTTGTTGGCCTCTCTATAAGAAGATTCATCATAACACAGAATTCTGGAGAAGCAGGCAACAATATCAATCATGTTGCCAAAATGCAAACAAGGTCACTGGTGACATTTCCTTAAGCTCTATTATACAGCTGTAGTGTAGAATATTCCAGGCATTTACCCAGGGAGGCAGAAGGAACTCCACTTGTGTAGATATTTCATCCACATCTATGGACTCTTATGAGATAAAAGGGCAGCTGAGGTTCTTTGTCGCAAAGTCACTCACACAGCTACTGACACACCCACACAGACACTCACACATCCACTCACAGACGCTCTCAGATACTAACACCGGCACTCATGCACTCACTGACAGACACACTTGGAGACTAACGCACCCCCTCACAGATGCACTTACACACTCATGTACCCATTCACAGACCCACTCAAAGACTCATGCATCCACTCACAGACTCACACACCCACTTACAAACCACCTCAGAGACACACCCATCCACTCACAGACCCAATCAAACACTCATTCACCCACTCATAGACTCATGCACCCATTCACAAACCCACTCAGACATTCATGCACCCACTCACAAACCCACTCAGACTCTCACACATGCACTCACAGACCCACACAGACACACACACACTCACAGACACTCTCATTCCTACTGTCATACCCAGAGACACCCTCTCACACCTATTCTCACAGCGAGAGGCAGACCCTGCAGCCAACTCTTGCCACTCATGGCCAAAGGCAGTAGCAGCACGGGGTTGGTTGGTGAGGGGGTTGGCCGCAGGGTCTGTCTGCAGTGGTTGGATTAAAGTGTATAATGAAAATTACTTTACGTTAAAAAAACATAGAGGTTTACTGAAAAAAACAAAGGTTACAATGACATTATATTTAGGAAATTGAATTAAAGAAAACATAGAAATTCACTTTTAAAACCAAAGTTTGCAGGTATGTTATAGTTAGGTTTTGAATTTACTCACACAACACTAGAGAAATTCAGCAGTAATAGTAACAGTTATTTAATATTACTATAACTTGCGGCCTAAGGTAGCTATAACTTGTGTCCTCATCATGCACTGCTAATTGCCACAGATATTTCAGCAATCATGACAACTTTTATAACATCAATAAAAAAAAGTCAATAAAACATTAGGGGCCTGATTTATACTTTTTTAGCACCACATTTGAGTAATTTTTTGATGCAAAAATGGCACAAACTTACAAAATACAATTATATTTTGTAAGTTTTGAGCCGCTTCTGCATCAAAACCTAAAACAAATGTGGCACTAAAAAAGGATAAATTAGGCCCTAGATGTCAATTTATTGAAGAGAATACTATGCATGGCGGGCACGATTTATAGTTACCTTAGGCCGTGAGTTATAACTATAACTGCTGAATTTCTTTTGCTTAGTGCAAATAAATTCAAAACCTAACTATAATGTCCCTGTAACCCTTTAGTATTATATATATATATATATATATATATATATATATATATATATATATATATATATTCAGCTAAAAAAAACCAAAGGTTACCTGGGTGTTATAGCAGACTGACATTTTCTATGTATCAACCCATAGAAATTCACCAGTTATAGTTCGAGTTGTGTTAAGTAACTATAACTCGTGCCCTAAGGTAACTATAACTTGCACCATGCCATGCACAGTTACCTGATCAATAATTTTACTGCAGATATTACAGTGACTTCATTAGTGATGATGTCAAAGATGTCATGAGTGCTGTAATTTGTAAGGTAATTAGCAGTGCAATGTAAGGGTGCAACCACTATGACAACCCAATCCTGCATGGCACCCCCCTAATTAGCAGTGCAATGTAAGGGTGCAACCACTATGACAACCCGGCCCTGCATGGCATCCCCCTCCTGAGGCCAACATCGGCCCTTGGGACATTATCCCCTAGGGTCCAGCTTAAATATAAATTTTTTTTTGGGGGGGATGCATTCCCCACTGGCCGACCCAACCCGGGAATCCCATCCCCCGGGGCCTGGCCTAAACATTTACTTTTTGGGGCAGGACGGGGACCCAGGCCGATCTCGGTTCCGGGGACCCCATCCCCCGGTGCCAAACCATGTAACCTGGGTGCCCATCAGGGCACCCAGTCTCAGTTTTGGGGGCCATGGGGGGAGCCTGAAGGCCTCCACACTCCCAGATGGCTCCCGGCCTGCATCCCCGTAGACAGGCAGACAGATGAAACCTTCGCTCTGAAGATGGGAGAACTGTTTGTCAGCTCTCCCTTCATTGGAGCAGAGTGTTTGCTGTGGCTTGGTGGCAGCTGTCAAAGCTGCTACCAAGCCACAGCAAACAGTAATGTTCTGGGAGAGAGTACCCCAGGACATAGCAGGAGAAGGTTCTGGGTGGTGGTGGTCCCCGAGGCCATCAGTGGCTCCACAAAGGGCCACACAACCCCTTCCCCCCCAGGGCTTGGTGGTTTGAAATGGGCCCCTTTCTATTTTTCGCTGATTGCCCCAGGGGGGAGGTGGTTCCTGGGACTGCAGGGGTGCCGCATGCCCACAAACTGAATTACACTATAGCCCCAGGGAGGTGGTGGTCCCCAGGGCTGTGGCAGGGACCATACAGCCCTCTGCATTGAATTACATTATACCGCCAAGGGGGTATCAGTCCCTGTGGCTGGGGGGGGGGGGGCGCATGGCCCCTGCATTATATTTAATAGGAGCCTCAGAGATCATAGAATTAGATAGAAGTCCGGCGATGTGGCGGTCCGGGGGGCTGAGAGTGGCTGTGCCGGTATAGATTTAACTTAATGCCTCGGGAGGTGGCAGTCCCAGAGGGTGCATTGGGGCCCGGGTATCCCCTTCATTACAATTCATGAAAACCCCGGGGAGGTAGTGGTCCCTGTGACTGCCACTAGGTAGTCATAGTTAGGACCATGTTTTAATGGAAAGAATGTTTTTTGACTTGCCAATATCTTGATCATCGTTTGGCGAATCTTCACAACATTTTACAGAAAGAAGTGACCCGGTGATTCTAGTTTTGCAGAGAAACTTTTGGGGTGATCTGTCAAGAAGGGGGAAGTGTTGAGAAAAAGGGACGGTCAAAAAGTTGTTTCCATAGAATCTCGGAACGCGACTACAGCCCAAACCGCTGGACAGAATTAAAACACATTTGGCAGAAAGATAGCTTTCAGTATGCAGATTACACTTTCACTTATTAGATGTAAATCTGTTCAGTAGTTTTTGAGAAAGTTTTCATTTGTGTATTTCTAGCCGCAGTGCATTCACGAATAATGATGAGCTTGTGCAGGGAAATACACAGGTCTGATTGGCTGCAAACACTTCAACCAGGAGTTTTTGCAGCCATCTTGGGACTCGGAAACTATTTCGGACCCCTGCTGCCCCGATACTGCCACCTCTCTGGGGGTAAATTCACAGTTGGAAGTGGGCTGTGCAGCCCCCTCTTAAGAAGCCAATGATAGCCCGGGCACAACCACCCCACAGGGCTTTCTCCTGCTATGTCCCGGCATGCCGACAGCGGGGACATAGCTGTTTGCTTCCACTTGGTCGAAGCAAAAGCGAACTAACTCAGCTTTCTGCAAGTGAGAGCTATCAAATGCCTCTTGCTTGCAAAAAGTGGTGTTTTCATATGTCTTCACTGCACACAAACATGCCTGCAGGGAAAACATATGAAAACATTGCTCCTGTAAGCAGGGAGCTGCTATAAAAAGCAGCTCCCTGCTTGGGGGAGAAATGTCGGCTCCCACAGGATGCAGGTAGCTGGCTCAGACTGACGCTGCCCCCGCAGTCGTGTCACTCTCTCTCTTCCATCCTTTAACAGGATGGAAGAGAGAGAGAGAGTGGGGGCCTTCAAAGCATCACATTAGCAAAATATTTGGTTGGGATGTTATACTTACGTTTTGAAGGACAGCATCATAGAGTCACTTGCGACCTACTGGTAAAGCTGTTGGACTGTCAGTCAGTAGGCTGAAGGTGGCTAAAAACATGTAACACATGGCAGTATGTCTGTTTATATCCTTGTGTTTTGAATGCTTTACATTCCTAGTGATGGTACAATTATGTTTTTTGGTCATCAAAATCTGTGGGTTGAATTTACAAGATACATCTTGGCGCTGCAAAGCAAAGAGTCACCTGTGGCTTAGCGGCCAATGTCTGTGATCATCACACTGAAGGTTATGGGTTCCAGTCTAGGTCTGTCAGTGGTTATTTACCAATCTCAATTTCTTTTCAATGTGAACATTTTAAGGTACATACTGAAAGATCATGTCACTCTTTGTAATTAATAACTACATTTTAATTTTTAGTTTGTCCAAAAATATCTCATTCTAAGCATATCATTCATCAAAGTCTAAAACACCCTCTATCTCTCTCCTTCTCATTCTCTTTATCTCTCTCTCTCAATTTTTCTCTTTCAATCTTTCTCACACGCCCACTCAGACTCTTGCACACCCACTCACACACCCAATCAAATACTGAAACACTCACACACAGACACAGCAGTTATGGTTATTTCAAGGAACTATAACACACGCCATAAGGCAACTATAACTCACGCCCTTGCCATGCCAACTTCTCTAATGTCATTACAAATATCAATGACGCATTAGCAGTCAGATTAATGAACAAAAAACTGTGCATGTGGGGGCAGGAGTTATAGTTACCTTAGGGTGCGAGTTATGGTTACTTGCTGTTAGAAATGGGGTCTTTGGTTGGCAGTCAGGTTACCCTCTCTCCAAGCAAGGACCCTCACTCTAGTCAGGGCAAAGAAGAAACACACCTGGTTAATCCCTGCTCACCCCCTTCTGTAGTTTGGCTCAAGCAGAAAGAATTAACCCAGAGACAATGGGTAACATATTTGTACCAACACTTACAGTAATACAGTGAAAACACTACAAAATGACTCAACACCACGTTTGACAAATAGCCAATATTTATCTGAGCAAAACAAGATCAAAACATCAAAAATCCAACACACACAAGCAAAGTTATGAATTTTGCAAGATTAAACACAAAAATAGCGCTTAGAAACACTAATGCATTGATTAGGTGATATCACAGCATTGTAACAGATTCGTTCCCAATAATCCGATGCCAATGACAGTACCTTGTGAAAATGAGGAAAGAAGCTGGTGCACGGAGTTGGGTATCATGACGCTGATGGATTCGAGGTGGCATCTGTTCCAGTGCTGCAGAGCGAAGGAGCGGAGGTGTCACAAAGAGTCGTCGGGTCCTTGCTGCAGAGTGGTGGAGGTGAGGTGGCGTTGACTCAAAATGATGGATGCACGCCCTTCGGGCGAAGTGAATGTCTGGCGGTCACAACATGGTGCGCTGACTTCCACGGAGTCACGGACTTCAGCCTGTGGGGTTGTTGCACTCCAACGAGGACCACTGCTTCAGTTGCTGGTAGCATCACGGAATTCAGCAGCGGCGTCAGTCAGTAGTCGACGGAAGTCGGTTTACTTGGTTATTCTTGGTTTTTCCACCAGCTTCTCCGTTTGTGGGTGCATGGACCTGATTAGGCACCACTTGGCAGGGCAGGAGTCTCAGCAGAGAGTCCACATGCTGGTAGAGGAAGTCTTTGATGGCCCTGAGACTTCAGAACAGGGGGCAAGCTCAGTCCAAGCCCTTAGAGATTGTTCTCAAGCAGGAATATACCACAAAGTCCAGTCTTTGTCCCTTTTCACAGGCAGAAGCAGAAACTGCAGGATAGCCCAAAAAAGCACAGTCACAGGCAGGGGCAGCACTTCTCCTCAGCTCTTCAGCTCTTCTCCTTGGCAGAGATTCCGCTTGGTTCCAGAAGCAAATCTTGAAGAAATCTAAAGTCTGGGTTTTTGGGTCCAATACTTATACCCCTTTCTGTTTTTGAAGTTGCCCAACTTCAAAGAAAAGTCTCTGTTGTTTTGATGACAACATTTTCCCATGACTTTTGTCAGTTCAGCTGCTATGTTAAACGTTTCGGGGTGATCCGTCAAGTGGGGGATGAGAAAAAGGGGGGGTTCTCAAACAGGTTTTCCCCATTCTACGTCAAGGGGCTTTTTCAATTTTTTTAAGCTGACTACTGCCTGAACCGCAGAACATAATTACACCAAGTTTGTCAGAAAGCTAGCTCTTTGTCCAGAAAGAGTGATTTTTGTGACTTGGTGTAAATCCATTCAGCAATTTTGGAGTAATTAGAGTTTAAAACTATCGATCTCTAGGCATGGGGATAATCCGCAGATCCAATTGTCCCCATGCCGATATCTAATTGGCTGCCAAACACTTTAACAAGGAAGAGATGATAGCCATCTTGGGACTCAGCTTCACCAGAGTCCCACAAAAAAATATTTTAAGAAAAGAAAAGGACCCAGTGTAGGGTCACCATGAGCCCCTAGTCTTGGTCTAATGGTCCCCCACGGACTACGTCATGGCTAAAAAGCATTTTTTTTAATCTCAGTAAAATCACTGGATCTAGATCTGCACATTTTTCTGAGATTTAAAAAAAAAGGCATGGGTAGTTCAGGGACCCCCGTGGCTACAAGCACACCTTCACAGCTCACCTTTCCATGTTGGTGATACTGCCATGGAAAGGCTGGCGTGAGGGGAGTTGTAATCAGCCAGGGAGCACTGAGCTCAGCACCTCCCTGACTGAGTACAACTCTGACTGCCATCATGCTGTTGGGAGCCATGTTCTCGACATGGACAGCAATCCCTTGGTGGGTCAGCCTGTCAGCATTGTAATTGGGCTGTCAGACGACCCGGAGTGCGACGGTTCAATTGTTAACGCAAGTGTGGCCGTCTTCAGACAACCACACTCGTAATGAGGCCCTACGTCATGATTGAACTGAGGAGCTAACTAAGGTGTATCATCAGAAACTTGATAAATGGCATGCCAGAGGGTTACTGGATAAAGATGAATATGTTTATTTCAGGAAAGAACATCCTATTAGACCCACTACTTAGTTTTTTGCCAAAAGTGCACAAAGGCATACAGGATCCATCTGGATGACCAATAGTGAGTTCTATTGGTTCCCTTTTGGAGAATACGTCCAGGTTCATAGACATTTTTTTGTTGTTTCTGTATGTATCTGCCTTGCACTATTATTTCAGAGAGTTGATGGACTTTCTAAATAGGATAAATGATATCCCATGGAGAGAAGGCTATCTCTTTGCCACAGTAGATGTGATAGCTTTGTATACATTGATTGACCATGCACATGGCTTACAGACACGTACATTTTTTTTAAGATCCAGATCTATCAGTCTTGTAGATCATAAGGAAATGCTCTTAGAAATGTTACAATTTTGCCTAACCCATAATATGTTCATGTTTGATCACAACCTTTATTTACAAAGGAAGGGGGCCGACACAGGCACATCATTTGCTCCCACATTTTGGACAGAACAAAACTCACAAATCTTGGAACATATAATTCTGTTGGTATGCTTTATAGACAATCTATTTTTAATCTGGGAAGGGGCAGAAACAGACCTTGTGAATTTTATTAAATCAACAACCACGACCACCAAAAGTTCAAATTTACCCCCGGTATTAGTGCTTCTGATATAACCTACTTGTATATAGCAATTTATGTACAAGATGGTGGTATGTGGACTAAGATCCACAGAAAGACGACGAGCAGTAGCAGCCTTTTACGTGTGAAACAGTGGACACCCTTGGGTGCTTTAGTGGAGTGTTCTGTTTGGTAAATTAAGACCACAGCAAGAACTGCTTGTAGGATAGTGAGTTTGCTGTACAAGCGAAAGATGTGTGAAAGATTCAGGCGCAGAGGATATCCATAATCCATACTTGATGATGCCCTACAGAGAGCTTGGAGCAGTAAGAGGGAGGAACTGTTAAAACCTAAGAAAGTTATCCCCAGATCTAAAGGATTGTGTGATGAGATCAGATAAATTATGAAGTTTAATACCTCAAGTCAGGAGGTTAAGAAAGTCATCACTCATAATTAGAGATTACTACAAATGGATGACACCTTATATCAAATATTACCAGATTATCCCAGAATCACCTACAAAGGAACATGCTCACTAGGAGATCACTTAACAAGCAGCCTTGTGAAATGCAGTGGGAATGAGGCTCCAACTGGATGTCCAAACAGAAAGGATTTTGGCATTGCTTGAAATGTTAAGCGTGCACTTATGGTCAAAACAAGAAGTCTTTTCAGCTGCACAATGGCACAAGTAAGATGATCAAACAGTGGCTAAATTATGAGACGACTCATGTGGTGTATGCACTGGAGTGTATGTGTGGAAAAATATATGTAGTTAGCACATGAACACATTGGAACTATGTATCTTGCAACATCTTCAAGAAATCTCCAACAAAGATTTTTCCTATGCCGTGGCCAAACATATCTGGGAGAATTATGATGGTAATAAACAAGCAATGAGTTACCATGCAATTCAACATGTGATGAAAGCTCCGCGAGGGGGGTGATCGTGAAGTGACCTCAAGGAAATCAGAGTCCAGGTGGATTATCATGATGGTAATAGAGGTACCTTTGGGCTTGAATACTGATGCAGAATTACATATACATCTTTGACTGACTATGAGACACCATGTACTAACTGGCAACACAGATCATACACAGAGTCTAAGTTTCTGATGACTTAATATAGATATTAATTTTGTAATGCCTGTTTTCCTCGAACCATAAACTCACATATCAAACTTCGTATGTCATACTGTGATATGTGTAGAAAACTACTCATCAGTTTCTCCAGATATGCTAATGTTTACGATGTGGTGAAAAAGAAAATGTACCTTTTAGTAGACCAGGTATAATATATTGGCTAGGATCCTTTTTACCATTTGCATTGACATATGAGATAACTGAAGCACATGATACATTTGTTATGAACTAGGCCAGACAACCATGATGATGGCTCAGGGATGCACAAGTGAGTGACATGGCCCTGTAGAATTAAGCACTATGTAATAGAATGTGGATGGGAGATAGCTCTCTTTTCCACTCTGGTACTTTTAGTTGCTGCATGCATAGGACAACTTAACGTCTGCAGGCATAGGGCATATTAACTGTGGGTCATACCTAGGTATGAAGAGAGTTACAATTAATATTTTAAGTGCAGCGTACAGGTCTGAATCTTTGCACTTTATTCTGCACATAACACTTTATTAGTGGATCATATCCTTGATTGATACCAGCAGTTATATGTATATGACATTGTCTACTGTGTGTTGGATTGAAACACCCCTAAGATCTGCACATGATGACCTGATCCACACTTGACACCCCCAAAAAACATGGACCACACTCAGGTACATAAAGAGTGCTTTTTTCAATATATCTTACTTCATATAGCAAGTAAGTTTTTGATATTTAATCTTTCTTAACATTGAACATCTTTGCCACATCCCAAGTAACCTTTGCTGTTGAACGCACCGGGCACTTGAGTTATGGTCTGGTACTCCAATGCAAAAAGAGACATGCATATAATTCTTTGGATTGGCTGGAATTCCTAGATTTCTGTACTATATACTGCGCATGACACTTTTTCAATTGGATCATATCGTTGAATGGTATCCATAATAATGTACATATGACATCACATATTGTGTATTTGTTCAAATCAATGTTGACTTCTATCTTTACTGGATACCCTAATATTGCACCTTATATTGCTGCATGCACATGTGGTGTATGTACTTTAGTTATGGTCCAATGTCCCCATATAAAAAAGACATGCATTGGATACTTCATATTGGTAAAGATTCTTATACTACTCCACTTATACTGGACATGATACTTCAGTACTTTACGGGAATAATTTAAATGCATAGTGTGTTAAGATAACATAGGACATTCAGAACTGTGGACATATCAGACTGTTCAGATCTTATAGGTGGATCATGAATTTTAAAAAATGTCGGGTGTCATCAGGAGTGCTGTTTTGCCAAAGTTAGGGGCAATGGTATAACATATTAGAATCTAACTAGAAAATAGGAATTGCAGTTTAAGTTGTTTGCTGCAAGGGTGTGCCGGTGTGTCCAATGCACCACCCAGGTCCAGCACACCAACCAGCAGCTGACGCACCTCTGGGCGGATATCATTGACTGCAAGCAGGACCTCCTCGACCTGCTAGGCATTGAGATCCCGGGGCTCAATGATTATTAGTTAAATTGCTTGTTATGTTTGTTTTCTAAAGTGCTAACTTTTTATCAGAACAACATGCTGGTCACACTCAGAGATACATTTAGTTTACGTTAAGAATATTATTATGTGATCCTGTTTGAGCTAGGCAGGTGTTCGGTGCTACCTAATTGTGCTCATCGGTGCTCGCTTTGGCTGATTATTTAGGAAGCCATTGTAATGCATACTGCACTGTCACGTAGTGAATCAGTGATTATGAGTGATTTAGCATTCTCTGCGACTTTCTTTATCAAGCTTGTACAATCCAGAGCAATTTCACAGTGTTGTGTAGTTGTAGTATGCATCCATGCATTACAAAAAAGGGGGATTGAGTTGGCCCAACAAGTGGGTTGAGCAAGGATCATAGAAAGAGATGCATTGGATACTTCAGATTGATAAAGATTCCTATGCTACCTGTACCTGAGCATGATACCTCAGTACCTTACTGAAATAATTTACATGCATAGTGGGGTAAGATCACAAGGGACATTCAGACATTAAGAATTGTGTAAGTGTCAGACATTGGTGGACCATGACTTTTAAGAAATGTGAGGTGTCATCAGAAGTGCTGCATTGCCGAAGTTAGGGGTAATGGGATAACATTTTAGAGTCTAATTATAAATAGGATGTTGCAGTTTAGGTTGTAAGCAGATCAGAACTTTCAAGGAATGTGAGGTGTCATTAGGATTTTTTTGTTGCTGAAGTCAATTGTGATGGGATAGGATGTTAGAGTCTAACTTGATATAGGATGATGCCATTTACAATGCAATGAAAACTAGGCATGGGCAAAGACGCACTATGCGAAACTCTGTGAAGTAGCAAAAACACTCTGCCACACTATGAGGGGTTCCACGGGTGAGCGGCGTACCCCCTTGCACCCGTTCATGTTGTGTTTTATGTCAAACGTAATGCAAAGAACGTTTTGTCATTCAAAATCTCACACAACGGGCACCACACTCTGTTTAAGGTACTGGGTCTTTTTTTTTTCCATCCCCCATTAATCTTTTCAATCCTCCACCCCTCTGGTTATTCTACCCACATTTTTATTTATGGTATTACTGTGTCTTTTTTTGGCTAACTATTTTTTCTACTTTTTGTGACTTTTTGTGTTTTGTTTATTTTTCTCTTATTTATTTTCTTTCTTCCTTCTCCTGCTTCTTTTCTTCTTCTTCTTCACCCCACCACCCAGTATCATGACAGTGCAGGGCAGCACTGAAGAACACTGGAGCAGCAGCGCCAGGTCCCTTGGACTGCCAGCAGTCGCCCCATAACTGGTGAGTGGCAGCGCTGCCAAGGGGTGCAACCTTTAGTTATTTTACTTATTTACTTACACCCTTGCACTACTTCCCTTTGCAACTATATTAACCACTAGGGGATAAATGCCATTGCTTATGATTACCATTCATTATTTTGCTCACAAAAACTAGATACACATTTACATCTTCTTTAGTAGGAGTTAATTACTAAATAAACAGGGTAAGTTCATATCATAAGTATTCACTTACCTTAATAGATGAAGCGAGGTAGGCTTCTTACTGCACCTTTTTCCAAGGTGGCATTCTAAGGTGGTGGTAGGTTCTAGTAGTAGCAGGCTAACGCGCTAACAGAGAAGAAAGAAGTTACCACTCCCACCTAGACGAACTCCAACTACAGGAGTAATCAAGGGGTTATTTATCACTGTCAACTAGATTGAGAGAAAACAGAATTAGTGTGTCATACTATATCTTAACTTTAAGAAGAATGACACCAGATTACCACAATGAAAATATTTGACACACAACTAAGAAGATCTGATATGATAATAAAGACTCGCAAACTCATCTTATTTTTGCAATGGTGGGAAACCAATAATTAAAAACTAAACTTAGCAAAATGAAATCATGGAGGCAGGATAAGTTGTCTCAGAGTCAAGAGTGGTTGGACAAGGTTAAGCATTTATGCAACGTGCAACACAATAGGCCTTAGTGATGATGTTGATAGGGCCGGTGTATTATTGCTCGATAGGAAAAGGTCATGCTGTGAGCTGTGTTGCTTTCACCACATCCGCCACAACAATTGTGTGATCCATTATAGTGTAAAATTAAGTCACACCTCAATAATCACACAGGGAAAGGTAAATTGGGGAAAGATGTAACAAAGGCAAACACTACACAAAAGAAACCATGACAATATTCATCGGGTGCCGAGCAGCGCACCATCATCAACCTTTTGTGGAAGGAAATGATGAATCGATAAGTATGACACAATTCAGTTACATGCATTGCAAACTTTCTTCCGCCCCAGAGAGACCCAAGATGGTATATCTCTAAATGTTATGACTTCTTGGTTTGAAAATACAAATTATGGAGGACTGCAGTTAACGCACCCAGTTCTACAAGATATGATTGTTAAAAAAAGATACTGTTTTGCCAAATTAGGCGGTATATCTCTATTCTTCTTTGAATGTCCGTTATTCTTGGGTGCCTTGCTAAACCTGTCAAATAAGTAAGCTGGAGTCTTGAGCTTTCATCAAGTTTTCATGCAGAAGAGGACAAGGAGAAGGCGTGCATATTTGTTCTTCAACCGAGGTAGTCCCGCTCTGAGTCCTTCTATCCTCCTCTTGATTCTGAGTAACTCTGTCCCAGTTTCAAACTGAGCGAGGTTAACCTGTGACCTCCTGACCAGTGACGATACTTGGGTCCTCCTGGGAAATGACTCTGGCGGTGGCGGTGGTCTCCTGACCAGTGACGATACTTGGGCCCTCCTGGGCACTGACTCTGGCGGTAGCGGTGGTCTCCTGACCAGTGACGATACTTGGGCCCTCCTGGGCACTGACTCTGGCGGTGGTCTCCTGACAAGTGACGATACTTGGGCCCTCCTGGGCACTGACTCCAGCGGTGGCGGTGGTTTCCTGACCAGTGATGATACTTGGGCCCTCCTGGGCACTGACTCCGGCGGTGGCGGTACTTGGGCCCTCCTGGGCACTGACTCCGGCGGTGGCCTCCTGACCAGTGATGACGGTGCTGGCGGTGGCGTCCCGGCCGCCGGGAAGGATGCCGCCCTTCTCCGCTGTGATGCTCACACCAGGCTGTGCAGACTTCTTCTGTCCCTTCCCCACCTTTGGAGGAGTCATAGCTGATTCTGCAATCCCCCTGGGACCCCTGTGAGTTGTTTTGCCTCCAGGAGTCTTCACACGGTCCCGTCGGCCACTTTCCAAATTCAGAGCCTTTACAGGGGGTGGACTGGCAGTGCCTTGGCTCCGTGTCACACTGCCTGCCCTGGTGGCCGGTGCACTCCATACACCTTGAACACGCACCACTGGTACTGGAGGCTTTTTGGCTGAGGCGCTACGAAGGGACTGATGAATTGGAGGGGTGGGGGCAAAAAGGTCAACTTTGCAGAGGGACAGTTTCTGACGAACACTGGGATGGTTAGCTGGAGGGGGTCTGGGAGTGGAGGAAGAGGAGGTGGTTGTAAGAGGTGTCACTTTAGGTGTTTTGGGTGCAGGTGCAGGTGCAGGTACTGGAGGCTGTCGTGAGGTGGATGGATGTTGGGTGTGAGGGTGCCCGTGTTTGAGTACTTTTGAAGGGGTCGTCACAGACACACTGGGAGAGGACACAGGGGACATGTAAATGGGAGTGGAGGTGGTGATTGTAGGTGAGCGGGGTGTGGTGCTGGGTGTCTGGTGTGAGTCCTGGTGCCTGTAGATGTAGTGCATGCAGGTGAGAGTGTAGACGACACTGGGAGGGAGGAGGGAGACGATGAGGAGGGGGACACAGTGGAGGCAGTGGATGTTGCTGTGTCTGTATGTGTGTGATGCTTGTGTGAGTGCCTGTGGGATGATTGGTGTCTATGTTTGCCTGAGCTACTTTTGTGTGTTGAGGTGTGTGCATGCTGGTCTGATGGTGTGCTTGGGATGGGCTGGGGTACAGGGGATTGGGTCTGGGTGGAGGAGGTTGGAGGGGGGAGGCTAGACACAGGGACAATGGCTGCCATCAGTGCTGAGCCCAGAGATTGCAGGGTTCGCTGAAGGACAGCCTGACCAGAATGAATGCCCTCCAGAAATGCATTACAATGTTGCAACTCCCTTTCTACACCCTGGATGGCATTCACAATGGTAGACTGCCCAACAGTGAGTGACCTGAGGAGGTCAATGGCCTCCTCACTGAGGGCTGCATGGGTGACTGGGGCAGGGCCTGAGGTGCCTGGGGCGAAGGTGAAGCCCACCCTCCTGGGTGAGCGTGCACAGGGCGAACGCTGAGGGGCTGCTGGGAGGGCGGTGCTGGCAGGGGAGGTGGCGGCTTTACCTGTAGAAGTGGGGCGCACAGATGGTGCCGCCACTACAAGGGAGCTCCCATCGGCGGACGAGTCCGTGTCGCTGGTTGGTGATCCGGTGGCCGACGTGAAGCTCCCCTCGCCCTCCGTCCCACTGGTGCATTGTGAGTCCATGGTGTAGCCCTCCATGGCCATGTAGGATGCAGCTCCCTCATGCTCCGTTGCCACTGTACCTCTGCCTGATGATGCTGATGCACAAAAGAACAGGGAGAGCACAAAAAGGGGGGGGGAGACAGAAGAAAGACAGGTTGAGTGCATGGCATACCGCTACCATTGGCGGACAATACAGACACAGCAGACCCCTGCACTACGCCGTGCTCCTTGCCTCTACAGATGCAATTTCTGGGATCTGGCCTACATGGCTATGGTGGACATCTGCACACATGGATGCCACAGGGGCATGTATTCCTGTACTTGGCACTCTACTGCGGTGGGGTAGAGTGCCACATTGCCTGCATTACGGAGGGGCCTAGCCTACGTATTTCTGCCTGGCCTAGGTACACCCACAGCCCTCCTCCCTCAGCCAGCCCCTCCACTGCGTGCCAAGTACCCAGAATGAGATGGTACTCACCCCCTTGTGTCTGCTGTGATGCCCTCAAGCGCCCATCCAACTCCGGGTAGGCCACCGCCAGGATCCTGAACATCAGGGGGGTCATGGTGCGACGGGCACCACTCCCACGTTGGGAGGCCATCCCCAGCTGAGCCTCCGCCGTCTTCTTGCTCCAGCGGCGAATGTCCTCCCATCTTTTCCGGCAGTGGGTGCCCCGTCTCTGGTGGACCCCCAGGGTCCGGACGTCCTTGGCGATGGCACGCCAAATGTCCTTCTTCTGGTGGGCGCTGACCTACATGACATTCACAAGGGAAGAAGAGAAGTCATTACCAACTGCACCGTCGATGTGAGTGTCCACCCTCCCTACCCTAGCCATGTGCACATTCATTCACATGCATTAATGTTCCCTGAACTCTGCCCCCTTCCCTCTTACAACCAGCCCTCTCCACCCAGGCCTAGCCCATACAACGTGCTACCTGTGTACTAACCTGTTGGTCTGGAGGACCGTAGAGTAGCGTGTACTGGGGGAGGACCCCGTCTACTAGTTTCTCCAACTCCTGAGCAGTGAAGGCAGGGGCCCTTTCCCCAGACGCAGCAGCCATTGTCGCTTCCAGACCGAGGTCACAGCAGCACTTGCAGTGTAGGTCCTCTCCTTTCAAAGATCAGGTATCTAGTGATTGAACAGATAGAAAATGGCGGTGACGTCTGCGGCGGTGACGTCCACGGTGGTGCGTATCATCACCGCCGGCGCACTTGTTCATTGGCTCCTGGGACCCATAGGGTCCAATGTTAACCAATGCAGCATTGCGCCGCGGTCTACGACCGCCTACCGCAACGGTGTGCAACGGCAACGCAGTTACCCCACAATCCTATTGTCCCAGTTAAGAGGTCAGGCAGCCGCCATTTCAGGGGCCCACATGGCTTTATTTAATTCTGCGTCACACATAGCTAGGCCTACACTCAACACACATACAGGAAGGGTTTTGTGTTTGGTGTCGTGTTCTGTGTAACTGTGGGTACATACCTGGAAAAAAGTTGACTCTGTGGTCGCTGTTGGCCTTCCTAGGCACAGTCATTTGGGACAATTGAGAAGATGTCGGAATCCTCCGGTGTACCGACCGCTGTTGGACCTATTGACAATGGAGGAGCGACATTTAATCGTCACCTACAGGTTTGACCGTGCCACTATCCTGGAACTGTGTGCCCAGCTGGAGCCAGACCTGATGTCACCAATCCGCCATCCCACTGGAATCCCCCCTGACGTGCAGGTGCTGTCAGTGCTCCATTTCCTTGCAAGTGGCTCTTTTCAGACAGCAGTGGCCATGGCATCAGGGATGCCCCAGCCTATGTTTTCCAACGTGCTGCCCAGAGTGTTGTCTGCCCTGCTGAAACACGTAAGGAGATACATAATTTTCCCTGAGGTGGAAGATTTGGCTACAGTGAAAGGTGACTTCTATGCCCTTGGACATATCCCCAACATCATAGGTGCTATTGATGGCACCCATGTAGCTCAGGTCCACCCCCCACAGGAGTGAACAGGTGTACAGGAACCGGAAGAGTTATCATTCCATGAATGTACAGATGGTATGTTTGGCAGACCAGTACATCTCTCAGGTAAATGCTATGTTTCCTGGCTCAGTGCATGACGCCTACATCCTGCGGAATAGCAGCATCCCTGATATGATGGGTCAACTCCAGAGGCACCGTGTGTGGCTATTAGGAGACTCTGGTTACACCAACCTGTCCTGGCTATTGACCCCATTGAGGAATCCCAGGGCAGAGGAACGCTACAATGAGGCCCAAGGGCGGAATAGGAGGGTGATCGAATGCACCTTCGGCCTCCTGAAGGCCAGGTTCAGGTGCCTCCATATGAATGGTGGTTCCTTATTCTACTCACCGAAGAAGGTGTGCCACATCATCATCGCCTACTCTATGCTTCACAATCTTGCATTGCGACGCCAGGTGCCTTTTCTGTAGGAGGATGGTCCAGATGACGGTGTTGTGGCAGCTGTGGAGCCTGTGGAGCCTGTGGACAGTGAGGAGGAGGAAGCTGAGGAAGAAGACAACGACAACAAGGAGTCAGTCATACAGCCATATTTCCAGTGACACACAGGTGAGAACATTTTCATTTTGACCATTACATTCACTGTCAGACGTCTTCCGCTACCCTGTGTGTAATTTCATAGGATTATTTGGTAACTGAGTTGTTCCTTTCCATTACGGTTTCACAGGTGTGCTTACCAACGTGTGTCATCTGCATGCATCCTTCAAGGACTTGTGATGTGTGACATAGGTATGTTGCCTTTACAGCTAGAAATGCATTTTGACACTGTCATTGATAATACATTTTACCAAATCATAGACTGACTCAACATTGTTTTGTGGTTCAAAAGTGTTTATTTAAGTGCTCAAAAATGGAGGGGGTTTTTTAAATGGTGAGGGGTGATGGTGGAGGAATGTCCATGGCAGAGTCCAGTCTATTAGTCTCACAGGTGCACTGCCCATATGGGCATAGGAAGTGGAGCTGGGGCAGTTTAAGTATGGACAGGGTAACAAAGTGGGACAGTGGGAGGACAATCAGGGTGGTCTCATTTCCTGGTGGAGGTCTTGCCATCTTGCTCTGTCCTGTGCCTGGATCTCAGGGACCGCTTGCAGGTGGTTGTCCGTCTGCAGGGGGTGGGGTGCTGGTGTGGTGGTCCTGTGGCGGGGCGTCCTGTCCACTAGTGCCGGCAGAGGTGGTGGGCAGTTCATCGTCCAGGCTAGTGTCAGGGGCCCCTTGGAGTGCCACGGTGTCCCTCAAGGTCTGCTGTATGTCCTTCAGCACCCCTACGATGGTGCCCAAGGCGGAGCTGATGGTCCTGAGCTCCTCCCTGAACCCCAAATACTGGTCCTCCTGCAGGCGCTGGGTCTCCTGAAACTTGACCAGGACCGTCGCCATCGTCTCCTGGGAGTGGTGGTATGCTCCCATGATGGAGGAGAGGGCCTCGTGGATAGTGGTTTCCCTTGGCCTGTCCACCCCCTGTCGCACAGCAGCCCTCCCAGTTCCCCTGTGTTCCTGTACCTCTATCCCCTGGACCGTGTGCCCACTACCACTGCCCCCAGCTCCCTGTTGTTGTTGGGGTGGTGGGTTATCCTGGGTTCCCTGTAGTGGTGGACACACAGCTGATTGACCTGTCCTGGGTACGGAGGTTTGGGCCCGCTGGGTGGGTGCTGTGCTGGTGTTACCAGAGGGTGGAAGGTCAGTGTTGGGCTGTGCCTGTGCAAGGGGAACTGACTGTCCTGAGGCCCACAATGGTCCGGGCTGGTCATCAGGATCCAGTAGGGCAGAGCTGTTATCGTCACTGTGGGCCTCTTCTCTGGGTGGAGTGTAGTTGTCTGGACCCTCCGGTGTGGTGACGGTCCTTCGTGATCCTGCAGGGGCATAAGAGCATGATTATTGCATGTGTGTGTGTCATGGTGTGCAATGGGTGGGTGTGCGTGTACCTCAGTGCAAGCATTCCTGTGTGGGGGCTTGTGTGATGATGGTTAGGGGTTGTTATGGGTATGTGCAGTGAGCATGATTTAGTGATGGGTGTCCATGCTTAGTTGTGTCATGCAGGGCTTGGTGTTGGGATGTGTGGTTTGTGTTCTTAGTTCATTAGTGAGGAGTTTGGGTGATAGGGGAGGGTGTGAGGGTGGGGTGTGTGATAGCATGCAGGTAGGATGGGGGATCTGATAGTTAAGATTTGACTTACCAGTGTCCATTCCTCCACCGACTCCTCTGAGGCCCTCTGGATGCATGATGGTCAAGACTTGCCCCTCCCATGTTGTTAGTTGTGGGGGAGGAGGTGGGGGTCCGCTGCCAGTCCGCTGAACCACAATGTTGTACCTGGAGACCACTGAACGCACCTTCCCCCGTAGGTCCTTCCACCTCTTCCTGATGTCCTCCCGATTTCTTGGATGCTGTCCCACAGCGTTGACCCTGTCCACTATTCTGCGCAATAGCTCCATCTTCCTGGCTATGGATGTGTGCTGCACCTGTGAGCCAAATAGCTGTGGCTCTACCTGTAGGATTTCCTCCACCATGACCCGGAGCTCCTCCTTGGAAAAGCGGGGGTGTCTTTGGCGTGACATGGGGTGGTGTGTGTGATGTGTGGGGCGGTGTCAGTGTTGATGTGTGTGGTGATGTGTAGTGGTGTGTGGTGTTTTGTGCGTGGATGTTGTGTGGGTGATGGTGTTGTGTGCCTCTGTGTGGTGGGATTGTCTAATCTGTGCTGTCTCTCTGGCCTTCGTGACTAATTTTTGGTCGTAGGTGTTTGTGGGTGATGTGGGTGTGTGTTTTATATTGTGTTGGGTGTGTGGGAGTGATGTTTGTATGTGTATCAGGTGTGTGTAGTTGGAATTGTCCAATGTGGTGGTGTTTTGGAGCTGTGTGTGTATTCTGAGCGCGGCGGTGTGTACCGCCAATGGAATACCGCGGTTGAAAGACCGCTGCGTGGATTCGTGGGTCGTAATAGCATGGGCGTGTTTCTGTTGGCGTGGAGGTTTTGTTTTCGCCAGTTTAACACTGACCTTTGGTGTAACGAACTTGTGTGGGTGTCTGGATTTCGGCGGATTCCGAGATGTGTGTCATAATAGCTGTGGCGGAATTCCGCGGCCGCGGCGGTGTATTGGCGGTCTTCTGCACGGCGGTAAGCGGCTTTTACCACCAATGTTGTAATGACCCCCTAAGACTCTTAAGGCATGTGTGGTGGATGTCCAACACATTCCAACTCATTTATCAGACCACGCAGCAGTGATGCTGTCTTTGAAGGAAGAAAGGTTACGGCCAACTAAGAGGTGGACATTAGATCGCTCCCTCCTAAGCAATATTGAAGTGGTAGAACGTTTGTCTAGGGAAACTAAGTGGTTCTTTAAAGATAACCTGAACTCTGCTTCTCTTTATGTGGTGTGGTATTCTTATAAAGCTTTTATTAGAGGGATCCTAATCACTATTTCAGCTCAGAGGAATAGGGAATATAGGTCGGAGATTCAGATGATTGAGAAAGATATAGAGGGTTTGGAGAAAAAGCTGGTTGAGGCACAGTCTAGAGGGAGAGATGAAGATATAATCAGGCTAGAATTGGTGTCTCAGCAGTAATAGAAGCACGGGTGAGGGAAAAATGGGAAGCAAGCAAATTTGCAAACTATGAATATGGGGAAAGCGCGGGGAAGTTACTGGCATGGAAAACAAAATCTGATCTTATCAGAAATCAGATTTCAGAGATAAGAGACCCCGTTAAAGGGGTGATAGTAACGAGTCCTTTAGAGATTCAAAGAGTATTTCAGTTTTTTTTTAAGTTCTGTATAGAGAGGAGTCATCAGTAGTTGTGGAAGATAAGATTTCAAATGTAGAAGAATTAATTCCAGGAAAACTGGAGGATGAAGAGCAGCTTCTTTTGGAGGAGGAGTTTTCAGAGGGGGAAGTAGCACGGGCCATTTTAAGAGCTAAAAAAGGTAAAGCAGCGGGTCCTGATGGCTTACCAGCAGAGTTGTACGTAAAATTATGCAATACCTTAACCCCATTCTTTAAAGTTCTTTGTAATTCAATCTTGAAGGGGGAATCCCGATTGGCAAGGTCTTGGGATGAAGCAATAATAACTCATATTAAAACCTGGGAAAGATTCCTCGCTTTGTGAATCATACAGGCCAATCTCCTTCTTGCTTGTAGATTAGGAAAGGGTATTGCGCAGCTGATTTACGAAGATCAGAAGGGATTTTTTCAAAAAAAGTATATGTATCAATTATCTCATGAACTAATGGGGGCAACTGATATGGCAATGGTATCTGGCCTCCCCTTGGCAGTTATTACCCTGGACGCCACTAAGGCGTTTGACCTAGTAAATTGGAACTATTTAAATTACATCTTAGTACATCTGAATTTTGGACCAAGGCTTGTGGGGGTTTTAAAACGTATTTATGCTAATCCATCTGCGAGAGTCCTGATAAATGGGAATTTAACTCTTCCTTTCCCTATCACTAGAGGGACAAGACATGGATGACCTCTCTCTCCATTGCTCTTTGACCTGTACATAGAACCGCTTGCTAGCATGATTAGAAGTGACATTTTGATAAAACCTTTTGTTTATATGGGGTGGGCGAAAAAAGTCTCTTTGTATGCTGATGACATCATGATGTATACCGCAGACCTTCCCTCAACATTAGACAGACTTGAGGTGATTACACAAAACTTTAGTCATGTATCGGGATATCTGCTTGATAAGTCAAAGACGAAAATCATGACATGGAATATGGACATACATCATAAACTAATAAAAGAGGAGATAAAATACCTCGGAATTAAGATACCGCAGAATTTAGAGAAAACGCCCTCATTAAATTGGAAGTTTTTGATACACCAGATAGATAAGCATTTATGAAGTTGAGCACATCTTCCTTTAACTTTATATGGAAGGGCGAATTTGGTAAAGATGTTTATTCTCCTGAAACTCACCTTTCTTTTTAATATGATTCCGCTGGAATTAGAGGAAAAAAAAAATACAAGGTTTACAATAAAAAATGAATAGCTTCATATGGGTCTATAAGGAAATCAGGATTTCCAGGAAGAAACTCAGCAGGAACTATGTTAAGGGAGGGATTGCCCTCCCGGATATTCAGTTATATGTATGGGCATACCAGTTAAAGAATGTTAAAGAGTTATTAGTAGGAAACGAGATCTCTGCCCCGAAGAAGGCTATGTTAAATGGTGAAGGGGAAGTTCAAGTACAAGTTTGGTCTCTCGAGGTTTTTCAAAAGAGTAAGGCTGAAGTCACTACAAGCGGTGGCTTCTTTGTGGGCCAGAACAAGGAAAGTTACGAGTTTATCATATTATAGTTCTCAGGCCCCATTTGGGATTCTCCCGGAACTCCGGAATGTCTGAAAGACGCTTTAGCTCGCCCTTTGAAGGAGGCAGGTATTATGGAATGGGGACAAGTATTACAGGATGGAGTTCTGAAACCTTGGGGAACATTTGCCTCTGTGGGACAGTGTTCAATGTCCAGATTTAAATATTATCCAATACAAGCATGGGTAAGATCTCTACGAATAACGGACAAGGAGACTAATGAGTTAGAGGACTTATTACACAAGAACCAACCATGTAAGAAGGAAGTCGCTGCCTATTACAGAATATTTATGGATAGTTTAGATTGCGAACAGAGTTTTCCAGGTTCCTTATGGGATGAAGTGTCAAGAACGGATGAGATCAATACATTGTGGGCAGGCTCTTGGCAGCGCCTTTACAGGGTGGTCAAGTCTGCCCTCTTGGGAAGAACCATCTATTTGTTTCACATAGAGCATATTATACCCCCCAAAAATTAAATACATTTAATAAAAATGCACAGGTAGCTTGTAAAAAGTGTGGATTAGAGGGGGCAGATGACATTCACATGTTAATGCTATGTCCCCGGGTTTCAAATTATTGGAAATAAGTTTTTGAGACCCTATCCTCTGTGCTACAAGTCTCGTTGATGGCTTCCCCCAATTTAGTCTTATTCGGTTATACTTTAGAACTGTAAAACCTTTTGAGGGCTTATGGGAATTTGATATTTTACTTAATACTTTTGGGCAGGTGATTTGTAGGAATTGGACTGTTTCTACTCCCCCAACCTGGTGGAAATGGGTGACTGTCACAATGAGAATATGTAAACTAGATCTTTGTAGAACTGGCACTAAAAATGTTAAAGAATTATGGCAACCTTGGGTGAATTGGTTCTCTTTGAGCATTAGCTCTTAAAATTGGTTGTCCAATGATTATTCTAAATGAGGGTTGGTACACAGTAATTTCTACCCTTACGATATGGGTCTTCTGGACATGGCTTACCTCGGTCTTGTTCAGCAGGGGGCAGAACATAGATCGGGATGGGGCATAATGGAGGTACTCTAAGAATAGGAGGACAAAAAAAAGAAAAAACAAAAAAGAAAACACTAACATTAATTCAGCAGTGCAAAACACGAAAATTAACTCAGCTACAGAAATTTCACAACAACAATACACACATCCTCATATGCCTTCAAATATTATTGCACAACATGTACACGTTTTGCAAAAAAACATGAAATGTAAAAAATGCCAAACATTTTATTTTCATCAAATACCATCCCTACCCTAAATTACTTTTTAAAACCATATATCACTTAAACATTTATGTAATACACTAATGACTACTGGTACTGGGTCTGCTGGCTAGATGGCCCTT
Organism: Pleurodeles waltl; assembly: GCF_031143425.1. Taxonomy (NCBI): domain Eukaryota; kingdom Metazoa; phylum Chordata; class Amphibia; order Caudata; family Salamandridae; genus Pleurodeles; species Pleurodeles waltl. The sequence continues at coordinate 577,016,280 of NC_090437.1, forward strand.
TTGATATCTAGGCCACATAGTAAAATATTATTGCAAATGTTACCAACATGTAGAAAAGTTACTGAGCTGTGCAACAATTTTCCTTTACAAAAGATAAAAAAGCAATGAAATGCAAAATGAATAACTAGTCCCATACTTCAACTCCAGGCCACCCAGCACTATAAAAAGTGTAAAATCAAATTAAAGTACAAAGAAATACTGGTGCATTCCCAAGCAAACAGACAACACCCTTATTCAATAGGTTTTTTAACTTACTTGTGTGATTTCACAAAAACAAAGTCCTTAAATAAAAAGGTAGATCCAGCAGACAAAGAGTGATCCTTCCACCTTGAAATCCAAGTGAAGAGTGACCAGGACACACAGCATTGGGAGGAGCCTGCTGTCCAGGGAGTTGGAGTCTGTGGGGCACTTCCTTCCTGTTTGAAAAAAGAGAATGCTTCTCAATCTGAAAAACAACTTAAAGGTTCCATTAAAGAAAAAAATCCACTTAAATCCACTTTTGAACTACATTTAGATGCATCTGGAGTAGAAAGTCTAAGTGCCTTCATGCTCACAAGCCAAAGTGTTTTTGCTGCCGTCACAGTCAGAAGCAGCACAAGAGAACACAAAGGCCCTCATTACAACCCTAGCGGTTGGTGAGAAAGTAGCAGTAATACCGCCAACAGGCTGGAAGTAATTACCACCAAATTATGACCATGGCGGTGAAAACTCAGATAGACAGCCACTTTACCACACTAAGGGCCAGATGTAGCAAAGGTTTTTCCCCATTCTGTGTCTATGGGAAAAAGTGTTTGTACATATGGCCCTAAATGCCAGGGTGGAAACAACAGCCACCATGACTGTAGCCGCCTACAGCCAATGTTACGCCCACCGTATTAAGACAACCCAATCTGCCACCTTTTCTTGGGCGGTACCAATGACATAAAAATCCTGGAGGAAACCCTGCACAGCAGGGAAAGGACTCAGCATTGGAGACACAGGGAACAACCACGCCGCCATGGAGCCCGAGCTGCAGATCTTTCCAGTGAACTTCTATGTCCTGCTCCACCACGAACACCAACTCAGTGAAGACGACCAGGGTGAGTACAAGGGGGCATTGTGCCCTGTTCTTTGGATCCTGGTGAGGATGGGATGAGTGGGTGCCATACCCACTGGTTCTAGAGGGGGCAATGTGCCCTGTGCTTTGGATCCCTGTGAGGATGTGGTGAGTGGGTGCCATACCCACTGGTTCTGGAGGGGGCCTCATGCCTTGTGCTCCTGATCCTGCGGAGTCCATGGTCACAGTCTCTCAGCTGGGTGTTATTACTACAGGATTTGCAGGTGGCAGGCTGCACAACAGCCTATGGAGGCAGGACTACAGACCATCCGCCGGCAGTGATGGCTGATCAGTGGTGATGCTGCTGATGCTGCAGCCACTAGTGGGGGGAGGATCCAGCCCATCCGCTGCAGCCTCGCATGGCTGCACAACCATGGTTGGTGGTGTGGGCTCCGACTGAGTCCCTGCACCAGGTCCCTTGTCCTTCCTGCCTGCTGGTGCAGGCCCCTTGCCCTTCCTGGCGGCACTTGGGGGAGACTCCTTGCCCTTCCAGGCAGCACTTGGGGCAGGCTCCTTGCCCTTCCTGGAAGCACTCGTGGCAGCCTCCTTGTCCTTCCTGGCAGCACTTGGGGCAGCCTCCTTGCCCTTCCTGGTAGCACTTGTGGCAGGCTCCTTGCCTTTCCTGGCAGCAGCTGGGGCTGGCACACTTTCTTTGAGGGTGGCTGGTGCCCTGGATCCTTTCCCACCACGACAGGGTGTGGAGACTACTGGGCCCGTGGAATGGGTGGCTGAGGTGTTTCCCTGAGTTTTTGGCACCCTGAAGGACTTTGGGGGAGGGAGAGGGAAGAGGTCAATGGTGGAGAGAAAAAGCTTCTTAGGGACACTGGGGCAGGAAGGGGGAGAAGGTTTGGGAGTGGAGGAAGAGGGAGTGGTTGTGGGAGGTGTCTGTCTGCTGTGTTTGGGTATAGGTGCATGGGCTGGATGCTGTTGTGAGGTGGATGGCTGTTGGGTGTCTGAGTGCTTGCGTTTGTGTACCTTGGGAGGGGGGGACAGACACAGTGGGAGAGGACACAGGGGACGTGTGCATGGATGTTGCAGTGGTGTCTGCAAGAGAGGTGTGTGTTCTGCTAGGTGTGGTGGTGATGCTGGTAGTGGATGAGGATGTAGTGCATGCAGGTGTGAGTGTAGCCGGAACTGGGAGGGAGGTGCAGGAGAAGGAGTCGGAGGAGGGGGACACAGTGGAGGCAGTGGAAGTTGATATGTCTGCATCTGGATGGTGTTTGTGTGAGTGCCTATGGGATAATGTGTGGTGCTTGTGTTTGCCAGTGCCACTCTTGTGTGTTGTCCTGTGTGCATGCACGTCTGCCTGTGTGCTTCGGATAGGTTGGGGTTGAGGAGAATGGGAATGGGAAGAAGAATTTGGAGGGGGGAGGGTGGAAACAGAGACAATGGCTGCCATCAGAGAGGAGGCCAGAGCCTGGATTGATCTCTGTTGAGCCGCCAAGCCAGTGTAAATGCCATCCAGAAATGCATTTGTCTGTTGCATTTGGGGTGCTAGCCCCTGGTTGACTACCCTACAGAGATAGCTCCCAGGAGGTCAATAGCCTCCTCACTCAGGGCAGCAGGACTCACTGGGGCAGGGCCTGAGGTGCCTGGGGAGAAGGACATGCCCACCCTTCTGGCGGAGTGGGCATGGGCAACTCGCTGAGGGGCGGCTGGGAGGGCGGTGCTGGTACGGGGGTGGTGGCTGTATCTGTAGCTGGGGTGGTCACAGAAGTGTCCGCCACCACCAGGGAGCTCCCATCGGAGGAGGCATCTGTGTCCGAATGGTCCCCTCCAGTCTCCGCCGTGGTGCTCCCCTCACCCTCTGTCCCACTGATGCCCTTAGCATCGGTAGACTCTGCCTACTGGGTCCTGTGGGATGCAGCTTCCTCCGTCACCGGTGCATCTGCTCCTCCACCAGAAGATGCTAATGCACATAAGGACAGGGTGACAAAACAAACGGGGGTAAGAGACAAAGGATACACTTGGTCAATGGCTGCACCAACACCACCGTTGGCGTACAAAGCACACTCACACACAGGGTACAGGCCTACACACTATGCAATGCATTACCAGTGAAAACGCTAGCCACCAGGGCATGGGCATGGGCATGTCCACACACCGCCAACTGCAGCACACCTAGGATGCATACAGCCCTGACCAGTAGTGGATGCCTACAAGCTAGGTAGCAGGATTATCACTTCAGAACCCTGCCCAACATGGGACCTTCTCTGCAATGTCAGGCCTGGCCTAAGGGCACCCAGTGATACACATCCCCCACCCGGGTACCCCCCTACCATGTGTAAGTTGTAATGATGGGAACTGTACTCACCCCCTTGTGGCTGTTGTGATGCACTCAAGTGCCCATCTAGCTCCGGATAGGCCACCGCCAACATGCGGGCCATCAGGGGGATCAACGGGGGAGGCCATCCCCAGCTGGGCCTCCGCCCTCTTCCGTGCCCAGCTTCTCAGGTCCTCCCACTGTTTCCTACAGTGGGTGCTCTGCCTGCTGTAGACCCCCAGGGTCCGCACATCCTTGGCGATGGCCTGCCACATACCCTTCTTTTGATGGGCGCTGACCTGCAGAGAAATCCACACAGGGAAAGGTATTAGTCAGACCGTCAGTACTGTTACACTCATGGGCCACCATACCCCTTCCCATTGCCATTTGCACACACAGAGCCCAGCACACAACCTGTCCGTCACCCAGAAGCCATCCAACACCCCACCACACGAGGCCTTCACACACACCACTCCATGCATTCATGCCCCATGCATCGTGCTCATATTGTACTCACCTGTTGGTCTGGAGGCCCATACAGCAGTCATTAGTGGGGTAAGACCCATCCACCAGTCGCTCCAACTCCACTGAGGTGAAGGCAGGGTCCATTTCCCCAGTCACACGAACCATGGTAGGTCCAGACACAGGTTATCGCAGCACATGCAGTGTAGGTCCTGTCCTGTTGAAGGTCAGGTAGCAAATGAGAATCAGATAGAAAATGGCGATCAAGTCTGCGGCAGTGCATACTGTCACCACTGGCGTACATCACCATTGGCCACTGTACCCCAAAGGGGCCAATGTTATCCAATGAGTAGTTGCACAGCAGTTCACACAGGACAGGCGGATGTCATTTCAGGGAAGGGGGCAGGCCCTGAATTATAATTGCATCACAGTACACAATTGGACATACAGGACAAATGCCACATATACATTAAAAATGGACATCATGCATTGTACTGTTGAGGCTACGATGTATAGTTTGTGACCGGCTTCTCACTCTTTTGCCCCATAGATTGCTACCACTGCGGATGAATAGGAAATAAAGACATATCACGTTTACACACCCTTGGTGGACTTGGCAACAATGGAGGACATTTACATCATCCTCACCTATGGACTTGACAGGGCCACAATCACAAAGTTGTGTGCCCAATTGGAGCCTGAACTGATATCTGCTGTCCGTCACCCCACTGGGATCCCCCTCTTGTGCAAGTTCTATCAGTGCTCTGTTTCCAGGCAACTGGTTCTTTCCAAGTGACAGTGGGCTTGGCAGCAGGAATGTCACAGCCAATGTTCTCAATAGTGCTGACCAGAGTGTTGTCTGCCATGATCAAACACATGTGCAGCTACATTGTTTTCCCTAGGTGGAAGATTTGGCCGCTGTGAAGGCTGACTTCTATGCAATGGGACATATCCCTAACATCATTGGGGCAATTGATGGAACACATATTGCATTTGTTCCCCCCCAGCAAAATGAACAGATGTTCAGAAATCAAGAGTTGTCCAGATGGTGTGCCTGGCCGACCAGTACATCTCCCATGTCAATGCTAAGTATCCTGGGTCGGTGCATGATGCCTTTATCCTGAGGAATAGCAGCATTTTAAATGTGATGGGCCACCTACAGAGGCACCGAGTGTGGCTAATAGGTGAGCCCTGGTTCACACCCAGTGGATGTTGGTGTATGGGTATGGTTTGGGCCATATGGGAAAGTGTGTGGCTAAATGTTGTCCCTAAATATTTGTAGCTGACTCTAGTTACCTCAATCTATCATGGCTACTGATCCCTGTGAGGAATCCCAGGGCAGGGGCAGAGGAACGTTACAATGAGGCACATGGGCAAACAAAAATGATACTGAATGTACCTTTGGCCTCCTGAAGGCCAGATTTCAGTAACTCCATCTAACAGGTAGATCCCTATGCTACTCACCCAAGAAGGTCTGCCAGATAATCGTGGCATGTTGCATGTTGCACAACCTTGCCTTGAGATGCCATGTGCCTTTTCTGCAGGAAGAGGAGGCTGGAGATGGCCGTATGGCAGCAGTGGACCCTGTGGACAGTGAGAATGAGGAGGCAGAGGATGAGGATGAGGACAACAGAACTGCAGTGATTCAACAATACTTCCAATGAGACATAGGTAAGACAGTGTTACTTCACACTTCATTGACATTTTTTTGTTTCATTTTGTCACTGGCAGGCTGTTACTACAAACTTCTATGCCTACTCACTGTACCCTTTGGCAACTCTTTTTGCAGATGTTGGTGTCCCACTGTCGCTCGTGGTGTGATCACTGCAGCCAACTACAGGCTTACCCTATGTCAACATTGCTGTACAGTTGAATTGCAATTTTTGAAAATGGTTAAATGAATACATACTTAAATCATTTGACATACTCCATACTTGTATTTATTCAAAGGGCATTCATTGAAGTGATAATGAGGAGTGGGGCAAGTGCATTAGGATGGGGTGATGATGGAGGAAAGTCCATGGTAGAGTTCCAGTCTATTTGTAGCACAGGTGCATTGTCCATGGGGACATAGAAAGGGGAGCAATGGCATTTCAAGGTGGACAGGGTGATGGTGTGGGACACAAAGGGGACAATCAGGAGAGTCAAATTTCCTGGCTGGGGTCTTGGCAGGTGTCTCTGGCTTCTGTTTGGATCACAGGAAACGTTTGCGGGTGGCTTACCTTCTACAGGGGGAGGGGTGCTTGTTGGTCCTGTGGCAGGGCCTTGAGTCTACTAGCGGCAGCAGAGGTGGAAGGCAGTTCAGATGTCTGGCTGGTGACAGGGACTGCCTCCCTCATAATGTTGGCCATGTCTGCCAGCACCCCTGCTACGGAGACCAGAGTGGTGTTAATGGCCTGCAAGTCCTCATTGATCCCCTGGTGCTGTCCCTCCTGCAGCTGCCAGTTCTCCTGAAAGTTGGCCAGGATCTGGCCCAGCATATCCTGGTAATGTTGGTATGCTCCCAGGATCTCAGTGAGTGCCTCCTGGAGAGTCGGTTCCCTGGGCTTGTCCTCCCCCCTTGGCGCACAGCAGACCTCCCAGTTTCCCTGTTGTCCTGTGCCTCTGTCCCCTGAACCGTGTGCCCACTGACACTGACCCCGGGTCCCTGATTGTCTTGGGGGCGAAGTGTGCCCTAGGGTCCCTGTAGTGGGGGACACACTGCTGATTGACGTGTCCTGGGGACAAAAGTATGGGTATGCTGGGTGGGTGCTGTGGTGGTATTTCCAGATAGGGGAGGCTCTGTGGTGGTGTGTGACTGTGCCTGGGTAACCGACAGTCCAGAGGTCCCTGGACTGTGAGCCTCTTCTGTTGGGGGACTGGATAGTGCTGGCACCTCTTCACCGCTGACATTGGCTGGGATACCTGTGGGGATGTAAATGCAGTGTTATTGTTTCTGTGTGTTATATATTGTGCATCAGTGGGTTGCCCTCTTTGGTTGTATTCACCCTCGCAGCCTTCACTTGTCTGAGTTGGTATGTGGTGGGCTAGCTGATTCTCTCTAGTGTGGATGCTTTGGATGATAGGTGTCCATGCAGGGCTGTGAGTGATGTCCATGCATTGGTGGTGCATGCAGGGCTTGGCATCGGGATGGGTGATATGTGATGGTGGGGTGTGTGGGAGGGGTGGAGTGATGGGAGTGAGGGTGGGGTGGGGGATGTGATGGCATGCAGGTAGGGGGGTGAGAATAGTATAGAGTTGACTTACCAGAGTCCGGTCCTCATGCTACTCCTGCCAGTCAATCAGGATGCATGATTGCTAAGACTTGCTCCTTCCGTGTTCTTAGTTGTGGGGGAGGAGGTGGGGGTCCACTGCTAGTCCTCTGGCGGCTTGCTACAATGGAACGTACCTTCCCCCATAGGTCTTCCTGATGTCGTCCCTTGTTCTATGGTGCTGTCCCACGGCGTTTACACTGTCCATGATCCTCCACCATAGCTCCATCTTTCTAGCTATCAATATCTGCTGCGCCTGTCCTCCAAATAGCTGTGGCTTTACCTGGATGATTTCCTCCACCATGACCCTTAGCTCCTCCTCTGAGAATCGGAGGTGTCTTTGTGGTGCCATGGGTGTTGTGTGAGTAGTGTGGGTGACGGTGTGTAGGGTGATGTGTTGGGGTGTGTGATGTAAGGTGTGTGGGTGGTGTATAGGCGATGGTGGTGTGTGGCTCTGGTCTTGTCTGTGGTCATGGTGTATGTCTTGTGCCAATGTTTTGTATTCGTAAATGGTTGTGGGTACTGTGGGTGTGTGTTTTATAGTGGTGTGGGTGGGGTATGTGTATAGTTGTCAGGTGTGTGTTGTTTGGATTGCCGAATGTGGTGCTGTATTGTTTGAGTGTGTATATTTTGAGGGAGGCGGTATGTACAGCCAATGGTTTACTGCCATTGAATGTCCGCCATGGTGATTTGTAGGTCACAATGTGATGGGCATAGTTCTGTTGGCGTAACGGTGTGGGTTTGGATACCGCCAGTTTATCACTGACCTTTGGTGTGGCGGAATTGTGTGTGTGGCTGAATAGTGATGGATTGGTGTGTGTGTGTTATAATATGGTGAGCGTATATCCTCTGCGGCGGTGGAATGTTGGCGGCAGTCACTGTGGCGGCAAGTGGGATTTACCGCCAATTTCATAATGAGGGCCAAAGTCTTGCGCCTGTGGCCACAAACAGCATGATCAAAAACAAAGAATATTGTGCCCGCAAGAGAGCAACAAAACCCAACCTCCAAATGATCTCTGCTCCGCGTTGGAATGCTGACTTCTGGAACTCCCGAATGCTCTGCATAGTGCGAATTGCCCAAAATCCACAAACTCTTCCGACAAGTGGATTTCCATGCTCAGGCCTAATGAAAACATACAAAGTGATATATTAATATGATTTTTATGAACTGTTTGGGAACACTGACACTGTTCTACAGTCTGAAGAATGAGAATCATACTCAATAGTTCTGTTGCAGAAAAAATGTTGGATTACTTGAGATTTTTTTTAATAGTGGTGGGGGAAGGGCATTGTCTCTTTAAAAACACTGTCTGCACCTTGTCGAATATATGGCTAGTTGAAGGATCCGGGAGAAACATGATGCCTTACCCACACTGTTGGCATTCAGAAATATGGCCTGGCTCTGCCATCAGTTTCTTCAGTCCATCCATGAACCTGACGATGATGTGTGCGGGAAACATTAGTGCAGATGATGATTTTTGTTTGTGTGTATATATATATATATATATATATATATATATTTATATACATATATATATATATATATATATATATATATATATATATACAGGCCTAAAGATTTTGCTGTAGACTTTGTTGCTTTGCTCTCTGGCTCACCGTGGATGGCAATGTCTCAGTCCTATGCTTAAAAACTTTGCTAGAAAAACAGACATTTAAAGTGAGCAAATCTGTTTTACATAACTTATGCGACACACTAACCATGAAAGGGTGTTGTTTTGATCTCTCTCTCTCTCTCTGTCTATATATATTTATATATATATATCTGTATATGTATATATATATATATATATATCACAAAAACAATGCGGTCATTTTAATGATGTGCTCTACAGTTGGTGCGATGCACGAGGGTAGACCGATCCCTCTGTTTAATTGTTTGTTTGAGGGGATAAAATAACTTAATTGATTTATATAATTTTTTGAAAAATTGGGTTATGGACTAATGAAATGTACTACAAATACCAGAATGCCCTTTATTGGTAATAGCGATTTGGGAGTATAAAAGTGAACAAAGTGAAAGGACTCATGAACTTTGACGAAGACCGTTTGGTCGAAACACGTTGGTTTGTTGCACAGAATAAATCATGTGGAAGTACAAGCCTTTGCGGAGTGCGCTGCAGTTTTATTTTGTTGGACAATATATATATATATATTCCTGATCACCTTCCAAACTTCCAAACGTTTGGATTTGGATTGATACTGGTGCACTTACTAACCAGTCCCAGGGACAGTGCTCTGTGTAAAATCATGTATGCAAATGAGACCTAATTATAATTTCCTTTGACAACCTACCTGTAAGTCCCTAGTATACAGTAGGGCATGTAGGATTAGGGACCCCAGTATAGCTAGTGCACCCATAGGTACATTGCTGTGGTGTCCAGTGTCATTTTAAAGTCAGGCCTGCCTTGCTGGCTGCTTTTAACTTAAAGTTAACCCCATTTGTCTTAGGAATTAAAAGTATTTTCAAAGTCCTAAACTACCTTATGTTTACATACACCTCATCCATAAGGTCTGCCCTAAGTTCCCCCCTGAGGGTAACATTCTCCCGATTGCAGTCAATGGCCCCCCTTAGGGTAACATTAGAGACTTAATTTAAAATAATAAAGTCTTATTTTCAATAAAGATAAAATAAATATAGCACGTTTAGTACCAAATTAAACGTTATAACAAATCCAACAACTTGCAAAAGTTGAATTTAATATAGCACAGGAAAATAGTTTTAGACCTCTTTCTGAAAGTTACCAAATTCAACTCTGTAGTGCCCTTTCCTGATTGGTCAGCTTCTGGCAGCCTGAGCTAGGCTGCCCTAAAGAGATGTGAAGTGGCCTGGGCTGACACAAAGGAAACATCTGGGGGGAGGAGAACTGCTACAGTATATGGCAGAGCAGAATGGGCCAAACTGGTCTTCAAAGGAAGGACAGCCACTTGAGACAGAAACTGGACCGCCAGGTAGTGGCCTGCACCCCATTTGACCGGAGTGTCCCCTGCTTTCCACCTACAGGAGCAAGGATAAATATGGCAAAGCTGCCACCCAATTCAGATCGCTGCTGGAGAAGACACAGGACGAAGATGGACTGGCCTGCTGGATCCCTGACTGCCCCTGGACACTGCACTCACAAGGACTGCACCAGCTGCACACTGTGGGCTTCAACAAGAAAAGGACTTTACTTTGCTTCTGCAACTCCAGGAGTGGACTCCCTGTACGAAACAGGTAAAAAGGAACCAATGGACCACTGCCTGCTCTGAAAAAAAACGAAACTAAAGGTTTCGGTATGTTTTTCCAAGTGCAGCTCGTTTTCCTTTAAGGAAAATGGGCTGCAGATGGAAAAAAAACTGCTTTATTAAAAAGCAGTCATGGACATGGTGGTCTGCTGTCTCCAGCAGGCCACCATCCCCGTGAGTGCCCATTCTCGCAATGGGGTCGCAAACTGCGACCCACCTCATTAATATTAATGCAGTGGGTCTTTGCGACCCCATTGTGAGTTGCAGAAGGTGTCTGAGACACCTTTCTGCATAGCAAATTGCGACTTGCCATTTGCGAGTCGCACGGACTCGCAAATTGCAAGTCGCAGTTTTCAACCTACCTACATCTGGCCCAAAGCTCCGTAAAGTGACTGACCTAATGACAAGAGTCAAGCCGGCGACTTCAAACAGTGACCTGGTCTAACTTTCGGGTTCATCTCACGAAAGCTCTGGAGCTTTTCCCCGTCGACGAGATTTCCAGGAGTTGAATGGGATCCCGCGCTGAAGCAAGCTGCCGTTGTCACATCTCAGAACAGCCTAAAGAGGAGCCTTGTCTGAAGACGAGAGAAAAAGCTAAAAAAATAAAAAAGTGACAAAGGCCAAAGGTAAAATTTTGACTGAGGCCTCCTGCTCTGGGTAGTCGAGCAGGGCTCTATCATGGTAGACCTCAAACTGTGACTTTGTCCTGGTCAAGTGCGACCAGATGTCACCGGTTGGCGCTTTTGGTTTTTAGGTGCTACAAAGCATTTTTTTTTTATATATATATAGGCCCTCATTACGACATTGGTGGCAAATGCCGCCTACCGCCTACCGCCACGGTGACGGCCGTCAACATACCGTCACCTTGGCTACCAACGATCACTGGCATTATGACCGTAGTCGGAATTCCGCCAGAAGGCTGGCGGAATTTCATCGACGGTCACGGCAGCGGACAGTGGTAAGGTGGCACTGCTGCCAGCAGCAGCGCCACACCAGCAAAACACCATCTACTGGCCTGGCAGCGTTTTGCTGGCGGACCCTGGTGCTGGCAGCAGCGCTGCATCCAGTCTCCTGCTGGAGGACCCCCTACAAGCAGGTAAGTCGGGTTCTCCGAAAGGAGAGGTGGTGTGAGGTGTGACTGTGTGTGAATGCGTGCATGCATGTGTAAAGCGTGTGTGCATGAATGGGAGTGAGCGTACGTGCATGTTGTGTCGTGTGATTGCATGTGTGCCGGGATGTATGTTCGTGAGTGTTGTTGTGAGTGTGTATGAATGTATGAATGCGTGGGTGAATGTGTGTATGCATATGTGTATCGGTGTGTATGTATGTGCGTGCATGTGTTTAAATGTGCGGGGGTCGAGAGAGGGAGGCGGAGGGAAAGGGAGAACTCTGGGGAGAGGTACAGGGTGACCTCTATCAGTGCCAGGGAAGGAATTCCCTGGCAGTGACAGTGCCTACCACCATGGTTTCAGTGGCGGTACAGAAAGCACTATTGTTGTAATGAGGGACATAATCTTTAAAAATTCATGATTCCAATTCCCTACATTAAATGTTTGTCATTTTGGTGTCATTGTAAAGATAAAAATATTTTCTATTTTTATAAATTGGTGTTGGATTTTTTATTATGTGTTGTGTCTTACGTATTTAGGCCCATATTTATACTTTTGTTAGTGCCGCATTTGTGCCGCTTTTTGATGCAAAAGCATTGCTTTTGCATCAAAAAATGATGCAAATGTGGCACTAAAAAAGTATAAATAGGGTCTTACTGTTTTGTTGATGTTAAATGCTTTACACGCTTGTCTTCTAACTTAAGCCCAACTGCTCATGGGCCAATGGTAGCAAGGGTTGAGAAAGGATTAATTTACTGAGACCTTGACGGCATCTAATGGGGATTTGTGGCCTTTTGCTAATCATAGGTACCTTCCTGTCCTTACCAATAATCCACTTTTCAACATTTTTGGTGTGCAGTGGTGGGATCCAGTGCTTCTGATTAATATCATAATACAGTTTCAAGTGAAGCAATTAAAAATCTTCTAAAATGCCCTGGTGAAAAAATTGGTTTTCATTTTGATTTGGACTAATTTCATTTAATTTTTTTGTGATTTCTCTCAATTCCTGATTCAATTTTTGCAAAGTTTTTTTCTAAGTGGCACAAAACCTAAGGATACCATGAAGCTTCATCTGACTAGCCTACCCACACCCAACTGTAGTCCAGGTTTGGGAGTTGTGTACACAAAGGTCATTGCCAGCAGCTACTAAAATTAGGAAGGCTGAGCTGGATAAATCACTTAGGGCCTGCGATGCAGCCAAGGAGGTAGGCACAGAGGAGGCCTCCGTGGGAGAGAAGGGGGAGGTTGCAAGATCCAACCTCAGAGGGGAGAACGTCTACACCTCAGTGATGGTGAGGAAAAGGGGTCATTCTTCCACACAGTAACCAAGGCCCTGTCAAGAGCTGGTTGGGGGAGAGAGGTCACCTAAGAAGGAGTAAACCTGTCCCTCAGGAAAGGAGAGCTGGAAGCCCAGGTGGCCTATATCACACTAGAAGCAAATAAGTTGTCCCTAGAGAAGAAGAAGTGTACAAGATAAGAACAAAGAGATGGTGGCAGCAAGATAGATTTTGAGGTATCCAGGGGTGGTTGGTTTTACCCCCAAAGTCCCCAAAGAGGATTGCTCCTAATTATCAAGAGGGGGACAACATTGACAAGTGGCTGACAGCCTTTGAGAGGGCTCTCAAGATGGGACAGGTCAGACCTCATTACTGAGGATCACTCCTATGGGAAGTGATCTGAGTATTTGGAGGGGTAGGCTCCTGAACCTAGGGAAGGATGAGACAGAGTCCTATCCCAACATGAAGAAATGCTTCACCCAAACGTTTGGTCTCACCCCAGAGCAATACTGGATGAAGTTTAGGAACACCCAGAAGGTAAATACCCAATACTGGGTTGTTTTTGTGAATACCTCAGCAAAGGCACTAGATGGCTAAATACAGGGTAACAAGGCGAGTACCTGTGAGGTGCTATACAGTTTAATCTTGAAGGAGCACCTCTTGACTAATTGTATCTCAGAGAAGTTACACAGTATCTGGTAGACTCATTTTGACAAAACCCAGGGACCTGGGGAAGGCAGCTGATGATTTTCCCCAAAACTCAGGGGGTGATTTGAAGAAAGTAGGACAGGGTCTTTCCCATGGGAAAGCCCAGGGGAAGGAAGATAAAAAGTCCAAAGCACCCACACAAGTGACCCCAAAACCTGCACAGGGATGGAGAGCATTATGGCCCTCTTAAGGCAGAAAAGTTCCAGGAACTTGCCAAGGCAGAGAGGTGTTTTAAGTGTCACCAACCAGGACACAAAAGAGGACATGCTGTCTGCTCCAAGAAGCCACCCACTGGTGGGCAGTCTCAAAGGATTGCTAATGTACGTGTGGGGGTGGAAGTTGGCCCGGATATGGGGTCAGGGTATACAGAGGTCACCTTAGAGTCCATGGGAGGGATGGATGTTGCAACGCTGGCTACTATACCTCCAAGCTTGGAGAAGTACATGCAGAGGCCTAAAGTCAATGGGACGTAGGTGGAGTATCTGAGAGATACAGGAGCCTGTGTGACTATGATCACAGAGAAACTGGTTTCTCCAGAGCAGGGCCAACCTGGTGAATTCCATCAGGTAACTTATGCAGACAGCAGAACCACGCTCCATCCCAAGCTTATGGTGAGCTTGGATTGGGGAGCTGTGACTGGCCCTAAGAAGGTAGTTGTAGCTCCTGCCCTCGCAGTACAGTATCTACTGGGAAAATATCTTGAAGCATCTGACTGGTCAGAGGTGGAGAGAAGGGTCCATGCACAGATGCAGGACCTCCCTGAATGGGTGTGTGCCTTAATGTCACAGGTAGCACAACAGAGAAGTGCTGGACACTAGAACTCAGGATCAATGAGCCAGGTCTCCAGAGGCAATGGAAAGGACACAGGTTCTGGCTTGCCAGCCTAAAACACTACAGAGGTGCAGGAGGAATCTAATCATGAGGGCCAAGATCCAACCTCTGAGGGAGGGACAACAGCCCTACTAGCTCTGCTGACTTGACAAAATTGCAAGGGGCGGCTGGGCCCACCAGAGAAGAGTTGTGTCAGGGGCAAAGATAGTGTCCCACTCTGGAGGTCCTGAGGTAGACTGCCTCCAGGAAAGAACAGGGTAATGTCAGTGGATCCCACAGGGTTTACTGGGAGGATGGAGTTCTCTATACTGAGGCAAGGGACCCCAAACCAGGGGTAACCAGGAGATTGGTGGTCCCCCAGAAGTACAGGGAATTCCTCTTCACCTTAAGCCATGACATCCCCTTGGCAGGGCATTTGGGGCAGGCCACGGCCTTTAATAGGCTGGTCAATCATTTCTTTTGGCCCAACATGCCAGCCAAAGTAAAGGAGTCTGTAGCTCCTGCCTCACCTGTCAGGCCAGTGGCAAGACCAGAGGCAAGCCGAAGGCTCCCTTAATACCACTGCCATTGGTTGGGACTCCCCTTGAGAGAATGGATATTGATATTGTTGGTCCCCTAGAGTCACCCACTGCCTCAGGCAATAGATACATGTTGGTGGTAGTGGAGCATGCCACCAGGTATCCAGAGGCATTATCGCTCACGATAATCACTGCTCCCACAGTAGCTAGGACCCTACTTGGTGTGTTCACCTGAGTCGGTTTCCCCAAGGAGATGGTCTCAGATAGGGGCACAAAGTTTATGTCTGCAGGTGATATGGGATGAATATGGTGTTACTTATAAGTTCACCACCCCATATCATTCCCAGACTAATGGTCTAGTGGAAAGGTTTAGTAAGACCATGAAGAACATGATCATGGGTTTGTCTGACAAACTTAGGAAGAGATGGGCTATTCTCCCCTTATGCCTTCTATTTGCTTACAGGGAGGTACCCAAAAGGGAGTTGGCTTCAGCCCGTTTTGGGACACTGTTTAGGCACCCTGTAAGATGACATAGTGTTTGGTGAGATAGTCTTGGGAGAAGCCTCTCAAGGAGTCCTAGCAGAATGTGATTGACTATGTGCTAGGTCTGCAGTCTTGCATGGCAGAGTACATGAAGAAGGCAAGGAGCAACCTCGAGGCCAGCCAAAAGCTCATTAAGCTTTGGTATGACCAAAAGGTTACTATGCCTTAGTACCATCCAGGTCAGTTGATGTGGGTTTTGGAGCCTCTGGCTCCTTGAGCTCTCCAGGGTAAGTGGACTGTGCTCCACCCCATTCAGGAGAAAAAGGGAAAGGTCACCTAACTGGTGGACCTTGGCACCCCCAGGAATCCCTACCCGATCCTGCATGTCAACAGGCTTAAACCCCACCAAGATAGGGCAGACATGACCATGCTTATGGTCACTGATAAGGGAAAGGAGGAGGAGAATACATCTCTGCCAGACCTCCTCTCAACCAATGAGCAAGATTGGTCAGTGGAGTGAGTGGTTCTCTCCCCCAAGCTAAGAACACAGCAGCAAAAAGACTGCAAACAAGTTTTGGAGCAGTTTCCTGGACTGTTCTCGCTAAACCCTGGACTCACCACTTCATGTAACCATGACTTTGATTCTGATGACAGCTTACCTGTCAAAACAAAGAGGTTGTCAAACCAGGTCAGAGCCAACATCAAAGCTGAGGTAGCTAAAATGTTGGAGCTAAGGGCAATTGAGCCCTCTGATAGTCCTTTTACCAATCCAGTGGTGCTGGTACCCAAACCTACCCCCCAAGGTGGGAAAGAGAAAAGGAGTTGTGATTAGAATACAGAGGTTTAAATGCAGCCACTAAAACTGATGCTCACCCCATACCTAGGGCTGATGAGCTTATTGATAGGTTGGGGGCTGCCAAGTTTCTGAGAACATTTAATCTGACCGCAGGGTACTGGCAGATTGCCCTAAGTCCAGGAGCTGAGGAGAGGTCAGCATTTTCCACACCAGAGGGCCACTTTTGGTTCAAAGTGATGCCCTTTGGTTTGAAAAATGCTCCTGCAACCTTTTAAAGATTGGTGAACAGAGTATTGTCTAGGTTGGAATCCTTTGGTGCAGCTTATCCTGATGACATAGCTGCATTCAGTTGTACCTGGAAGCATCACCTGGTCCATCTAAGGGAAGTGCTTCATGCCTTGCTTCAGGCAGACCTGACTATCAACACAAGTAAATGCAAAATAGGGCAGAGCTCAGTGGTGTACCTGGGCCACCTTGTAGATGGAGGCCATGTACAGCCTCTCCAGCTCAAACTTTAGACCATCCTATATCGGGAGGCTCCTAAAACCCAGACTCAGGTCATGGCCTTTCTTGGCCTGGCTGGGTGTTACATCAGGTTTGTCCACAATTATGGGACCATTGTGGCCCTTCTGACAGAACTCACCTCTAAGAAACAGCCCAAAAAGGTAATTTGGACCCCAGAGTGTCAGAAGGCCTTTGACACTCTGAATGAGGCTATGTGTTTAGCGCCAGTGCTACTGGCCCCTGACTGCATTAAAGAATTTATTGTGCAACCAGATTCTTCAGAGACAGGGATTTGGGCAGTTTTGGCACAAGTGAATGAGGAGGCCCAGGATCAACCAGTTGCCTTCATTAGCAGGTGACTAGTCCTCGGAGATCAAAGATTGAGTGCCATTGAGAGGGAGGTCTTTGATATGGACAGGTCCCTGAAAAAGTTTAGACCATACCTGTTTGACACTCACTTCCTTGTTCAAACTAACCACAGACCTCTCAGGTGGACCATGCATATGAGGGGCGAGAACCCACAATTGTTGAAGTGATCCATTTTTCTACAGGAGATAGAATTTACAGTGGAACATCAACCTGAGACTGCCCAGCCCAATGAAGATGGACTTTCCAGGTTTCTCCACTTAGCTGATGAGGACTGCCATGGTGTAGGTTAGTACCCATCGCCTTTCGGCTGGGAGGAGCTAGTGTGGAAAAGGTATTCTTTTTGCCCTGATCACCCCACCAACATTTGGACTGATACTGGTGGTTACTGACTCTGACTGTGCTCTGGGCACTGCTAACCAGTCCCAGGGCCAGTGCTCTGGGTAAAATGGTATATGCAAATGAGACCTAATTATAATTGGCTCTGACAACCTATATGTAAATACCCAGTATATTGTAGGACATGTAGGTTTACAGACCCCAGTAAAGATAGTGCACCCATAGGTGTACTGCTGTGGTGACCAGTGCCATTTTAAAGGCAGGCCTGCATTGCTGGCTGCTTTTAAGTTAAAGTTATCTTCAAATTCGACTTTGGAAATAAAGGTACTTCCAAAATCCTAAGCCACCCTATTTTTACATATAAGTCTTACAAGTCACCACTTTATTTTAAAATAATAAAGACTTATTTTCAATGGAAATGAGCGAAATATAGCAAGTTTGGTACCAAATAAATGCCCTCATTATGCCCCTGGCGGTAAATCCCACTTACTGCCACGCTGATGGCTGCCAACTTACCACCCCGGCGCTGGCTATCCGTTCACCATATTATGACACACACATATCAATCTGACAGAATTCAACCACAGATGAAAATCCGCCTTCCCAAAGGTCAGTGATAAAGTGGTGGCATCAAAACCCACACAGTTACACCAACAGAATAACGCCCACCACATTGTGACCCACAAATCACCATGGTGGACATTCAGCTGCGGTAAACCAATGGCAGCACATACTGCTGTGCTCACAATGGATACCCACAGACAAAACAACACCACATTGTACAATTCAAACAACACACACCTGAACCTGACACCCATACCACTATCAAACACACACCAACGTTACCCACAACCCTTTACGATTACAAATCATTGGCATGAGATTGACACCAAGACCACTGCCACAACTACATACACACACCACATACACTCATACATCCCTCATGCACCCCACTTCACACACCCCAATACATTACCAAGCACACCCTCACCAACACACATCACCTAACACCCATGGCACCACAATGGCACCCCCGTTTCACTGATGAGGAGTTAAGGGTCATGGTGGAGGAAATTATCAGGGTAGAGCCACAGCTATTTGGAGCACAGGTGCAGCAAATATCAATAGCTAGGAAGATGGAGCTATGGCGGAGAATCATTGACAGGCTCAACGGCGTGGGACAGAACCCCAGAACTAGGGATGACATCAGGAAGAGGTGGAACAACCTACGGGGAAAGGTAAGTTCCATAGCAGCAAGGCACCAGCTCGCTATACAGAGGACTGGTGGTGGACCCCCACCTCCTCCCCCACAACTCACAGCATGGAAGGAGCAAGTCTTGGCAATACTGCATCTTGAGGGTTCTGGCAGGAGTCAGAGGAGGGCTGACTCTGGTAAGTGAACTTTTTACTACTATCACCCCCTACTTGCATGCCATTACATACCCTCACCCTCACTCCCTTCACTCCACTCCATCCCACACACTCCCCATCACATCTCACTTATCCCAATACCAAGCCCTGCATGCGGTACCAATGCATGGACACCCCTCACAGCCCTGTATGGACAATCATCACTAAAGCATGCACAACATAGAAAACTAACAACCCCACCATACACTAACATACACAAGTGAAAGCTGGCAGGGCAAATCCAACCATAGAGGGGAAGCCAGGGATGTACAATATGCCATACACATTAACCATAACACATCATTTACATCCCCATAGGTACCCCAGCCAATGTCACTGGAGAGGAGGTGCCAGCACTACCCAGTCCCCCAACAGAAGAGACCCACAGTGATGAGAGTATTTCTGGTCTTCAGGATCTGGATGATCTACCTGGCCCATCAGGGACCACTGGACAGCCGGTTACCCAAGCCCAGTCACACACCACCACAGAGCCTCCCCCATCTGGAAACAACACCACAGCACCCACCCAGCGTACCCACACCTCTGTCCCCAGGACACGTCAGTCAGCAGTGTGTCCACCTCTACAGGGACCCCAGGCCACACCAAGCACACAAGACAGTCAGGGACCTGGGGTCAGTGACAGTGGGCACACGGTTCAGGGGACAGAGGCACAGGCCAACAGGGAAACTGGGAGGAATGCTGTGCGCCAGGGGGAGGACAGGCCAAGGGAACCAACTCTCCTGCAGGCAATCTCCGAGATCCTGGGATCAACAACACCCTGTTCTCCATAGTATGGGTGCTGGCAGACATGGACACATTATGAGGGAGGCAGTGTCACACCAGCAGGCCCCTGCCACTAGCCAGTCATCTGAACAGCCTTCCACTTCCACTAGCACTAGTGGTCAGGAGGCCTCACCACAGGACTCACAGGCCACCAGCACCCCGCCCCTGCAGAAAGTGAACTACCCAGCAAACCTTCCCTGTGATCCAGACAGAAGCCAGAGACACTTGCCAAGACCCCTGTCGGGAAATGAGACTCTTGTGGCTGTCCCCCTTGTGTCCCACTCAGTCACCCTGTCCACTTTGAACTGCCATTGCATCCCTCCCTATGTCCCCTTGGACAATGCACCTGTGCTACGAACAGACTGGAACAGTACCCTGGACATTCCTCCATCATCACCCCATCCATTGTAGTTTCCCCTCTATATATTAGCACTACAATAAACACCCTTTGATGTAAATCGATTTTGAGTATGTCATGTATTTCAAATATGTATTGATTGAAACAGGTACAACCATTGCAAACGAACTGTACATAGAATGAACATAGAATCATTGACCTGTAGCTGGCTGTTATGATCACACAGGAGTGTTTGTCAAATCACTAGCATCTGCAAAATAAATAGCCAGATGTGACAGTAAGTGGGCATAGAATTTGGAAATACCAGCATGCCAATGCCACACAGAATACAACTAAAGTAATTGAAATGTAAAGTTGCATTGTCTCACCTGTGTGTCATTAGAAGTACTGAAGGATTACAGAAGGTCCTATCAATGATCCTTCTGGTTCGCTCACATGCCTCATTATAACGTTCTTCTGCCCTTGTCCTGGCATTCCTCACAGGGGTCAGCAGCCATGATAGGTTTGGATAACCAGGGTCACCTGCAAATATCGAGGGACAACATTTAGCCACACACTATCCTCTATGGCCAACACCATAGTCATACACCATCATATACTGGGTGGGAACCAGACCTCACCTATTAGCCACACCCTGTGCCACTGTGGTTGGGCCATTGCATTTGGGATGCTGCTATTCTTCAGCACAAAGGCATCATGCACCGACCCAGGGTACTTAGCGTTGACGTGGGAGATGTACTGGTCAGCCAAGCACACCTTCTGCACATTCATAGCGTGAAACTTTTACGATTCCTGAACACCTTTTCATTCTGGCGGGGGGGATGCAATATGTGTTCCATCAATCACCCCAATTATATTGGGGATATGTCCCATTCCATAAAACCCGGCCTTCACAGTGGCCAAATCCTCAACCTGGGAGAATGAAATGTAGCTGCACATTTGTTTTAGCAAGGCAGACAACACTCTTGTCAGCAATATTGAGAACATTGGCTGTAACATTCCTGCTGCCAAGCCCACTGTCACTTGGGAAGAACCAGTTGCCAGGAAATGGAGAACTGATAGCACTTGCACAAGAGGGTGTATCCCAGTGGGCTGACAGTTAGCAGATATCAGGTCAGCCTCCCTGTCCAGTCTATAGGTGAGGCTAATGTGCATGTCCTCCTGTGTAGCCAAGTCCACCAGGGGTCTGTACACGGGGGAATGTCTCCATCTCCTATTCATACACAGTGGTAGGTATCTAAGGGACAAAAGAGTGGGGACGCTGTCACAAGCTGAACAATGGAGCCACAACAGTAGTCTGCAATCTGTAAACATGTTATGGGACAGTGTAATTTGTCAAGTATGTGCCTATTTATCCTGTGACGCAGCATTATTCCATAGGCCTACCCCCCCTGAAATGGCATCCGCCTGTCCTATGTGGGTGGAGGGACAGGTAGAAGTGAGGTGATGCCGCTGACGTTGTGCGCTGTGGTGGGATGCGGTCAGGAACCGCTGTGCAATTCCTCATTGGTTATAATTGGGCCCTATGGGGTACAGTGGCCAATGGGGATCTACGCCGGTGGTGACGGTATGCACCGCCGCGGACGTGACTGATTCCTCACTTGTTTCCTGACCTTCCATAGGAGAGGACCTACACTGTATGTGCTGCTGTGACCTGTGTCTAGAACCTACCATGGCCCGTGTGACTTGGGTAAAGGGCCCGAGCCTTCACTTTAGAGGAACTGGAGAGACTGGTGGATGGGGTCCTACCCCAGTATGGACTGCTGTATGGGCCTCCAGACCAACAGGTGAGTAGACTCTGGGCATGATGCATGTGTAAAGAATGCATGGAGGTGTGTGTGAAGGCACTGTGTAAGGGGGAGAGATGTCCTCTCGGCTGGGCATGTTGAATGCTGGACTATGTGTGTGCCAATAGTGATGGAAATGGGTATGGTGGGTCATTCGTGTTACTGGCTGGACTGTTTGTCTAATGGTGTTCTTCTGTCTGTATTGCCTCTGCAGGTCAGCGCCCATCAAAAGAAGGGTATATGGCGTGCCATCTCCAAGGAGGTGCGGACCCTGGTGGTCTATTGCAGGTGGAGCACCCACTATCGCAAACGGTGGGAGGACTTGAGATGCTGTGCACAAAAGACCAGAGAGGCCCAGCTGGGGATGGCCTCCCAACGAGGAAGGGGTGCCCATCGGACCTGACCCCCCTGATGGCCTGCATACAGGCGGTGGCCTATCTAGAGCAGGATGGGTGCTTGAGGGCATCACAGCAGCCACAAAGGGGTGAGTACAGTTGCCATAATTGAAGGAAACGGCTGGAGGGGTGGTATCCGGTTGGTGGGTGTGTGTTAGTGGGTGCCCCTAGGCCAGGCCAGATATAGCAGTGTAGGTTCTCTGGTGGCTAAGGGTCTGAAAGGGAAATACTGCCTACCTAGCTGGTTAGCATCCACTACTGGTCAGGGCTGTGTGGGTCCCAGGTGTGCTGCAGTTGGCGGTGTGTGCTCCTCCTCATGCCTTGGTGGCTAGCAATATCACTGGTAGTGCAATGCATAGTGCGTAGGCCTATTCCCTGTGTGTGAGGGTGCTGTGTATGCCAACGATGGTGTTAGTGCAGTCATTGACCCAGTGTATCCTTTATCTCTCTCCCCCTTTCTTGTTTTGTCATCCTGTCCTTATGTGCATTAGCATCATCTGGTGGACGAGCAGAGGCACCAGCGACAGAGAGAGCTGCATTCCACAGGACCCAGGAGGCAGAGTCCACTAAAACTGAGGGCACCAGTGGGATGGAGGGCGAGGGTAGTACCACGGCAGAGACTGGAGGGGACAAACAGACTCAGATACCTCCTCCAATGGGAGCTCCCTGGTGGTGGCGGACACTTTTGTGACCACCCCAGCTACAGGTACAGCTGCCACGCCCCGTACCAGCACCACCCTCCCAGCTGCCTCTCAGTGAGATGCAGCAATCTAATGCATTCCTGGAGGGCATTCACATTCGATTGGCGGCCCAACAAAGATCGATCCAGGCTCTTGCCTCTTCTCTGATGGCAGCCATTGTCCCTGTTTCTACCATCTCCCCTCCAAATTCCACTTCCCAGTCGCATTCTCCTCAACCTCAACCCATCCCAAGCACATAGCCGGACGAGCATGCACACAAGACAACACCCAATAGTGTCACAGGCAAACACAAGCACCACACTTCATCTCACAGGCACTCACACAGACAACATGACAGCATCCACTGTCCCCACTGTCCCCCCTCTTTCTCCTCCACCTCCTACCCAATTATATCCACACTATCACCTGCATGCACTACTTCATCATCCACTACCTGCATCATCACCACACCAAGCAGAACGCACACCTTACTGCCAGACACCTCCACAGCAACCATGCACACGTCCCCTGTGTCCTCTCACACCGTGTCTGTCCCCCCTCCTAAAGTACACAAACGTAAGCACTCGGGACACCCAACAGCCATCCACCTCACAACAGCATACAATCCATGCACCTTCACCCAAATCCAGCAGACAAACACCTCTAACAACTACTCCCTCATCCTCCACTCCCATTACTTCTCCCTTTCCCTTCCCTAATGTCCCTAAAAAGCTTTTCCCTTCCCAGACTGACCTCTTCCTTACCGCTCCCCCCCCCGTCCTGCACGTATGGCCAGGGTATCAAGGAACCAGCCAAGCGCCTCAGCCAAACACTCCTCGGTCCCAGTTTCAGCAGCACCTACTTGTGGTGGAAAGGATTCCAGGCCACAAATACTGAAGGGGAAGGAGCCTGCATCAACCAGCAAGAAGGGGAAGGAGTCTGCACCAGGCAGCAAGAAGGGGAAGGCGTCTTTACCAGCCAGCAAGAAGGGGAAGGAGCCTGCACCAGCCAGTAAGAAGAGGAAGGAGCCTGCACCAGCCAGCAAGAAGGGGAAGGAGCCTGCACCAGAAGCTGTCACAGAGCCCCCACCACCAGCCGTGGTTGTGCAGCAGTCTGAAAATGCAGGGGCTGAGCAGGAGCCTCCCCTGACCCCCACCAATGTGCAGCCATCACAGGGTGCAGGGCCTGAGCAGGAGCCTCCCACGACCACCACCACAGTGCAGCCATCGGAGGGTGCAGGGGCTGAGCAGGAGCCTCCCATGACCACCACCACAGTGCAGCCATCAGAGGGTGCAGGGACTGAGCAGGAGCCTCCCACAACCACCACCACAGTGCAGCTGTCACCGCCGGCGGACGCCATACTATCCAGCCTCTATGGGCTGCTGTGCCACCTGCCACAACCAGAACCAGTGGGCAAGACACCTACTTGAGAGACTGTGGCCTTCCACTCCCCAGGACCAATCACAGGGCATGTTGCCCCCTCCAGAACCAGTGGGAAAGATACCCACTCCAGAGACCGTGGCCTTGCACTCCCCAGGACAAAGCAATGGGCATGCTGCCCCCTCAGAACCAGTGGGCAAGTCACCCATTTGAGAGACTGTGGCCTTGCACTCCCCAGGACAAAGCAATGGGCATGTTGCCCCCTCCAGAACCAGTGGACAAGACACCCACTCCAGAGACTGTGGCCCATCACACCCCAGGAGAAAGCAATGGGCATGTTACCCCCTCCGGAACCAGTGGGAAAGACACCCACTCCAGAGACTGTGGCCCATCACTCCCCAGGACAAAGCAATAAGCATGTTGCCCCCTCCAGAACCAGTGGGAAAGACACCCACTCCAGATACTGTGGTCCATCACTCCCCAGGACAAAGCAATGGGCATGTTGCCCCTTCCAGAACTAGTCGGAAAAACACCAACTCCAAATACTGTGGCCCATCACTCCCCAGAACAAAGCAATGGGCATGTTGCCCAGGCCAGAACCAGTGGGCAGGTCACTTACTTGAGAGACTGTGGCCTTGCACTCCTCAGGACAAAGCAATGGACATATTGCCCCCACAAGAACCAGTAGGCAAGTCACCCACTTGAGAGACTGTGCCTTGCACTCCTCAGGACAAAGCAATGGGCATGTTGCCCCCTCCAGAACCAGTGAGTCTTGTTTCCACATCCGGCTGAGGCGTCCCCCCCCAAGGTACCTGCCTATTTGCCAACTGATGCCCCTGCAGTGTTCTCTCCATATTGGTGCAGATATCAAGTGGGGCCTTGGATTTTGCCCTGTGGCCATGTGGCCCCTGTGAACTGTGGACTGGGCAGTGTCCCTTTTTTGTACATTTGTACATATCTGTTGCATTGCCACATCGACTTATTATTTTTGATGTTGATCTTATTACAATCACTTTAGTCAATTCCTGTGGTCCTTGCATTATTCAGCCAATTATCTGTGGCAATTTTTTTTCTTGTGCAGCTGGTGGTGTACATGGACTGTGTGTGTGGGGTGTGTTGTGCGTGTGTGTGTCACTGTCGTTTCCCCCCTCCCTTGGGTGCTAGGCGGCTGTTCTCGCCTTCGTCGTCTTTTTCTGGCATTGGTGCTCGTGGTGGAGCATGACATAGAAGATCATCGGAAAGACTTGCAGTTCGGGTTCCATGGTGGCGTGGTTCTTCCCTGTGTCTCCAATGGTGAGTCCTTTGAATTCTGTGCTCTGTTTTCGCCAGGCTTTTGATGGCATTGGTACCACCCCGGAAATGGTGGCGGTTTGCTATGTCATAATATGGTGGGCAGAACATTGTCTTCTGCCTGGCTGTAGGTAGCTAGATTGGCTGTCTTTCAGGGATATCACCGCCATGGTCATAATTTGGCAGTACTTACCGCCAGCCTGTTGGCAGAATTACCTCCACTTTATCACTAACTGCCAGGGTCGTAATGAGGGCCTAAATGTTATAATAAATCCAACAACTTTCTAATGTTGAATTTAATATAACTTGAACAGTGAAAGAGTTTCAGAACTCTTGCTAAAAGTTACCAACTTCAGCCCTGTAGTGCCCTTCTCTGATTGGTCAGCCCCTGGTAGTCTGAGCCAGGTTGCCTTGATGAGGTGTGAAGTTGCCTGGCCTGAAACAAAGGGAACATCTGTTGGGAGGAGATCTGCCTCAGCAGATGGTAGAAAAGGCTGGGGGGAGAGCAGCCAAATATGTCTTCATAGAAGGGAAGGAACATTTGGCACAGCAATTACCTGCCCCCAGTTCCTGCAGACACAGACAACCAGGTGCCCTGTGATTAGATTAAGAGAGGGCTGGAAAGGGGTGTGTTGAAGGAAACTTAGCCACACCAGTGGGTGCCCTCAGTCACATCTAAACTCTAAGACTGAACATTCGCCATCTTGGAGTTTGGAGGTATATTGCTCCCTGGGACTGCTTTTTTGCCACACTTCCCAGGAAGTGGCCACTCAAGAGGGACATGATTGGACAGGAACACCCTCCCTGCTTTCCACCGCAGGAGCAAGGATAAATATGGTAGAGCTGCACCCCACTTCAGATCCCTACTGGAACAAGACAAGTACTGCTCTCCTAGACCCCTGGCCTGCACCTGGACACTGCACTCAGAAGGATTACACCTGCTGCACACTTTGGGCTTCATCAAGAAAGGGAACTTGGCCTGACTTCGACAACTCCAAGAAGGGACTCTTGGTAGGCTACAGGTAGAAAAGAGCTGACCAGAGTTCCCTGCATCAAGCCCTGCAAAAATAAACTAGCTGACCAGTGGTCATTTAAGGATTTGAGCCAGGTGCATTCTAGAAGTTGAAGTCCTAACTTCCTTGCTTGTAGCATGTGTTTAATGAGATGAGATAATAATGTGCGAAATAAACAATAGACTTCAGTGCTCAACGTTGTGTTACATGTTGCGATATTTGTACTTGCTTGAGCTTTCTTTTTTTGTCAAGAAACACATTTATATTTTTTCTACACTGTTTAAATATCATTTTTGAGAGGAAACTGGTGACGCTGCAAAAATGTTACAAACAGAGCAGGATTGGCACACCAGAAATTATCGAGACTCGCAGAGAAATATGAAGTCGAAATTGAGAAATCAAAGCCACTGAAAAGGAGAAATAGAGTAGAGTTCGATTCAAAAGATATTGAGAACATGAAAATGAAAATTCATATCAAGCAATTCATTCAAAATATTCAAACATGGGGAGCATTAGATAAATGGGAAGGTAGATGGGTGAAGAAAAGAGATCAGAAGAAAAAGGAGTGTGCAAATTGAAATGTTGATGTGCAGATTAATAATCCAGTAAAGATATTACAAATAAGAGAAATACCTAGAGGGAAATTTGTACATTTCCCTTTGGAGCAGGAGTGATGTTTTTTCATTTACAAATGACTTCCTGAGACTGAGAGAGAAACCAGTTAAATGGTATCAGCAGACAGATAGATTTATGAAGCTTACAAAATGCTTGTGTGAGGATTTGAATACCTTGTTAGAAATGGTAGGTCCAGCTGATTTGTGGGTGGAATGCAAAAGGAGTGTTGACTGGACAACAAGAGAGCCTCCACGAGATCCACTTACAGGTGCACCATCTCCTGATGTAATGAAATACTATTACAAAATGATTGAATTTTTGAAAACCAGAATTCCCCCTAAAGGTATTGATTGGCAGAACATCTATTTAACTGTACAGGATGTGTATTATGAGAGATTGTTGCAAGCCTTTCAACATTATAGTGGTACAGAAACAATTGATCCCAAAGACATTATTTATTTTGTGTTTAGATTTGTTGAATGGTTGAGACCTGAAATTAGACAGATGCTCAAATGTCATTTGATTTGCTGGCAAGCAAAACCGGTAGATGAAGTATTACAGTTTTCTAAATACTGTTGGGACAAGATTGAAATGAAGAAACTGAACGAAAAGGCAACAGTGATGCAGATTAAAGCGGCACAATCAGTAATGCAGATATATTCCCAAAGCAGGGAAACATGCAGATGTTTCAAAATCATGGTCATGCAAGTGGTAGAGGTTGTGATGGAAATGGGAACTGTGGTGTTGACTTGGATACTATTGTTAATTCCAGTGATGTGTAGACAATTAAAAGGATGCTACCTTGTCACGCCTGCAGGAGCCTCAGGCATTGGAAATGGGAGTGCCCGGTGATGGTGCAGGAAGGTGTTGCTATGCAAATGAATGAGAACAATCGTTTTCCAAATTTGAGAGAACCGAGAATAAGAGGTCCTAAATTAAATGTCCAGAATATGAATGATCAAATACAGATTCCTCAGAAAATGCAAAGTCCCCAACCAATGCAACAGATACTGGTGCCACGTTTCCAGGTGCCACAGTCACAGCAATTGTAGTCCCAAATGCAAATGACACCAAAGCAGCAAATTCAGATCCCTTAAGCTCCAATATCACAGCAGCAGGTGATGCTACCTCAGCAGAACACAGCTCAAAGGTTAAATCAAAGTAAACAGATGGTACAACAGTGAACACTTCACAGTGAGGATGAATTAAATGATTAATTGATGAGTGAGAGTTCGGATGAAGAAGAATGTGTGTTACGGGTTTCATTAGAAATAGATGAAAAGGGTCCTTGTGTAAATGGAAAAGTAATGTGTCATCAGGCTTCATTCTTAGTTGACAGAGGAGCTACACACTCTACAGTGAGAGCTGCAGAAGTTCCTAATGTGCCACTTTCAGGGAAAACAGTGCAAGTTTTTGAAGTTGCAAATCAATTCCTGACAAACTGAATTACTAAACTGATTCCTGTTAAAGTTGGCAATTTTGAGAGTTTGTACAAATTTGTAGTTTCTGACTCAAGACCAGTTTTCTTACTGGCAAGGGACCTGTTGTGCGAAAGAAAATGTTTGCTTACCTGTCCAAATGAAGAAATTGCTATTCAGACAAATAATGATGATGATAATGATTCATATATGTAAATTGAATGTGATTCAGTTAATGTACAAGACCTGCCAGCTGATTTACAATGTACAATTACTTCAAATGTTTGGGATCTTTCTGGGAAAGACATTGGTCTGAATAAAGGAGCTGAACAGTTAGTCATAATCAAACCTAATGCAGTCTTTCTGCAAACTCCGCAGTATCTTATGGCACCAGCTGTAATTGAAGGAGTTACTCCTGTAATTGCAGATTTTGTGAAACATGGAGTTATGAAAAAAGTGCTGAGAAGCACATGTGATTCTCCCACTATGGGGTTGCGAAAACCAAGTGGGAAATTTAGAATTGTTCAAGATTTGAGGAAAATTAATGACATAGGCCCTCATTACAACATTGGCGGTAAAAGCTGCTTACCGCTCCGCGGAATTCCGCCACAGATATTATGACCCACATTTCGGAATCCGCCAAAATTCAGACATCCACACAGGTCTGCCACACCAAAGGTCAGTGATAAACTGGCGATAACAAAACCTCCACCGTCACGCCAACAAAAATACCCCCACACTATCACAACACACTAATCCATGCAGCGGTCTTGCAACCGTGGTATTCCATTGGCTGTACACACCGCCGCACACAAAATACACACATACATACAAAACACAGCCACATTGGACAATTCGAAATACACACACCTGATACACATACACACACCACTCCCACACACCCATTACAATATAAAACACACACCCACATCACCCACAAACCCCTACTACCAAAAATTCTGAAAGAAGGCCAGAGAGAGACAGCACCAGCAAGAACAACAGAATCCACAGGCACACAACACTATCACCCACAGAACTTCCACGCACCTCACACAACACCCCACTACATATCAGCACACTTATCACCACACACTCCACCCCACACATCACCTACACCACCCCATGGCACGGCAAAGACACCCCAGGTTCTCGGAGGAGGAGATCAGGGTCATAGTGGAGGAAATCATCCGGGTAGAGCCACAGCTATTCGGATCACAGGTGAAGCACACCTCAATAGCAAGGAAGATGGAGCTATGGCGAAGAATAGTGCACAGGGTCAACGCAGTGGGACAGCACCCAAGAAATCGGGAGGACATCAGGAAGAGGTGGAACGACCTACGGGGGAAGGTGCGTTCCGTGGTCTCAAGATACCACCAGGCGGTTCAGCGCACTGGCGGCGGACCCACACCTCCTCCCCCACAACTAACAACATGGGAGGAGCAGGTCTTGGCGATTCTGCATCCTGAGGGCCTCGAAGGCAGTGGCGTAGCGTGAGGGGTTCAGGGGGGGCCGGCCGCACCGGGCGCAACATCTTGGAAGAGACTAAATCCATGGGTTAGGGGGCGCAAATTACTTGCCTTGCCCCGGGTTAGGGGGCGCAAATTACTTGCCTTGTCCCGGGTGCTGACAACCCACGCTACGCCACTGCTCGCAGGAGTAGGTGGAGGAATGGACTCTGGTAAGACAAATCTTAATTATTACATCCCCCACCCAACCTGCATGCCAGCACATACTCCCACCCTCACCCTCACCCCCAGCACCCCAACTCCTCACATATGTCCCAACATCACAAACCACCCATCCCAACACCAAGCCCTGCATGCAACAACAAAACATGGACACCCATCACTAAAGCATGCCCACTGCACATACCCATACAACCCCCTAAACCATCATCACACAAGGTCCCACACAGGAATGCAAGCACTGGGGTACACGGTCACCCACCAATTGCACACCATGCCACACACAGATGTAATAACCATCCTTTTATACCCCTGCAGGACCCCACCCAACGTCAACGGACAGGAGGGTCCACACATGTCCACACCACCAACAGAAGAGGCCCACAGTGATGACAGCAGCTCTGTCCAACCGGATCTAGATGACCAGCCCGCCCTGCTGGGGACCTTGGGACAGTCGGTTCCCCTCACCCAGTCACAGGCCACCACAGACCTTCCCCCCTCTGGAAACACCAGCACAGCACCCACCCAGCGGGCCCATACCTCCGTCCCCAGGACATGTCAATCAGCTGTGTGTCCACCACTACAGGGAACCCAGGCTAACCCATCACCCCAACAACAACAGGGACCTGGGGCAGTGGCAGTGGGCACACGGTCCAGGGGACGGAGGCCCAGGAAAACAGGGGAACTGGGAGGGCTGCTGTGCGACAGGGGGCGGACAGGTCAAGGAAACCCACTCTCCACAAGGTCCTCTCCTCCATCATGGGAGCCTACCACCGCTCCTAGGAGATTATGGTAACGGTACTGGCCAAGTTCCAGGAGACCCAGTGCCTGCAGGAGGAACAGTATTTGGGCTTCAGGG
The DNA here is from genome assembly GCF_031143425.1 of Pleurodeles waltl. Taxonomy (NCBI): domain Eukaryota; kingdom Metazoa; phylum Chordata; class Amphibia; order Caudata; family Salamandridae; genus Pleurodeles; species Pleurodeles waltl. The sequence continues at coordinate 577,047,199 of NC_090437.1, forward strand.
AGGAACTCAGAACCATCAGCTCCACCCTGGGCACCATCGTAGGGGTGCTGAAAGAAGTACTCAATACCAGGAGGAACACTGTGGCACTACAAGGGGCCCCTAACACTAGCATGGACGATGAACTGCTCGCCCCTCTGCCAGCGCTAGTGGACAGGACGCCCCGCCACAGGACCACCACACCAGCACCCCACCCCCTGCAGAGGGAGAACCACCCCGCAAACAGTCCCTGAGATCCAGGAACAAGACAGAGCATGATGCCAAGGCCCCCGCCAAGAAATGAGACCACCCTGATTGTCATCCTACTGTCCCACTTTGTCACCCTGCCCATACTTAAACTGCCCAAGCTCCACATCCTATGCCCATATAGGCAATGCACCTGTGAGACTAATAGACTGGACTCTGCCATGGACATTCCTCCGCCATTACCCCTCACCATTTCACTACCCCCTCCAATATTGAGCACTTAAATAAACACACTTAAAGCACAAAACAATCTGGAGTCTGTCTGTGATTTTGAAATAGTGTATTAGCAATTACAGTGACAAAATGCTCTTTCAATTGTAATGTCAACATACCTATGTCACACAGCTCTAGTCCATGAGGAATCTAAGCAGATGTCACACAGTGGGACCCACATCTGTGAAATCGTAAGGGAAAGTGAAAACTCAGTGACCATACACTGGGTGAAAACGACAGACAGTAGAGAGGTAGTAGTGTTAAAGTACATGTAGTATGCGGGTCTGTACTCTTACCTGTGTCTCACTGGAAATATTGCTGGATCACTGAGTCCCTGTTGTTCATGTCTTCTTCCTCTGCTTCCTATTCTTCAATGTCCACAGGCTCCACAGCTGCCACAACACCGCCATCTGGACCATCCTCCAGCAGAAAAGGCACCTGTTGGTGCAAAGCCAAGTTGTGAAGCATACAGCAGGCCACGATAATCTGGCAAACCTTCTTTGGTGAGTAGAATAGGGATCCACCTGTCATATGGAGGCACCGGAACCTGGCCTTCAGGAGGCCAAAGGTCCGCTCGATCACCCTCCTAGTTCGCCCATCGGCCTCATTGTAGCATTCCTCTGCCCTTGTCCTGGGATTCCTCAATGGCGTCAGTAGCCATGACAGGTTGGGGAAACCAGAGTCACCTGCAAATGGCGAGGGACAACTGTTAGACATGCACTAACCTGGAGGGATATCCCCAGACCCAGACAACCATTCCCACTGACTTGCTTCCAGGTGCTCACCTAATAGCCAAACACAGTGCCTCTGGAGTTGACCCATCACATAAGGGATGCTGCTATTCCGCAGGATGTAGGCGTCATGCACTGAGCCAGGGAACATGGCATTCACATGGGAGATGTACTGTTCTGCCACACATACCATCTGTACATTCATGGATTGATAACTCTTCTGGTTTCTGTACACCTGTTCACTCCTGTGGGGGGGGACTAAAGCCACATGGGTCCCATCAATGGCACCTATGATGTTGGGGATATGTCCCAGGGCATAGAAATCACCTTTCACTATAGGCAAATCCTCCACCTGAGGAAAAACGATGTAGATCCGCATGTGTTTCAGAAGGGCAGACAAAACTCTGGACAATACATTGGAAAACATAGGCTGGGACATCCCTGATGCTATGGCCACTGTTGTTTGAAAAGACCCACTTGCAAGAAAATGGAGCACTGACAGCACATGCACTTGAGGGAGGATTCCTGTGGGATGGCGGATAGCTGACATCAGGTCTGGCTCCAACTGGGCATACAGTTCCTGGATTGTGGCACGGTCAAGCCTATATGTGATAATCACATGTCGCTCCTCCATTGTCGACAGGTCCACCAACGGTCGGTACACCGGAGGATGCTGCCATCTCCTCACATGTCCCAGCAGACAGTGCCTATGAAGGACAACAGCGAGCACAGAGTCAAACAACTCAGAGGTATGTGCGCACAGTTTACACAGAACACCATTCATACACACAAGATGGCCTGTATGTGTGTAGAGTGTAGGCCTAGGTATGTGTGATGCAGTTGAAAATGAAGCCATGTGGGCCCCTGAAATGGTGGCTGCCTGACCGGTAAAGTGGGACAACGGGATGTGAGGTAAGTGTGCTGGCGTTGTACACCGTCGCGGTAGGCGGTCGAAGACCGCGGCGCACTGCTGCATTGGTTAACATTGGACCCTAAGGGTCCCAGGAGCCAATGACGATGTACGCCGGCGGTGACGGTACGCACCGCCGCGGATGTGACTGCCATTTTCTATCTGTTCAATCACTCGATACCTGATCTTCGACAGGAGAGGACCTACACTGCAAGTGCTGTTGTGACCTCGGTCTAGAAGAGACAATGGCTCGAGTGTCTGGGGAAAGGGCCCCTGCCTTCACATCGGAGGAGTTGGAGAAGCTAGTGGATGGGGTCCTCCCCCAGTACACGCTACTCTACGGTCCTCCAGACAAACAGGTAAATACACAGGGAGAATGTTGTATGGGCTATGCCTGAGTGGAGAGGGCTGGATGTAAGAAGGAATGGGGGAGAGTGCTGCGTGCATGAAAGACGGTGAATGCATGTGCCACATGGCAAGGGTAGGGATGGGGGCCAATCACTTTGACAGCGCAGTTGGTAATAACTTCTCTTTTTCCCCTGTACATTTCATGTAGGTCAGCGCCCACCAGAAAAAAGAAATTTGGCATACCATCGCCAAGGACGTCCGGAACCTGGGGGTCTATCACAGACGGAGCACCCACTGGCGTAAAAGATGGGAGGACATTCACCGCTGGAGCAAGAAGACGGCGGAGGCTGAGCTGGGGATGACCTCCCAACGTGGGAGGGGTGTCCGTTGCACCATGACCCCTCTGATGTTCAAGATCCTGGCCTACACAGAGTTGGATGGGCGCTTGAGGGCATCACAGCAGCCACAAGGGGGTGAGTACACTCTCATTCTGCTGACTTTGCGCGCAGTGGAGGTGTCTGGGTGGGGGAGGTGGGCTGTGGGTTTCCCTAGGTCAGGGCAAGTTCCGTAGGCAAGGCCCCTCCGTAAGGCAGGCCATGTGGCACCCCACCCCACTTCTGTAGAGTGCCAAGTACACCTAGTCATGCCCCTGTGTCATCTATGTGTGCAGATGTCATCCATTGCCTTGTAGGCCATTTCCCAGGAATTGAACAGTGGAGCCCAAGAGCGCGGCGTAGTGCAGGGGGCTTCTGTGTCTGTCGTGTCCGCCAACGGTAGAGATAATGCATGCACTCAACATGTCTTTATTCTGTCGTCCCCCCCCCTTTTTGTGGTCTTCCTGTTATTGTGTGCATTAGCATCATCAGGCAGAGGAGCAGTGGCACCGGAGCACGAGGGAGCTGCATCTCACATGGCCCTGGAGGGCAAGACCACGGACTCAGAGGTCACCAGTGGGACGGAGGGCGAGGGGAGCTCCACGGCGGGGACAGGAGCTGACAGCAGCGACACGGACTCATCCTCTGATGGGAGCTCCCTTGTGGTGGCAGCAACATCTGTGCCCCCCCACATCTACAGGTACAGCCGCCACCCCCCTACCAGCACTGCCCTCCCAGCAGCCCCTCAGCCTTTGCCCCGTGCCTGCTCACCCAGGAGGGTGGGCATCACCTTCGCCCCAGGCACCTCAGGCCCTGCCCCAGTCACCCCTGCTGCCCCCAGTGAGAAGGCCATTGACCTCCTCAGGTCCCTCACTGTTGGGCAGTCTACCATTTTGAATGCCATCCAGGATGTAGAGAGGCAGTTGCAACAAACTAATGCATTCCTGGAGGGCATTCATTCTGGTCAGGCGGCCCTTCAGCGAGCTTTTCAGACTCTGGCCTCAGCACTGATGGCAGCCATTGTCCCCATCTCTAGCCTCCCCCCTCCAACTTCCTCCACCCAGACCCAATCCCCTGTACCTCAGCCTATCCCAAGCACACCTACAGACCAGCATGCACACACGTCAACACACAAGGGAAGCTCTGGGAAACATAAGCACCACACATCCCACAGGCACTCACGCAAGCATCACACACATACAGACACACCAACATCCACTGCCTCCACTGTGTCCCCCTCCTCCTCGTCTCCCTCCTCCCTCCCAGTCTTGTCTACACTCACACCTGCATGCACTACCTCTACAGCCACTACGTCCCTCTCCAGCACACCCACCACCACACCCCGCTCACGTGCAGTCACCACCCCCACTACTATTCACAAGTCCCCTGTGTCCTCTCCCAGTGTGTCTGTGACGCCCCCTCCCAAGATACACAAACGCAGGCACACACCCACCCAACAGCCATCCACCTCACAACAGCCTCCAGCGCATGCACCTTCACCCAAAGTCACCAAACGTACCCCTCCTACAACCACTACCTCTTCCTCCACTCCCAAACCCCCTCCAGCTACCCGTCCCAGTGTGTCCAAAAAACTTTTCCTGTCCACCCTTGACCTCTTTCCCACACCTCCCCCACCCCGTCTGTCTCCTAGGTCCCGAACTAGCACCTCAGCCACAACATCTCCGGGACCAGTGGTGCCTGTAGTCACCGGAATGTGGAGTGCACTGGCCACCAGGGCAGCTAGTGTGGCACGGTGCCACAGCACAGACAGTCCCCCACCTGTGAAGCCTCAGAAGTTGGCCAGTGCCCGGCAGGAGAGGGGGAAGACTCCAGCCACTAAAGCCGCTCCCAGGGATCCCGGTGGTAGTGTGGAGTCAGCTGTGACACGTTCCAAGGTGGGGAATGGCCACAAGAAACCCGGCAAGTCTGGGAAGAGCAGCACGGTGGAGAAGACCGCCATCATCCCCGCTGCCCAGGAGGCCACCAGCACAAGCCCAGATGCCCAGGACAGGACCACCAGCACCAGCCCAGCTGCCCAGGAGGCAACCGCCAGCACCAGACCAGCTGCCCAGGAGGCCACCGCCAGCACTAGCCCCGCTGGGCCATGAAGGACCGCCAGCACAAGCCCCGCTGGGCCATGAAGGACCGCCAGCACTAGCCCCGCTGGGCCATGAAAGACCGCCAGCAAAAGCCCCACTGGGCCATGAAGGACCGCCAGCACAAGCCCCGCTGGGCCATAAAGGACCGCCACCAAAAGCCCCGCGGAGCCATGAAGGACCGCCACCAAAAGCCCCGCTGGGCCATGAAGGACTGCCAGCACTAGCCCCGCTGGGCCATGAAGGACCGCCAGCAAAAGCCCGCTGGCCAGGAAGGACCCCCAGCAAAAGCCCCGCTGGGCCATGAAGGACCGCCAGCAAAAGCCCAACTGGGCCATGAAGGACTGCCAGCACAAGTCCACCAGCACAAGCCCCGCTGGGCCATGAAGGGCCGCCAGCACAAGCCCCGCTGCGCCATGAAGGACCGCCAGCAGCTGAGACCCTGCAGTGGAGACCGCCATCTCAAGCAGCGCTGAACAGGGCACCGCTATCACAAGCACTGCTGAACAGGGCACCGCCGTCTCAAGCACCGCTGAACAGGGCACCGCCATCTCAAGCACCACTGAACAGGGCACCGCTGTCCCAAGCACAGCTGAACATGGCACCGCCATCTCAAGCACCGCTGAGCAGGGCACCGCCATCTCAAGCACCGCTGAACAGGGCACCACTATCTCAAGCACCGCTGAACAGGGCACCACTGTCTCAAGCACCGCTGAACAGGGCACCGCCGTCTCAAGCACCACTGAACAGGGCACCGCCATATCAAACACCGCTGAACAGGGCACCGCCATCTCACGCACCGCTGGCCCATGAGAGGCAAGGACATTGACGCAACTGAGTCTGTCACGGGGTGAATGATGCACTCTGGACCCCATGCCACCTCCAGAACCAGTGGAGACTGTCATCCACTACCTCTGTCCTTAGCAGGATGAAGCACTCTGGGCACCATGCCCCCCTCCAGAACCAGTGGAGAAAAGCATCCACTTCCCCAATCCTTGGCAGGATGAAGCACTCTGGGCACCATGCCCCCTCCAGAACCAGTGGAGACTGTCATCCACTACCTCTGTCCTTTGCAGGATGAAGCACTCTGGGCACCATGCCCCCTCCAGAACCAGTGGAGACTGTTATCCACTTGTGAAACTGTGGCTTTGCACTCCCCAGGATTGAACAGTGAGCAAACCACCCACTGTAGAGACTTGAGAGACTGTGGCTTTGCACTCCCCAGGATTGAACAGTGGGCAAACCACCCACTGTAGAGACTTGAGAGACTGTGGCTTTGCACTCCCCAGGATTGAACAGTGGGCAAACCACCCACTGTAGAGACTTGAGAGACTGTGGCTTAGAACTCCCCAGGATTGAACAGTGGGAAAACCACCCACTGTAGAGACTTGAGAGACTGTGGCTTTACACTCCCCAGGATTGAACAGTGGGCAACCCACCCACTGTAGAGACTTGAGAGACTGTTGCTTAGCACTCCCCAGGTTGGAACAGTGGGCATGTGGCCCCCTCGTGGACTTGGCGTTGTGCACTCAAGCGGCTGAGGTGCCCCCCTTCCCTCCCCGAGGTGCCTGTTTAGTTGCTCTATGATGCCCCTGCAGTGTTCTCTCCATCATGGTCGGAGATCTTGTGTGGGCCTCGCCCATACCGTATGGTCCCAGTGTTCCACGGACTTTCTTAGAGCACTACCTGGACTACTATGCTTGGTATATAATATGTACATGGTGTATATATATATATTTCTGCCTACTTGCTTTTAATATATTACAATGGTTACACTCATTTTCTATTGTCTTTGCATTCTTCCGGGGAGTTTGGGGGGTGTAACTGTGATGTATTGATATGCACTAGAGTGTGTGTTGTAGTGGGTGAGGGTTGGGGTGTTGCGTGTGTGTTTCCCTGTTTTTTGCCTCCCCCCTCCCCTGTGTCGTAGGTGCAGTACTCACTGTGGTCTTCGCCGCCGGTGTTCGTGCTCCTGGTAGAGGAGCAGGAAGACTATTGCAGGTAGAATTTGGAGTTCCGGGTCCATGGCGTCCTCGTTCCTCATGGGGTGTGTAGAGGTGAGCGTTTTCCCTTCGGGATTCCTGTTTCCGCCGTGTTTTTATCCATGGTGAATCCGCCCCGGAAAAGGTGATGGATTGGCCCGTCATAATAGTGTGGGCGGTACATTGTCTCCTGCCTGTCTGTTGGCGGTGACCAATGCGCTGTTTGTTTGTACCGCCGTGGCGGTCGGAGTGTTAAAGTGGCTGTCTTTGTTGGTGGTTTCCACCACGGTCGTAATTGCACATTTTTTGCCGCCAGGGTTGTAATGACCACCATAGTGATCAAAAGTTGCCCAGTGTTACCAAATCCAGCAGTGATTTTATTTCAGATCCCATGTGAAGCAGAGTGGTTCACTGTGGTGGACTTGTCACAAGCATTTTTCTCAGTGCCTCTGCATAAGGCTAGCCAATTTTTTTCTGTTTCAAATTCTGTAATCGTGTACATTCCTAGTGTAGGATCCCACCAGGCTTTTGAGAGGCTCCATCAATATTTAATCAGTTGTTGAAAAAGAACGTAGAGTCAATGGAAATGCCTTTCCAATCAGTATTAGTCCGGTGCATTGATGATCTTTTGGTTGCTTCAAAGACTAACGAAGCATGCAGGCAAGATACTATTGCTTTATAGAATAATTTGGGTGAAAAATGCACATAAAGAGCCCCCAGAGAAAGTACAGTACTGTCAGGAAGAAGTGAAATACTTGGGAAACCAAATACAAAAAAAGTGCAAGAAAAGGTTCCAGAAAAAGAGTTATAGCTATTTTGCAAATCAATCCTCCAGTTACACAAAGAGATGTCAGGATGATTCTTGGAATGGTGAGCTATTGTTGCTGATGGATTTCCAATTTTTCTGCTATTTTAAAGCCATTACAGAGACTGACCCACAAAGATATAACTGATCCAGTGGCCTTTGATGAGGTTTGTGTAAAAGCTTCTACTGAGCTAAGAGAGAGTCAGTGTAGAGTACCAGCTTTGGGAATGCCTGACTACACTAAATCATTTTTATTGTTTTGTCATGAACATGATTGTTGTGCACTTTCTGCCTTGCAAAGGTACATGATGGTGTAAATTGCACAGTAGCATATTTTTCTGCTACTTTGGACCCAGTCACAGCAGCCTTTCCTAGCTGTTTGTGGACTGTGGTTGTGGTTGGTTTATTCCTCACTCAGTGTGAAAGTATTTTGTGGGGACATCCTTTATCTGTTTTGTTCCCACATTCTGTTGAGGTTTTGCTTACCCGAATAAAGATCCAATATTTAACAAATGCAAGGCTCACGTGGTATGAGGATCTGATTTTAGGCTCTCCTAATGTGTCATTAACGAGGTGCATGGGCTTTCGGACGGATGCTGAAAGTGAAACATTGTTGCACGTATATACCTGACAATAGTAAAGGAATATGAAATTTTATTAAGAACAGATTCAAATTAAGACATAAAAATTCAGAAAGAGACAAGGGAATGGGCAAATATTGGCAAAGGTGTTACTAGAGAGAAAAATTGGCTGGGAAATCTTGGTCAGGGTATTGGAAAAATATTGAAACCATAATTAATTGTGGTTGTATGTGTCATCTGTATAATAGGGTTTTATAAACTGTAAATACTGATAAAGACAAAGGATGAAAAATGAACAGAAGAAAGAAAGTAAACTAGAAAAGATGAGAAGCAGATACTTTTATGATCTGAGAAAAACTGAAAACTGGAGAACACTGAGAAACAATATATATTTAAACAAAATATATTTTGAGCTGACTCACAAGTATTAATAAGTATTTATTTTGTAAGGACAAATGTAGTTGTCAGAGGAGGGATTGTTGGAGTGCAAAAAATTTTTCATAAAATTTGTCACTAAAACATGATGAAATAACATGTATTAAAAGACCTAACTTTAATCATGTATTAGAAAATAGATAAAAACATGTAGCTGATATGGTGCACTCCATAAACAACATGTATTATTATGAAACAGATAATGGCTAATGAAAATATATTTTGCTTAGTAATAATTACATGTACTGAAACATGAATATTAACGTGTACTAATAGGATGTATGGTTTAGATATTATGAAATGCTTTATTCTTCATGTTTTAGCATTAGTTTTAAAATGTCTCACATTTTAGTAATTCTTCAGAGGCAATGTTAAAAACGTTAACTGTGCAAAATATTGTGTTCTTCAAATATCCTGTGTGACTTGCACACTATGCAACAAACGTTATGTTCCTGGTGACTGGAAGGAAAGGAAGATGAGCCAATCGTGGGTGCAGAAAATGAAGAAAGATACTTCTGAAACATGGATCAAAAGGTATTGGTTGATCACTTAAACACACCATAGTCTGACCAATAGAAACTTAGCTAGTTGCTTTCTCGGATTTAATATAGCAAAGTTTAGGTGATGTAAGCTCAGATTCTTTCTTTCTAAGCTAGTGAAATGATGTGTCATATCCTTAGCTTTCTGTCATTCACAGTTCAGACACAATAGGCCCAAACTTTATTGAACTGTTTCCCCATCATAATACTGATGCTATACAATGAAGACCAGATGCTCAATAGATGAAGAGGTCACTGCTTGCTGATCCAATTAGGAGGGGTATAACCAAATGTGTATTTCTTTTCTTTCCAGGTTTTCTCTCATTAGAAAATCCCACTGCAATTTTTGGCTCACGCCATAGGCAGACGTTTTCCAAATTAATGTTGCCTTGTTTTTCTTTTTGAATGAAGCCCAGACGTGATTATCGAATTAGAGTATTAGTTAAGGATGTCAAATTCAAAATTTGACTTATATGTGTATATTGATTGTAATCAATTCATCTGCGATAATTAAATATCTTCTGTTTCTATAATTCATCTGACATTGTTATTAGTCTATATTGTCGTTCTTTAATGTTTAATGATAAATGTTCTGTCCAGATTGAGATTTTTCGATGAATTGGTCATCTTGTGTTATTCTTGTACTTTTATCGTTTGGGCTTGCATTTGATTTATGTGATTTTAGCATTGTTAATCTAAAGGGCAATAAGTGTTTGAACTTTATTAAACTGCTGTGGTGATTCATGGGACACAGGCCGTGATTAGTATAAATTACTGACTCCAAAATTGAAATTGATGTTTATTGATTTGAAATTGCTAATGATGATTGTTAGGACATTATCACATTCCTCTCTGAGTCCAAAGATTATTGTTGCCCTCTAAGGGTAATTACTGGCTACCCTATGCGTGTCACCTTATAAATAAAATATCAAAAGAAATATAAGGCTGGAAGCGCCCACACAGGTTTGCCGCTCTAAAAAGTTCTGGAGCCCCAGACTTCCAGGATTTCACTGGGGCTCTTGGAAAGGCAATCTGATGACATTGCATCAAAATCAGCTTGCTTAGAAGGGTTAACCCACATTGGGGAAGAAAAGGTCCAAAAAAGTTTCTAAGTCCGCAGGTAAAAGTTTGACAGAGACTTCCCGCTCATTGTATCCGAGGAGGGCTCCATCGAGGTCGGCTTAAACTTTTAACTTTGTCCCAGACAAAGATTTCCACCCTGAAAAAGTTTTCAGGTCTAAACGTAGGAACCTGGACCGAGGAGTCCTGCAACATGTATCCGAAGAGGGCTCCAGCGAGGTTGGCCGCAACTTGTGCCTTTGTCCTGGTTGTAGTGACATCTTCAAGAAAATGACTAAGTGTGAAGGTAAAACTTTAAATGAGGCCTCCCGCTTAGTGTAGATGAGCAGGGCTCCATTGCGTTCGGCCTCAACTTTTGACTTTGCCCTGGTCGAGTGCGACCAGATGTTCAGAGTGGCGCTTTTGATTTCTAGGTGCTAGAAAACATTTAGGCCCTCTTTATAATATTTGCGGTAAAATTCGCCTACTGCCACGGTGACCAGCCGTCTGCCATAATATGACCACAGCTGGATTTCCCCCACAAGAAGGGCATAAATTGAGCTGTGGCCATACTGGCGGATGGTGGTAAGGTGGCGCTGCTCCCACCAGCATTGCCACGCCATTAGACCACTGCCAGCCCTATTATGAAAATAATACATCCTGGCGGTGTTCTGCTGGTGGGTGCTACTGGCGGTAGCAGCGTCCCCTCTGGTCTCCTGCCAGAAGATCCCCTGGATCAAGGTAAGTCAGGTCTCCGACAGGGGTGGGGGCGTTGTGTGTATGTGTGGGAGTGTGTGCATGTATGTGTGTGCATGATTGCGGGTGTGTGTGGAACGTTGATTGCGTGCGTGAATGCATGGATGTGTGAGTAGGTGTATGTATAGTAATTGTGATGCATGTCAGCGTGCATGTTTTGAAGTGCGTGCGGAGGTGTGTGGATTGGATGTATGCATGCATGTATGTATGGGTGAATGAGTGTGTGTCTGCTTGTGTGTGTGTGAAGGGGGGCTGGATGTAGGAGGGTGGGGAGGTGTTTGGAAGGGTAGAGGGGTGGGGGCCACCTATCAGTGACAGGGACCGAATTCCCTGTCACTGATAGGGCCTACCGCCATGGTTTTCATGGCATTATGAACGTCACAAAAACCATGGTGCTAGGCAGGGTCATAATCCAGCAGGCGGAACAATGATGGCCACTGTGGTGGAGATGGATATCTCCAGCCCAGCGGTTGTTTCCGCCATGGCGGTCGGAGTGGTACATTGGCGGGTTGGCTTCAGTGATTTGCTCTTCCTTGCCTTACCCCATATCTATGAGATCCTTCAAAGCCACATAAAGTGGCTTTGCTTGGCCTCACTGATATGAATTAGCAGTTTGCACCACTGGAGTATCACAAAAATTGCTGCTCCTGTGGCACAAGCGGCGATTAAATATGCCCCAAACTGCCTAAAGATGAACACCAAGACCAAACTCATGATCTATGGGAAGAGGACATCACTGTGGGACTCCACCTGGTGGTCAATAGAACTAGGACTAACACCCATCCCCACCACCCACGCCAAGGACCTAAGGATCATCATAAACAGCAAACTCAACATGACCACCCAAGTCAATTCTGTCACCGCCTCATGCTTCCATATCCAGAAGATGCAGAGAAAGATTTTCAATGACTCCCCAATCAGCACCTGGAAAACAGTCATGCTCGCCCTGGTCAAAAGCAAACTGGACTACGGAAACACTCTCTATTCCGGGATCAACTAAAATATTACCAGAAGGCTGCAAACCATTCAATACTCAACTGCTTGAATTACTCTAAACCTCCCACACTGCACTCACATCTCACAATACCTGAAAGCGATCTACGGTACCCCCATTCACAACAAGCACAATTCAAACTTCTAATCCACACTTTCAAAGCCGATCATACTTCAACAATCACATCTTCTTACAGACACATCCATTCATCCAGACTCCTACTTGCACCAATCTCACAGATGCGAAAAACAACATCTGGTTGTTAAACCTTTTTCTACATTGCTCCTAAAGCATGAAACAACCTGCCACTACCCATAAGAGCGTACTTCTCACTTCTTGCATTACTCAAGAAGCTGGAGACCTGACTTTTTGAGTGTTTACACATGGCCCTGGGTGCGGCTAGACTCACACTTGCTCAGCTCTAGGATACCTTCTCGGAACATAGTGCCATTAACAAAGCTGCATAATGTAACATAGCAAAAGCATGCAGCAAACTGTAACTCCCATTGGACGATGTCATTAATGATGAGATCAGTGAGGTTGTTAATGATGTCATATGATATGCCATCAATAATTTATTTTAACAAGTCAAGAATGATGTAATATATGGGCCATAAGCAGTGCACCATGGGCGTGTAATTTATAGTGAGGTCAGGAAAGTATAACTGATGAATTGCAATGTTTTTGGTATTTAAACGTTAATTTTATATTATTACAAGACCTAACTGAACCATCACTTTAACAGAAGTAGTTATAGTTAGGACCATGTTTACATAGGAAAAGCCTTTTTATTTTGGTTATAACTTTGGCTCTGTTTTATGAATCTTAACAAAAGTTTCTAAACAAAACACTCATCTACCTCAGCTCCATCCTGGAAAGTTTCTGGTTGATTCATTAAACAGAAGTCGAGAAAAAAGGGGATCCTAAAATTAGTTCTCCATTTGTCATTTCCCATAGGAAAGTCTGACAGAAAGCTACATCTTAGTCGAGAAAGTGTTCTTTTTGTGATTTGGAGTAACTCCATTCCATAGTTTTTGAGAAATTAAGGTTTAAAATGTATGCATATATCACTCTACGGAGGGTCTGGGGAGCCGACAGATCGAAAGATAAGATCTTAATGGCTGCAACCACATCAACAAAGATTTGGCTGCATACATTTTAAGACTAAAGGACTGAATCCCATGTTCTAAAAAACATGTAAGGGAGCATGGTAGAGATACCATGACCCCATTGCCTAGAGATGAGTTCCAGGGCGACACTCCTTGGCGTCAAAATGCATTTTAAAAATAAAATATTGAAAATTTGCAGAGAATCTACAGGAATTTTGCAAAACCTTTCCTCTGCCCAAACTGAAAATTAATAATCTCCTTTCTCATCAGAAGAAACCAGAGACTCCGCCTTCCTCCATTCAGCTCGGTGGCCCCAAAATCATCTGCTTCAATCCTCCGGGTTCGACCCTCAGCCCAACCCTCTTCAATGTCTACATGGCCCCACTCGCTAACATCGCCCGATCCCACAACCTCAACATCATCTCATACGCCGACGGCACCCAGCTGATCCTCTCCCTCACAAAGGACTCCACCAACACCTACCTCCACAAGGGAATGAAGGCCATTGCCAAATGGATAAAGAGCAGCTGCCTCAAACTCAATTCCGACAAGACAAAAGTCCTAATCTTCGGCTCCCCCCTCCGATTGGGATGACTCCTGGTGGCCTGCCACTCTGAGAACTGCTCCGACTCCCACCGACCACGCACGCAACCTAGGATTCATCTTGGACCCCTCACTATCCATGACCCAGCAAGTCAATGCCATCTCCTCCTCCTGCTTCAACACCCTCCTCATGCTTCGAAAGATCTACAAATGGATACCAACTGAAATCAGAAGAACAGTCACCCAAGCCCTCGTAAGCAGCAAGCTGGACTACAGCAATGACCTCTACTCAGAAACCACGGCCAAACTCCAGAAGAGGCTGCAACGCATCCAGAACATCTCCACATGCCTCATCCTAGACATCCCCGCCACTGCCACATCACAGATCACATAAAAAAACTGCACTGGCTCACAGTCAACAAGAGAATCACCTTCAAACTCCTCACCCACGCTCACAAAGCACTGCACAACACCGGATCAGAATACCTCAACAGACGACTCTCCTTCTATACCTCAACCCTGCATCTCCACTCCGCCGCCCTCGCCCTTGCAACCCTCCCACGTGTCCACAGAACTACAACCAGCGGTAGATCATTCTCACACCTCGCCACTCTTCCCACCCACCTGCACCAGACCAAAGACCTCCTTAAATTCAGGAAACTTCTCAAGACCTGGCTGTTCGAGCAGAAGCAGCACCTTCCCCCGGCCTTCTTCCCCTTCCCTCCTCATTGCCTTGAGACCCTCACTGGTGAGTAGTGTGCTTTACAAATCCCTGATTGATCCCTGGACAGGTGATTGCTCTGCACTGAAAGCAGCTTTTGGTGATTGGCTGAGGTGAAGTACAGCCAGAGGATGATCCGGCGCAAGTGGACCCAAAGTGATTTCACATTGAGCCAACACTGGGGCCCCAGGTGTCTCCTTGAGAATTTCCCCGCAAAGGCTCCCACAACTGGTGACTGAGAGGGGGACTGTCACTCTCGGGAATTGGTTTGGAGGAGATTGCCTTGTCTGCCAATGAATTGTGGGTGCTGATGGCCCAGTGGTGCAACACCTAGGCCTGTTTCTGAGGGGGGGTCGCTGAGGCGACCCAGTGAGACCCAGCGGTTGAGGGCCCATGGTGGCATTACTGGAGGCACATGCCTGCCGGACAGCCTCTTACATGCATTACCCCCCTGAGGACTGATTGGGGGGATCTAACGATGCATGTTGAAGAAGACCGCTAAGACTGCGTGGCAGCCAACAGGAAGTTGGAAGTACATAGCTCACCTACAGATCAAGGTGAGAGTCAATGTGAGTCTCGCCATGGAGACTTTGACGTCTTCTGGCCAGGAGAAACAGTTCTGAGAAGTCTTCTGTGGAGAATTGGCTGCTGGTAGAAATTCAGGCAGAAGTGATAGGACCAACCTTAATGAACTGCCTATGGGTCCTATGCAGTGTTGTGCTTAAAGTAGTTGAATAGCCCTCGGGAGCGTCTGCCTGTCATCATGGGAGTGAGCGAGGGCTCCCTGCTGTTTGGTTGCCCCCGCGGCCTACTGAGGCTACAAAAATAACTGGCCTGACATAGGTATCCACACATATTCCTTGCCTCCCAGAGTGTGGATCTCCCTGGTGATGTTGAGCAAAATGACATGTGGGGGATCCACAGACTTGAGTCTAGATAAAACTGGTCTCTGGATCCTCAGACATATGCTGGGAGCTCCCACCGACATGGTGGAAGGTAGGAAGCACAAGCAATATTGTGAACTATACTCACATACTACAATCGGAGGGCCCAATCAGAGATGAGGAGACAAAGGACCCGGATTAAGGACCTGGAGAGGCAGGGATTTCAGCCCCATCTCTTGCGGATCTACAGGTGGCAATACAAAGCTTACATGACAAATTGGTCAATAAAATTGACTCAGTCGTAATTGATGTCAACTTAATCTGAACAGATCACCGGAAAGTGGCAGACCATGTGATAGTCACAGAACAGCAAGTGGACACCCTACATTTCATACCCTGTGCAACATGAGTTCTACCCTTCAGAAACTGGCGGCTTGAATGGGCAATCAATTAGAGGGTTCTGAAGTAAGATCCCAGAAAAACAACCTAAGATTTGTGGGTTGCGATGAGAGGGCAGAGGAGCAGTCTGTGGAACTATTTTCAGAGGAATGGATTACTTTTTCCCTTTCCCCTAAAAAAACTATCTACATTTTTCACATTCAAACAAGCCCACAGAGCACGTCCTCCCCTGCCAAACCCTAGAGCCCCACAGAGAGCTATATTTGCCTGTTTGTTTAATTTTAGTGACTGTGAACCATCCTTCAATGTGTTCATATGTAGGGCCCCCACTGTTCAAAGGCAAACCCATATCAATATTCCCCTACTGCATGCAAAGTGTGCAGAAACAACAAAAGACTTTCATAGCCATTAAAAAACTCCTGAGAGACTTGAACATGAAATATGCCCTGATTTTTCTGGTGAAATTGCATGTCATCATAAAGGAAATGTGTAGCTCTTTTTTAGTTCAAGAGAGGCAGTGACTGGTTAGATACCATGACACAGAGCACTAGTCAGGACACAGGATGGCAGGGTATGACTTTGCGGTCACACAGAGACGGTTTGTCCACCTTCTGAAATTGAATGAATGATGGAGGAGCTTAGATGATTGCCAACATCAGGTGAAAATTGTTGTCAATCTAGAAGGTACGCTCCAGGCTATGGATGTAATATAGGACTCAATAGACTCCTTCTGGAGATGTTGCAGTGACCCTGGCACAGCTAGCACTGGCCTGCAGTGATACCTATGAGCTAATTGTTGGACTGTGAGTATTGCTATTCCCTGTGGGAGGCACACAGTGGAGAGACTTCTATGCCTTCTGGACTCACTTGGTAGTAGTGTAAATGCTGACCGAACTATAGACTGGTCATTGAAGGGGACTATGGCTGGACCTGTTGTTGGGGGTAAGGAGAGTGTGGGATGCTTAGGATTTACTTCTGTTAAATATTCTTTATTTGGGACATGCCTGCAGGAGACAACTGGAAGAGAGGCAAGTAGGCATGGGGAGGGAGCTTGATAGCCCTGGCTTCACACCTTCTCCTGAGACCTGGCTCTAGAAGAGCACAAATTTTCTAATTAAAACTGAGTCATTTTCGTTGTGATAAATGCCTTTGGGAATAGAGCTGCAAAAGCTAGTTCCTGACTGGCTGGTTGTTGGTGGGAGATTGTGGTTAAGCTGCCCTTAGGGGGAGGGGTTGGTTAGGGGTTCTGTTCTTAATGGTTGGAATGAATGGAAAACAAAATGCTTCTCTTCTATACAGTGGTCCAGATTTGCCTTCCCGGGGGGTTGCACTGATGAGGAGACCTGTCAGCTGGAACTGTGGAAAGGTTTGCCAATGAATGCAAATGACATGCCAATTGACTAAGCTCATGTCTTCAAATGTCTGGGTTTTTGCCCAATTTGAGAACCATAGGAGAGTGCATGCATATCTGAAACATTATAATGTGTCTATTTCATTTTTACAACACGTCTGGGGGATTGTATTCCTGGCCTCCGGAAGAACTAGAGAGGACAATTATGTCACCTCATATTCTGGGTATGCACAGAGTGGGATGACTTAGGTAGCCTGGGTATCCCATGTATTGACCCAGATGATAGATATCTAATACTGTATGGAGCTCTAGACATCTGGGAAGTCTGTCTGGTGAATGTCTATGCACTAAATAATGACTGTCCGGACTTTTATGCCAGGATTGTAGTGGCTGCCTTATCCTACTCGCTGCAGACATGTGATGATAGGGGTTGTAACTGTGGTGTGGATTGTGCCATAGATCGGAAACCAACCAGACATCACAATCAACTCCATCTTACCAAAGCATTATGTGACATGGTACGAGAACTGTGCTTCCTTGACATATGGAGGGACAAACATCTGCTTGAGAAAGTGTTCTCCTGTTATGTGCCTGTGACAAGGATCCATAGATGATTAGACCATTGCCTGGCTTCACGTGATATGGCATGGGATTGTAGGAGATCTCTTACTTGGCCTGCTTTCTATTGGACCACTCCCCAGTTCTATTGAGCTTTATGAAGGAAAGCAGATGCCCAGCGATTCCACTATGGCACCTGCCAGCGGAGGTGCTGATAGCAAGATATTAACAAACTAATTTACAGAGAACTGGGACACTGCAGGTAGCATGGCAATGAACTGGGAGATGATGAAGGTAGTCCTACAAGGGATATGCCTTCCGGCAAGCTATGGGGTCAGGTGACAACTGGAAAGGGATATCCAAGCACATGAGCAAGATTTGGGGGACATGAAACAGTGCTTCAGTTACTGCTGGACAGGCAGTCGGACTGGTGTGAGTTCGTAAAGTCTTACTAGATGATTGGTGTATACTCACAAACATAAAAACATGCAAAACATACCTACACTACATATCGCCAACGGCTACACACCGCAGTTGATAAAACCTGAGCAATGCTAGCCCAATTGGTCAGGCAGGAGTCCCTTTGGACTCTGATCCTAATGATACATGATGACTTAGGACGCCTGGTCTGTACACAAGGGTCTTTTAATGGAGTATTTCCATCCCATTTAAGCAAGCCCCACACTGTGCAGGAGACGTGTCAGACAGGTCACGTAGAGGAACACTTGGCAGGGATCTCACTCCTGCTCCTTGACTTGGAGAATTGTGAAGCATTAGAAAGGCCCACCAGGTGTGACAAGCTCCTCTAAACTATTCAGCAGACAAAAACTGCAGAAACTTTGGGATGCAGCATTCTTCCTGCAGATTGTTTGTGCACGTAAGCAGATACAGTAGCTGATAGACTCCTCAATGTCTATTATGAGGCTTTTCAAAAGGGTAGTCTTCCATCCACAATGTGTGAAGCACTAATAATGATACAAAAGCTAGGCGGAGACCCGGCTGTAGCATCTAGCATCTATATATAGACCCAACTCCTATATATATATATATATGTGTATATATATATATATATATGTGTATATATATATATATATATATATATATATATATATACATATATATATATGTTAAGGTCCTTAGTGGCATACAGGTGGCAGGCCTCCTCCCCCATCTCCTGTCCTTAATACTCATTGATCAGTCGGGATTTATCCCAAAAAGAACAGTATACATAATTTGAGAAGGCTTTCCCATGTGTATCAAGACCCACATCTGCTTACCAATGCCTATGCTTTAGCACTGTTACATATTGAACACGCGTTTAACTCCTTAGACTGGAATTATCTCTGGCACATGTAGAAGAAAGCGGGGATGAGTCCTAAGTATATACATTGGGTTCAGTTACTTTACAGTTCTCTTTGTGCTAGACTGGGATTGCAAGTGTAAGTTTCAGAACATTTTTGTTTACATATAGGGACAAGGCAAGGATGCTCTTTGTCACTGGTCCTGCTCTTGCAATGGAGCCGATGTACAAAACATTACACAGGACAATGGGCCACTGGGGAATTACAGTACGAGAGATGACTCATGTGATATCCCTTTATGCGGACGATGGCCTGATATATCTGACACAAGCGATGTATTCCATGGCAATACTTGTGAACGTGATGCAGGCGTTCAGGGAAATTTCTAGGCTACTTGCTAATCCGGCAAAGTCCAAAGTTGTTTCCACTGGGGAACTTGACTGGAGTGCCGATTGAGTTGCTCTGGAATGCGGGTCCCCCCTTGGAGTCAGACGATGTCCGCTACTTAAGGATCCGTTCGATGCACACCGCACAGTCACTCCTATAGCTTAATATCGGGGTGATAGATGGACACCTTACATTTGTCATCTTCTGAAGGGGTATTCCTCTGTCACAAATGGGCAGAATTGCCATAGTAAAGATGATCATGCTCCATACATGTCTCTGTGCGCTCCAGGTCACTCTATATACAACTCCTATACATTATTTTAAATCTATTGATAAACTTATAGTTGACCTACAATGGCCCAATAAACAAAAATGAATTGGGTTATCTACATTGAAACAAACCTGGAGTTGTGGAGGTCTAGAGGTTTCCAATGTATAACTTTATTATATGGCAGTACATTTGTAACATGCAGTCCATTGGTTTGACCCAGAAGATACAAGGGAAAAGACCCTTTTACGGGACTTTCATGCTGGGAGTTTATTGCCCGTGTTGCTGATGAGTAGGTCTTGGGTTCCTTCAGATATGCCCTATGTCGTATGCCAGGTGTCCGAGGTGTGGGAGGAGGCCATCAAGAGAAGGATTCATAGTGCACCATATGCCTCAGACATGCCACTGTTGATTATACTACTGTTCCTGTAAAAAGTAGAATCCATGTCAGTGCAGAGATGGAAGGATGGAGGCTGCAACACTTTAGGAGACTTATATCCTGATGGGCAATTTGTCACATGGGACAATGCCACAGAATCCTTTACACTGGGAATGGAATAGTATTCACATTTGTCTAAGACCTCTGCTACTGCACAAGATCTATGGCTGACCTTCCCTGATGCCCTTTCAAACACCAAACACCACAGTGACACTACTAGGGGTGACAAGGGGCTGTAGATTGAACTCTCATCTATACAAGGCATTGTGTGACAATCTCCCGGGGGCACACTTATATGCCCAGACCAAATGGGATGAAATAGTAGGTGAGCCAGTTATGGAAAAAGATAGGTTAAGGATACATGAGGGGTTATGGACGGTCAGTTCCAAAGCCCAGTTTTACAATGTGATTATGTTCACCAAACATATCTCTTCCCCAAAAAAATTGCATACTATATGCACTGCACGGTCAGATAGTTGCCACTACTGCAGAAGCCCAGTGGCAGACTTTATTCATATGGTGTAGTCTTGTGCGGCTCTGTCACTTTATTGGTGAATATTGTTGAGCAACCTGAATAGAGCTACTGGCTGGACTGCACTGCAAGAGGTGTGAAGAGTGTTGTAGGGACTGATCCCCTCCCTCTCCAATAAAAAATTCAGTAGAGAATTTGTACTACTCAGCTTGCTGTTAGCAAAATGCTGAATAGTTATAAAATGGCTGGGGGCAGAGCCTCTAGGTATTCATTCAGGGATATCTCAGAATGGGCAACTGCAGAAGAAATCTGAATGAAACAAGTCCACAAAAATGGAAAACTGGAAGATGATCTAAAGGGTTGGGGGCCATGTTGTCTGAATTGAATGAACCCCCAGCGAGTGCGTGACATGGGAAACAAGATGTATGATGTGTCTGCATGGCTTGGGTTTGCCTTAGGGTAAAGGTAAATGTTAGGTCCTATATAGCTATATGATTTGATATCAAAGACTGATTGTTAGCATGTAATTGATAATCTGTATTATCTACAAAACTATGTTCAAGAGTGGGGAAGGGTGGAGGATAGTTGGGGATTGATTATATGGTCTTAGTGTGGTTCATTCATTACCGTTGCAGTGTAACTTTGCTGATCATTTCTGTCATCAATTATAGCCTGTGAAACTTCAATACAGATCATTTGAAAAAGAAAGATATCAATTTAATCCTCATGAATGGTAAACAGTGCAAACAAATTGAAGTCAACCAAAAATGATGACAGTTTGGTAGACTAAAAATATTGAATCTGTGCACAAATTATAAGCAAGCAAACAGAAGCATAGACATGCACAGACTTACACAGCATCCAGGAGTATTAATGGGTTCTGCTTCCTCTTGCTGATATTGTCAATTTGACTAATGGTGTGTTCTCTTATCACCTTCAGGTTTGTGTAGACTCAGATAGATGGAAGAAGTTGGCTGAGACAGCATGCTTCCAATCAAACACTCGGGGCAAACACCTGAGGTGAAGGAACAATGGTGAAGCAAATGATTCTCCTGGGTGGTCACAACAGTGGTTAACCACTGTTGTCATGTAAGTGCAGTGAATATTCAGAAGTCGATCCAGTTGTTCATGAAAAAAGCTTCCAATGGAAGCCATATTCAACTTTCTCAAAAACCCCACTATCCCAACTCACATAAAATTACTTATTCCCACCTCATGGAGTACAAGTAACAACGATAAAAGAAGGATACACAAAATAGATCAGATTAAATGAGATAATGGATGTTTACGGAAACAATTTTATAGTAGTATTTAAACACACAAAAAATCACTAATTTTAGTAAACTCAGGGATAGCCACATGACAAGATCTGAAAAATTCAAATACTGTTTTATCTGCAAAGTTAATGATTGATTGAAAATTCAATTAATATATAATATATTTACAAACAGCAAAGAAATGAAATTTTAGTGTCAAATTGAATAATCCTTTTAAACGTTTTAACATAGTTATTTGGAGATATATTATGACATAAGCCAATGTATTCTTAGCCAGATCTGAGATGCAAGTCATCGACATACACAGCACTATTGTGGACACAACAATTCATAGAACTGCTGCTTCATCAGCAATACTTAGACAGGATCCCTTTTGTGATCTTCCTGACCAGCTGGAATGAAGAAATGGAGGCGTGTGTAGGAAAGTACTCTCTTTTTGCCATAGTTACCCCCATATTCTGTCTCTCAGTGTGTTTGACTGTGTTCACTGGGATCCCTCTAACCAGGACCCCAGTGATTATGCTCTCTCTCATCTAAATATTGTCACTGCGTACTGGTAACTCTGTATTTCACCCAAAATTGGCATGCTGGTGAGCCCTATTAAGTCCCTAGTATATGGTACCTACGTACCCAGGGCATTGGGGTTCTAGGGGATCCCATTGGGCTACAGCATTTCTTTCCACCCATAGGGAGCCCATGCAAAGGCTTCTATGAGACTGACATTTCAGCCTGTGTGAAAAGGTGCATGCACCCTTTCACTGCAATTTACCCTGCACCAGATCACTAATAAGTCACCCCTATAGCAGGCCCTTCAGCCCTGAGGGCAGGGTGCAGAGTACCTGTGTGTGAGGGCACCCTGCACTAGCAGAGTACCCCACGACCTCCAGGACCATTTTCCCGGAGTTTGTGAGTGTGGGGATGCCATTTTACGCGTGTACTGGACATAGGTCACTACCTATGTCCAGCTACATAATGGTAACTCTGAAAATAGGCATGTTTGGTATCAATTATGTTAGAACCATACCCCAAGGCTTTTGCAAGCATTGGTTGTATGATCCCATGCACTCTGGGGCTCCTTGGAGTACCATCAGTGTTGTCATTACAGCCTTCTGAGGTTTTCCAGGCATCCCCAGCTGCTGCCACCTCTCAGACAGGTTTCTGGCCTCCTGTTGCTTGAGCAGCTCAATCCCTGGAAGACATAAAAAAGGATTTCCTTTGCGAGAGGGGTGGAAATAAGTGTTACAGGCTTGGGAGGGATAGCCTCCCCAAGCCATTGGAAATACTTTGAAGGGCACATTTGGTGTCCTTCTTGCATAATCCAGTCTTCACCAGTTCAGGGTCTCCCCAGTCCCTGCTCTAGTGCGAAACTGGACAAAAGAAAGGAGAGTGAACCCTTCCCTGTCCATCACCACCCCAAAGGTGGTACTCACAGCTGCTCCAGAGGGTCCCTGGGTTTTGTCATCTTGGATTCCAAGTTGGCAGGGAACACTGGGAGCATCTGAGTGATCAGTGCCAGCAGGTGACTTCAGATCCCTCCCCTGATAGGTGCTTAGCTATTTAGCTGACCAATCCCCCTTTCAGGGCTATTTAGGGTCTCTCTCCTGGGTGGATGTTAAGATTAGGATTGCAATACTCCACCAAAGATACGGCACCGGGACCCTCCAGGAACTCTACACACTGCAACAAAGAGACAAAGATGACTTCTGCAACAGTATATCTTCAGCTCCTGGCAACAACTGCAACTGTTTCCCAATCTTGCATCTGTATTGAATCCTAGTTCGTTTTAATGGGATAGCAGGAGTTAGCTTAGCCGCTGGCTTGTAGACTTGTGTCCCCGTCACCTAGTGACTTTTAACCTACTTAGCTTGCTCTGTCTTAGCCCATTTAATTATTTATTTCTTTTAAGATTGCTGCCTTGTTTATAGTTAGGCCACTTGTTATGAGTTACATTATCAGTGTCACCATGCCAAGGCGTCAAGATCAAGCACCAAAGACAAACAAACAGTAGGACTTCACATTTAGGGATTTTCCCTCTCTATACTTTCGAGGGATTGTTGATATTAATTGCCGTCCCAAGCATGCCTGTTATCTATTGTTTTGGAATACACCTATGTCAGGGGACCTGGTAGATCTGTATAAATACATCACACTTTAGACAGATAATCAGAGGGATTCCGACCAAAGGGCATCACCACCATCGTTGATACCAATGCTGCAGTCGTCTTGATGCTGACCCAGTCTTCGTGTCCCTACGGAGTCTGAGATAGAGACCTCATTCCAAGGTAACAAGGGTTGGGGGCTCCTCTCATGGACACTGCTTTGGCAGATTAGGTTTAGCGAACCAAGCTCTCCTTTAGGTAGGGGGTTAGTGCTATTCACATGAGGGTAATAGGGCATATTCCATCTTATATTTCTTTTTCATGTATTGCAAAATGGTGGGGGTCTTCATAACAATGACTCTCTTCTTCACAATACTGTTACTAGCTATATTCATTATCCTAATCATTGCAGTCCATGCAACTTATCGCAAATTGCAGTTATGTTAAATAAAAAGCTATTATAACTTTACTGCATCTGTGTCATTGCCTTTGTTTGTATGAGACATAATATATCTGTGAGAAAAGGGTAATCTCCGTTCAACCACGACATACCCTGAGATATCTTACTTTGAGTCCATGCGTAAGCGACTGCCATAAATCACCTTTTACTATTGTGTTTCTGGTGAGGTGCTGCTAGTGAGCCAGTGAGGTTGGGACAACAGTTGCGACTTGTTGTAGGAAAGACTCAGTCACCTACAAACAAAAGTACTGTTATCCTTAAACCAGCAGTCTTGCTCAGAGCAAGAGTCCAAATTAAGACATGGCGCCACCAACAATGGTGTTTAGGCACTAATTTACGGAGACCCTGACTATCACTGTCTCACAGACAACAGGTACCCTAAGTACCATTATACGGAGACGTCCGTGGTCTTTGGGAGATTCCTCCTCAACTGAACAGGTAACACCCAATTAAGCTGTAGGTTGTTCGAGCTCGAACTCATAAAAAGGAAAAACTTCCCCTATTTGGTGTTCCGTTTCTCTAAACAAATATGGCTAATACCATAGATATTACTGCAAATGCTAGACATGCACTTACACAACATTTATTAGCGCATGGCCTTACAGAAGAGGGCGGGGATGTTACTCTGATAATAGAGGCAACTGAAGCATACCAAACAGAAACATTTTACTGTTGGGTCACCTTTCCGGAGGTTGACCAACGAACGCACACATTTCACACATATGAAGTTGCGAACGTACCTGTACGGTACGAAGCATACCAGTATCATGAAATATCGCTCACATATCAAGAGCATCAGAACTGGTTTGAAGGCGCCCTACCACATGTACTACGAAGAGTGAGGCTAGGTCCCTTAAGTAATGAGGGACCTACATGGCCTATGTTTGCCACATATACACCTCACCCAGGCATACAGACCATGCCAATCGCAGATTTACGAGTATTATATAATGAATTAGTGACATTATATAGATGATTGGTTCAGTTCGTGATGCGAACGTTGAACACTACACCAGCGCACCCAGCACCACCAGTAGCTGGTGGTTATCAATTGGCTACTGGGATTAATCCACAAACAGTACATACTATTATGGGTAAAGTGCCCACGGAACGGGAAAAAATACCGTTCTGGATAGCCCAGAAAACTAATCAGCTGGAAGCTGTGTTTCCCCATACGGGACCACAGGAAAAACATAGATTGCTCACTATGTGCTTGCCGTTTGGGATGGTTCCCTCGGTGGATGACTGTGCCACATGGGATACAGTCTTCGCTGCTGTGTATACTACCACACATGGTACCCCGACACTTGCCAATTTACCGGAAGTGTTAAAACAAATACAAAATGAACATGGGGCTGCACAGGCCCTGGATCTGGGGATGAAATTGATGCGTAACTTTGACGCCGTCTCCTCGATAATATTGAGTAATAATAAAGGGGAAGCAGTGGAACTGGCAATACGCCAGCGTCTCCGGGAAACTCCAAATATGGAACAAGAGAGACAGCTACCGAAAATAATTTCCGATGCCTTTACTAGTATAGGACGGGATAGTTTGGGAGCCAAACCTAAAAAATTGGAGTTACAAAGTACCTCCCATAAGGAGGGTATGAAGCAGGCACAAGAGGGCTCTAAGAAGCTCTGGGACAAACAAAAAGATTTCAAAGAAAGATGAAATAAGAGAGCTGATTCTCCACATCCGGAGTACTCCGAAAGGAGGTATAATCTCAGAAATAGGGAGCACATTAGAACTCCAGACAGATATACTGATTCACGTCCCTCTCGTTCCTTTCAGGACGCACCGGATAAACGTAGCAAGAGAGGGGGCCGTCAAGATCAACGTCCAGAATACGTGAAAGAGAAGAAAGACTCACCACAGTCTACCATTAAAAAAGAAGAAAAGACTCCTCAGCAAAAGCCACAGTTTAAAAAGAAGAAGGTGGCAGCACTGACAGTTAAAAATGCCAGTAGTATTGATAACACTGTTAAGGAACAAGAAGTGGGCCGTGACTCTGTTGGACAGCGCGGCAGAGGTCACGATATGTCGCCAGAGTCTGAAAGATCATCTGGATGCGACAGCAACTAGCGATTACATTGCGGTTGAGACAGCGGATGGGCGCGTGCTTCCCCCCGATAGGGTTTATGATTTGACAATTCATATAGAGGGAGACGTGAAACGCACTATTAGTGTAATATTTTGGGTTGAACTTACTAGTGATATCCTATTGGCCGAGAGAGACTGGCCACCTGAACACGCCCGCAAGCTCCCGCATGGGGAAGATGTCATTTTGCCTTCTTTCTCCAATCTTGTTCCAGGAGCAGCGAAAGAAGCCTATGCTGCTGAATGGGCTTTAGCACAAGCACCTGCCCTATATCGCAATCATGTTGGTTGGGACATGGAGTCTCCTTGTCATGTTATTCCCGTTAGGTCTACACCCCAACCGCAGCCACAATACCCTGTTAAACATGAATCGAAAGCTCCAGTGAAGGAGATACTATCACAACTTGAGTACCAGGGAGTAATTGAGCCCTGTCCATCGGCAATGAATAATCCACTATTTCCCGTTGCAAAGCCAGATCATTCACATAGAATAGTGGTTGATTATAGACACTTAAATAGTCCTACATGCATATATGCTATACAAAATTCACACAGCACAGCACTGATAAATAATATAGTGCGTAAGAAATATAAAACTACATTGGATATATCTAATGGATTTTTCTGCCAGAATTTAGCACCTGAAAGTAGGGACCTAAGTGCATTTTCATTTGTCTCTCAGAAACGCTTTTGTTGTTTACCTCAAGGCTATAAAAATAGCCCAGGCCTGTTTTCAGCCCGTGTAACATCAATTTTGCACGAGCTTGATTCCGATGCATTGTCCTATGTGGATGATATCTATCTCACTGAGGACGCCCTCGACATTCATCTTGCGAGGGTCGATCGGATTATTTTGGGATTTGCAGACCTCGGTTATAAATGTAATTTTAAGAAAAGCAAGATAGCCTTTCTTTGTGTATTGTTCCTGGGATATGAGCTATCAAACGAGGAGAAGAGCCTGGCCCTGCACTTCCTAGAAAAGTGTGCTCAACTACAGCCTCCGAACACACTTAAGAAATTACAGTCATT